>NW_020230620.1:197500-797500 GCF_003227715.2 Harpegnathos saltator
GGTGTGCACACGTGCGCGCGCGCGAGTGAAAAGTAAAGACACGTTGAAAAACGACAAAAGCAACGTTCCGTACGTTGTCTGTCAATCGTCGCGCCGTTTCACTTATATATTGGACGACTGGCGAACCACCACGCGAGATGGGGGTAAGGGAGCACATTCGACTCCGAGAGACTGCGGCATCTCGGCTTCCTCTTATCGATGTAAGCGAGGATTATGCATCGAGGGAGGGGGAGGAAGGGAGAGGAAGATGCCAATGGAGAGTGGGAAACCATCAGCACGCCACTCGGTTTGGTTGTCAGGAATTCGTTAATGGCGCATGGAGGACGGACGGAAAAAGAAACTTACAGATTACTTACTGGCGGATAAAGCGATTGTAAGAGGAAAAGTTGAATCCGAGGAAGATGTTGGGAATAGGAGTTACACGAAGGCGATACGAAATTCGCCAGCGCTCTTATCAGCGTTATTACATTCGATGAATTCACGGGAGAGAATCGTAATATTTCCTTTTCTGTTCATCCATGGTAGGAATGATGAGAAAAGTATCGCTCTCTAAAAACATATTTATAATATACGCATAACTATGTGTATGTATGTATGTACGTATGTATGTATGGAAGAAAGAGGATGAAATGAAAATAATACAAGTTCCTTCTCTATCGACGTTTATTCTTTCGAGGTAAACCTCGAGATAAAATTCGTGTCTTCACTGACATCGATAGGATATTCTCGGCAAGTGTTGTCGCCTGTCGGAATACAATAACATCTGAAGTAGAGAGAGAAGGATGTCCAGCAGGTGTCTTAATTAATCGACACCTGCTGGACACAATTGGACAGAGCACGAAAAGAAAAGCCAGTCCCAGGCAAGGGAAAAAAAACAACCGGAGGAAATACCGCGTCACAACATTACTCTGTAACCGGTTCGTAACCTCCGTCGTCCTATGCACATATCGCTTTTCTCAATCAATTACCCTTACTGTTCGATAGATTCGAATCGTACGCGAAATGACGCGGTCAATGGTGCACATTGCATAGAGACACAACTACGCTATATAATATATGCATTCATCTCGACTAAGGATCTTTGATCTCGTCGTTTCCAGCATATGCGTGCGCGCACTTCGGTCAAGGCCAGTAACATCATTGAATACGATTATCGATAAAAGTAACGATATGTGCATATCTATATATCTGCATATCGCCGGCTTTGGAATACGTTTGGAATACGTGTGGACAGTTTGTTTCCTACCTACCTAGCTACCTACTTACCTAGTCTTGAGCGTTCTGATAATCGTTTCGAGCTTTCTTCATTCTTTGACTGCTTGACAATTTGGAATATCTTGGCGCGAATATACACTCAGGCCCTGAATATTCTGAACTCTTATCTTTCATCACTAAAAGCGGCTTACAGTCAATCAGGAGGCTTACTTTTGAAGTCACTTTTTCACACGATAAAAGAGAGCTCAGAATATGAGCCGTGGAGAGTTGCAGTTCGGATCAGTCGGGTTTATACGCGTGTGTGTGTAAAATGAATACTCCGTGTGAGTAATCTCAGCTACTTAAATAGCGCAAGACTCGCCGGTACACTATCTCCAATATGTGAGCAGAAACGTAATATGTATACGGAAACAAACGTCTCCAGGATGTTATTCTGGATTATATAACATAATATTAATTATACGCGAAATATTACTCGCGCGCGCGCGCGGACGTCCATTTTTTTTACAAAAGACGTCCATAAGACGTCCATAAGTACGTTTGTCACAACTTCGGACATAGGACGTCCGATGGACGTACACTGGACGTCCTACAGGTCCGATGTCCAATAAGGACATCCTTGTTACGTCCAATTTATATCCACGGACGTAAATCGGACATACGGACATAAATTGGACGTGAAACATACATCCATTGGATGTCCGGTGCTGTCTGGGTATACACATTCATTTGTGCTATGATCAATCGTCTTGTAACACATCTTGTAACTTTTTGCCACCTCTTCCTTCCTATAATAGAATACGTAAGATTTCTGCCAGTTTTAATCGATCGTATCGACAATTTGAATTTTTATTTAACGCGTTTTATTTTCGTTAATGTGCATGCCATACATGTGCTCGGATGCAATCAAAGAAGCGCAATCAAGCACAAGAGTTTTCAGTCTTGAAATTCAGTCATACATGTAAATCATCTTGTCTACTGTTGAAAAGACACTTTCTTTCTCCGAGATTTTTCAATCGCTCTATGCCGCGCGTGTCCGTCGAAATTTCATACGAAACCAGTCGTACAGATTTCTGTCGGCATCGTTTCGTGAAGAAATTCATCGTGGTTGCTGTGAATCACTATCCCCTCTACATAATATGCGATTGCTGGTCGCGGGACATTGACCAGTATTCAACTTTCTCGACGCTGTATTCGAAAAAAATGTAACGTGAACGAACTTTCGTAAGGCCCACATCGAAGAGAGGCGGACAGCGAGACATCAGCGACTGCGGAAAACTAGCGACGATCTCACCGAGTATAATCGGAAATACACGATGATTGCGTTACGTTATGCTTGTCGGCATTGTTAAAATCGCGGCGCGACCTTGTTCGCACATTTTATCGCGTTTGCTAGTCGCTTTGGCCGTATTACCTTACTGTAAAGTCTTTCGTTCGCCTCCATGGCGGTTGGGTGTGGTTTCTGTATACGCATATTTTTTGATCGTGGGGACTGCGTACGCGTTGTCCTTATTTTTCTTTTACCTTCATAATCGTTGACTGGCGTAGGAGATAGAGTATAACAGCTCTGCCTAGAGCCATTTATTGAACCAGAACCTTACTGTTATTTGCATAGGAGATTCCCTGTTATCGTTATTTTTGTGAATTTCAAATTACTCGTAATTATGACCGATATGTAAAGATTTCACGAGCAAATTCAGTCGTTGTACTCCGAAGCAGAGGGAAGGAAGTGGTGTGAGAGAGATGACATGAAATATACTATCGATCAAGTCTAGAAATAACATTATTAGATCAACATTTTTGGCTATACCGCTATTGTAACATTACGATACAATCCAAAAGGGGCGATATCTACTTAATTACCATTTTACTTGATGCGATAATTAAAGTACGTGAAAAATTAGTAGTACCGTTTATTATTTGTTGATTCAATTGTCAAAACGTCCGTAAGTCCGTAAGTTATTGCGGATTAAGCATGTGTTAATCTAGCACATTATTAACACGCGAATAATCGGGCTGAAAATATCTATTGTATCGTTCCGGAATACATAATTTTGTTATTGTCTCTTTATCGTATAAATTATCGGAAGAGAGTTTTATCTCTCATGTGTGCGTCTGGTAATTCATTCGTGTAAATGATAAACAAGAAACTTGAAGCGTAAGTATGATATCCAAATCAATCCTTTTCGACATATTATTTATTATGAATATATATTTGTACAGATTTGAATTAAAAATACATAATACATATGCTCCGATTTTCTCTTCCATCTCTTTTCATATTAATATCTTTCCTAACAAACGCTAATTTTTTATTCTATCGTTTTATAAATATACAAGGCATGTATATCAACATTATACGTAACATTGTATCAAATGATTTACATTAGCAATTAGCGGTCTGGCAAGATATTTACAGCATTCCAGGTCTTACACTGGTACTACTGCGTGTTCAACGCACTTGTATTATTATACATTTGAAGGAATGTTTAGCCAGTGTATGCGCTGTATATTTGTATAGAAAAATTCTACAGATAAAACTAACCGATGTAAAATCTGCTATATCTCAGATAAAGTGTCAAGTTCTACAAAATATAGGTGCTACTCTAAAAAAAAATGTTCATATTGAAGATAAAACTCAATGCCGATGCGTAATCTTATCTTAGTGTTCCATATATCGTTATTACCAGCCTATCTTAGAGAGGAACTCTGTACCATCCTGAAACACTTGTCCTGGCGGTTTCATAGAATCAACCTTGAAAACTAAGCCTTGTTGTTCGTACAAAGCTACTATTGGTATTGTATTTTGTAAATAAGTCTGATGACGAAGAACCAATGACTGTTCGTTATCATCGCTGCGACCACTTCCTCCAGCGCCACGATTTAAGCAACGCTGAGTACAAACTTCTTGACTACACTCACAGAATATGACCCCTTTCAAGATAACCTTGTCAGCCATCACCTGTCGATATACAAAGTATTAAATATTTACAATTACAAAATAAAATTGTCTCAAAACATTTCAGTGTCAACATTTAGTTGTTAGAAATGTAGAAAATTGGTGTAACTGCTACTGATAATCGTTATTCGTTGCTTGATAATTGATTTAATCTTAATGTAATTATCGATATTATGCAGAATACTCTGAGAATGACGATTGATGTAATATAGATGACATTACAAAAGTAATCTACTAAATCAAGATTTTGACACACGCGCGCGCGTGTACCCAAAATAATAAAGCATACGTCAGCCTTAATCAATTTAGTCTTACCATGTACAATATATTCTTTTCTTTTAACTCTTATTAAGTTCACCTTATGAGAGAACATGTAACTCTCTTTCTCGGAATATTTCTCTGTTATTCCTTGTACATAATCATACAACAATCGTAATAACATTTTCAATTTTACAAAAAGCAGTCTCCAATAATGATTTCTCGCGTTTGAATATCTGAAAGCGTACGCAACAGATATACCTTATTCCAGCCGTCGAGATTATCTTGGTTCCTTGGGAAGCCGTCAATGAGGAAACGTTTATATGGGTTGTCAGAGATGTGCATAGCACGATCCAGAAGACTACAGGTGATCTCCACCGGCACGATCGTGCCATTTTTTATATGAGTTTCAATCAGTTCACCGTATTGCGAACCTGGCTTGGCGCGTTCCTCTCGCAGCAAGTCACCGGCCGACAGATGGACATAACCATATCGCTCGACGATGTAGCGACACAGGGTACCCTTGCCGGCACCCGGGCCGCCAAGGATGAACACCACCTCCGGCTTTTTCGTCACAGCGGACATCGCGATACGTCGCGCACCGACCGCGAAGACCTGTAACATACACACGAGATTTCTGCGACGCGATACGTGTGCATGCGCACATACCCGGCGTCGACACGATATATCAGCGGCCGAGCGCGCACATACTATTCGCTGCCACACTGAAAAATTTATAATATATACATGACACAAACTATGTATTTCAGCATCAGTACCGGCAGTGAATATCGGAACGCAAGCTAAATAGTCAGAGGATTTGTTCTTTATAGCTGCACTGCTGAACTAGTGCAATAAGTTAAAATTATATTTTTTCTCACTCTAACTTATTGCACTGGTTCAGCAGTGCAACTATAAAGAACAGACCAAGAGGCTGCGAAAATCTATAGTATACGTGACACAAACTATATATTTTTAATACTGGCAGTGAATATCGAAACTCACAGCCAGAGAAGAGCAACTGAAGGCTCACTTGAAGGCTGATTGGCTGACTGTAGTCAGCCCAATCAAAACTAGGAGTGTAGAGCCCGCAGCTACTATTTCTGAGTGCCATCATAAGACAAATATATATTTGTCTCACTCTAACTTATTGCATCAGTGCAGCAGTGCAGCGAAAAAGAACAGGCCTGTATACTTTTCGTAAGATGTGATAGTAAAGTTTTGACCAATTGCGTTGATCGTTTCAAATGATTACAATTACGCCACAGTATATACAGTAGCTGCATTCGGAAACGTCACTCGAATACTCTCTCTCTCTCTTTCTTTATCTCATTTTTATGCCTCTCTCACACCAACGCAGCAGATGCACCTGAGTGACATTTCCAAACGTAGCCAGTAACGACACTCTCCAAATTTCGTGTCTCCAAAAATGAACTGCACATGCGCAGCTGTATTACCTAACCAATAACGTTACAGACATCTTTTTCTATCTCACTTTCTCGCAAAAAAAATATACTATATATCTCACTCTAACTTATTACACTTAGTTCAGCAGTGCAGCTAAAAAGTGTAGATCATCTTTCTATCACAACCGTTAATTTCAATTTCTACTCTCTCTTTCTCTCTCTCTCTCTCTCTCTTTTTTCCTCTATATACATATTTATTTAAATTTTTATTAAATCATATAGAGTACGATTCATTAAATGTTGTAAATGCTTTGAATACCGTTCAACATAGCCTTTCTTTTAGCGTTCAAAGCGTTTGTAGTCTCAAGTAAACCCTATTTGCTATTGGTTAGGTTAGGTTAGGTTAGGTAACAAGGTAGCGTATGTGCAAATCATCTTTTTTGTGGAGACGCTAACATCAAAGATGCCGACAGAGAATGTCGCTACTGTGTATACTGTGGTTAGGGCTCCCTGTTTGCTTTATTGCACATGGTACACTCTGTATCGCGGCGAGGCGAAGATCGACTCGGTAAGTCAAGATTTGAGGATCTGATCGTCGATCGTTTCGAGGCTCAATTGCTTTGGCGCGGTTACACGGTGCTGTTCAGAACAGCAGTTGCGGTTGCAGGAGCTCCTTGCGTCTGCCGCTAGATGGCGCGGTAGCACAGAGCCTGTGCTGAGGCGCCACACATACTCATGTTTGGACTTTGGAGCAGTGATGACAAGTCGTGGGAATTTTTCTCATACGGGAGTCGTTTCGCGCATCCGTAAACATGACGTCAGAGCTCTCGACGCAAACGTTTCCAGTGATGGATGTAAACGCAGATAGTAGTAGTAGCGCAAATAGTGCGCGTGAAAGGTCCCGCGAGTTTGTCCATTACAGTTGTTTCGCGTTTTTTCGCGAGTTACTTAGGTTATATATTCATAATGTAAAATGTTATAATATATAAGTGTAGCGATAAATGCAGTGATAAGTGTAGCGATAAGTTAAGAAAGAGCTGTGATAAGTGCAATAGGAATAATAAATATAATATATTGGCTGCAGATGTAAAAAAATCACAAATTAATAAATTTGATTATTATCTTTTATTATTCATATATAAACTATATTATATTTATTGAACAGAAGCTTTTTTCCTTCTCTATCCTTCATTTCCTTCACATTTCTTTCATAGTGAAGACCTAACGATACCTTCAAATATATATGTCCGTGAAGCTACCACAGCGTTTGTTCAGTGCGCGTGCGCGACTTTTTCCCACGACTTGTCATCACTGCGCGAGGGACTTTTCGCGCGCAATATTTGCGCTACTACTACTATATGCGCTTAAGGTCATTCTACAATACGTGTCGTAAGTTGTAAGCCGTAAGAATTGGCGAATCACAGTCGATTATTACGAAAATAATCGGCTATAATTGGTCAGTTCTTACGGCTTACAACTTACGACACGTATTGTAGAATGACCTTTACATCCATCACTGGAAACGTTGCGTCAAGCTCTGACGTCATGCTCACGTATGCGCACAACGGCTGATCCCATGTGAGAAAAGTTCCCACGACTTGCCATCACTGCTCCTACGTCATCTCACGCATGCGCTATAGCGTCGCATATATTTCATCTACGTGTAAATTGGAGCATTTATTGTATGTACAGAGCCATCTATTGAAGAAGAAGAAGATATATTTCATCTGACATCATTGCAGTGCTTTGGAGTAGCCCAGGTTGAACAATGGCCATAGACGTATAATAAATAAACCGCGCGTTCAGCAGAGGGGGCGTTTTATATTCGAAAGAGACAATATGCTTTCGTTGAGCAATCTATCACTTTCTAACGATGCGTGGTGGGGGTAAAGCAGTCTTCCGTGACAGGGAAAACAGAAGTAGGAGAATATAGAGAAAGGGGAATTGTGAAAGGCAAAGAGAAGAAAATACGTTTGATATAAATACACGCATATGGAAAAATGACGATGTTGTATGGAAAAATGACGAATATGGACATATGACGATGGATATAATTACATACCGGTGGAAAATAATCTGTTTGTCACTTTTATATGTATTACTGCGGCATACACAACAATATAGACTCATTGTGTCACGATTATACTTTTTGTGTTATAATTATACTATTATGAGTAAATACGTTTTATAATCTTTAATGTCAATCGTCTTGTTTACATACGCTTTGTTTCACGAAAAGAAGGAGAACCGGAGACATAACATTCCACTCTAAACAGGCGGAGGGGCCAAATACTCCACCACGCATCGTTAGAAAGAGATAGACTGCTCTATCAACAGAGAACATGCTACCTCTTTCTAATATTGAACATGTGCAGACAAAGGAAACATTGCAAATGCGCGGTCTATATTTTTGGTCTGTTCTTTGTAGCTGCACTGTTGAACTGGTGCAATAAGTTAAAGTGAGACAAATATAGGTTTTCTCACTCTAACTTATTGCACCAGTTCAGCAGTGCAGCTACAAAGAACAGACCAATTATATGACTATGAGAATGGCTAAGTGCTATCCATACTATCGCTGCGTTCCGATATTCACTGTCAGTATTGAAAATACATAGTTTGTATCACCTATATTATAGATTTTCAGTGCTGGCAGTGAATATCGGAACGCAGCCTATATATGACTTATGTAAATATATATATAATAACGATTATGTTATATATATATATATAATATATATATAATAATGATTATGTTATATACAAATACGTAATATGCACAAAACAGGGAATGAGCATCTTTCTTTTCTCGTTACTATAAATTTAAATTTAACTAGTGTGCATTTTCGTCTGTCAAATATACAAATTTGGTTATTAACGACTGTGCGGTAGTTGCTGTGCGAAAACGACGAGAAGTAAATATAGCATTTCTCATAAAAAAAAAATTACTTTTTTTATATCATTATGATTAATTGGCGTCTTTAATCAATTTGAATGAAAATAGATGGGCTTAGTACTACATAGTTATATATTCTAACCGTGTTTGATCAACAGTTTTGTGGAATATGTTTATATCTCGTATTTTATCGTTGCATATTTTCTTTCATAACTTAAGTGCAAAAATTTCTCTCGAGATACTTCATAAAAAGATAACAAAATATATCAATCTTCAAAAAAGATTAGCAAAATATATTAAAGCAGTGCAAGTATAATTGACTACTGTAACATGACAATTTATGGATTCTTTACAATTGTATTACAGATGAAAAATCAAATGATGCTAGTCGTTAGAAAGTACCATCAGCTTACTAAAGTCATTGGTTTGCCATCACGTAAGGCATATCCTGATGTTATGTTATTAAACTTGGTATTCAGTCAAGTACAAAATAGGTCCTGTGCAGAAGTTTGTAGTTTATGCATAGTACAAAATAAATTCAAGCCTAAAGTGGATCTCAGTGTGCAAAGAACTGCAAACTCTTTGTTAAGGACAAGTGATGTACTAATACATGTTAGTACATGTGTGAAGTTAGCAGATTTACAACAGAAGAGGTATCTAGGCTTAGCTGCGAAACTAGTCAATAATGTCTCACCCAAAGTACAACCATATATGAAACTTATGAGGATGGACAAACCAATAGGTATGGAATCCAATTATTCACTAAACTAATTGATTAAAATTTAAAGAAAATTATGAATATTTATAAGTGTTATCGCTGCTGTTATATCTAAATATATTTATCCAATATTAAGGATCTGTCTTTATTACTAGCATCACTCTATCAAAGAAAAAAAGTTTCCAAATATTTTATCTCCTTCGTGTACTTACTTCTGCAGTACATATACTAAAATTGGAACGATACAAAGAAGATTAGTATGGTCATCATCTTTTTAGGAAGTTGGTTACTATTTTGGCCTTCTGGATGGAGTATTGCCATGGCAGCATCTGCTGGTGCTTTACCAGACCTCTATACATTAGCACTTTTTGGCACAGGAGCATTCATAATGCGTGGTGCAGGATGCACTATAAATGATATGTGGGATCAGGACATTGATAAAATGGTAAAACTAAAATAATATAATGCCCTATATTATTGCACATACTACAAAGAATTTTTGTCACTAGGTAGCTAGAACAAAGGATAGACCTTTGGTGTCCGGTCAAATAACTCTGGAGCAATCGTTTATATTTCTAGCAGGACAATTAAGTTTAGGATTACTTGTATTATTACAATTAAATTGGTATAGCATATTTCTCGGTGCCAGCTCATTAGGTACTGTTTGAGTAATATACCATGAAAATTCATGTATTTATGTGTGATAGAATGCATATATTTAATACATTTATCTTATCTTTTATAGGTTTAGTAATAATTTATCCTCTCATGAAAAGAATAACATATTGGCCGCAACTTATTTTGGGAATGGCATTTAATTGGGGTGCATTGCTAGGATGGTCCGCTGTGCGCGGGTCGTGCGACTGGTCCATTTGTTTGCCAATGTATATAGGTGGTATTTGTTGGACTATTGTCTATGACACTATATATGCTCATCAAGTAAGTACGATAAAGATTCAACAGTGTTTCGGCTTGTTTTATGCTACTTTTCAATTTACTTCATACATTAGGATAGAACGGATGACATTCTACTAGGTATTAAATCAACAGCCATCAAATTCGGGAATGACACGAAATTTTATCTATCTGGATTCGCAGTAGCGATGCTCGCGAGTTTTGTCACCTCAGGCATATTAGCTGCTCAAACTTGGCCTTATTATACTGCAGTTGGAGTATTGGCAGCACATATTAGCAATCAAGTAAATAAAGAAAAGAAATTTGTGAATTATTCAATTTAAAATTGTTGCATCTTAAAAATAATCCTAATATATAATTGCTTTTTTCTAGATATACACTTTAAATGTGAATAACCCTGCAGATTGTGCCAAAAAATTTACATCCAATCACAGGGTAGGCATGATACTTTTCGCTGGCATTGTGTTAGGAAATTTGATGAAGAATTTCACAAAGGAAGAAGTTGAAAAGGAAATGACAGACCAAAGTATAAATACATTAAACTAACCATGATAAATACACCAAAAAAGAAACAAATAAAAATCTAATAATGCAAGTGGTTAGGTTAGAGACATAATATTTTTAAATTATATCGTACATATTATACTTTATTGGTTTTATGTAATATCAGGAATTAAATTGGAATTGATATCGTATTCAATATAAAATAATAAATAAATGCTTTAAGACTAAAGCAGGAATATTAAAGAAAAGAAAGAAATTATAAATGTACGAGAATGTATAAATCTTTATTACACAGAAAAAGTTGTTTTGTGTTATCAATACAATTTTGTATTATTAACACTGAGTCTTGCAACATAATAAAGAAAAAAAAAGGTTACATCAAAATTCACTTCGATTATCATCTATCCTTATGATTACATGTTTTTCCATGAATCATATAATTCCATTGTTCAAATTTTATCCGCCAATTTTACATATCTAATGCTAAGTGTTTCAATCCAGGTCTCAAGTGTTTTTACACTGTTTTAATCGTGTCATTACCCTCTCTTTCCTTTTCTCTTTCTCCGACAAGTCTAATATATTCCTCGTGAGTCAGTAGAGACTGTTTCAAACTCTCTAGATGTTTTATATTTGGCAAAATTATAGCCAAGTACCCACCTTTATGTGGCAATTCCCTGAGAAGTTGCGGCTTTACTGACAGCATTTCATTAACTTCCACCAGTTTTCCTATCATACAACATTTAATCAAATATTTTTGCCCATCTGAGCAAAATATGGTACAGATATTTGAGTTGACTTGCAATGGTTGTGCACCGTGTTTACTCTTTCCTGAGACCTTATTCAAAGCTCTGTCTAATTTATCGTTTATCTTAAAGTCTACCTTTGTTATGTCTCTATCACCTTGTAAGATGACATGACTAGGTGCTAGGGAGAACATACAGATACGATTGCTATGTATACGTATGCATATATCGTCCCCAGGTGATTGTACATTGATTTTATAGTATGCAACAAAATAGCGCTCAGTAACAGTGGGAAAATGCCCATTGTATTGCACTTCATCTAACATGTCAGAAATATCTCCATCAGGAGGAAACACAAATGTCTCATCATCATTATCGAAGGTTGCTGGTATCTCATTATCGCTATCCTCTAATCCCTCATTGGCTCCTTGTTCTTGAATCTTTTCAGAATCTATCTTCATGTCAGAGTTCCTTATATTTACTTGTATACTGCCAATCTCTTCTTTTTCATATTCGTTCTTGCAATCATCCTCAAGTTTGAGGTATTTGTTTAAAGTTATATCATTCTTTACTACTGGATTCATATTAAATTTCAAGCTTGATATTATCTGCTGTGTGGAACTTAAGTTACTACTATCTCTATACAGAGATAATCCATACAATTAATCACCACTTTCCTCCTGTGACCTTTTCTGACTCTCTGATATTCTGCGTCTGGATTGTAAGTTTCTGCTTCTATTAATTTCTCTCTATAACGATAGAATTAATTATCAATGTAATTGTAGTAAAAACCAGGGACAACTTACTTGCTCTCTTATGCACTCATTCATTTCCTTTTGAATTTGTTCACAATATCCAAAGAACTTGCCGTACGGATGCTGCAAGTGTAGAGTTGTTGAAACTTGAGCAAATTAGTGTTAGATGAGCAACACTATTATACAAATCGTGATACCTCTTTTTCGCAGTCCTGAAATTTATGAAATATCCAATTACATGCGGCATTATGCACAGCCAACGATTTGTAATTCATCTCCTTCATCTACGTATTAACGTGCAATTATATGTATTTGTTGTTATGCAACCGTGCGATGAATTGAATTTAAAGTACATCACTTTGGCCGCACTTTAATTGCACACAGGACGCTGCAACACTTGCCGCGCAGCGGAAGTTGGTTAAGAAATATCGCAGTAGCCAATGGCTGCATTCAGTAGACTCAACAGTTGGACAACTACTATTAGTACTATTAATTACTAGATTTTCCACTGAATCTCGCTCCTGATTGGTCAATACTTCTGGGTCTATGAAGAATCTAAATGAATGCTCCAATCACAGACAATAATCACTAAGCGCTCTCTGATCACTTTGTTCTACTGAACGCGGCCAATGAATGTCCCATATGCCGCATTTTTCGCACATAGGGCCAGAGTACAGACTTCTGCATAACGCATAAAGGTCATTCTACAATACGTGTCGTAAGTGTAAGCCGTAAGGACTGACCAATTATAGCCGATTATTTTTGTAATAATCAACTGTGATTCGCCAATTCTTACGGCTTACAATTTACGACACGTATTGTAGAATGACCTTTATACACACGCATAAGAGAATCAACCAATCAGAGTTCTTCATTTCTGTCCTGAGGAGGGAAATGAAGAAAATTAATTGGTTGTTCCCAACCTAAAATTTTCCTCCTTAAATATAATCCCCAAAACCAAATCGCCAGAACTTACCAAATCTTTCCTGAACCTACCAAAATTGTACCAAATTCACTGATAAATCCTATAGTAGCGTCCTTTGTGAGCATTTCTGCTACCTCTCTCTCTCTCTCTCTCTCTCTCTTTCATATACAGGACGAATGAATGAAATTGACGCTCACGGAGCAAGTGAGACTGCGGTTGCATTCCGATATTCACTGCCAGTACTGAAAATCTATAGTATACGTGACACAAACCGTGTATTTTCAGTACTGGCAGTGAATATCGGAACGCAGCCATTGTTGGCGCGAGGCATAGAGCATGCGTATGTATCCACGGAGCATGCGCATGTGGCCACGGAGAATGCGCATGTCGCTACAGAGCATGGTCGTGTCGCAATATACCGGCTGCGTTCCGATATTCACTGTCAGTACTGAAGATCTATAATATACGTGACGCATACTATATATTTTCAGTACTGGCAGTGAATACCGGAACGCGGCTACCGTTGGTATGACGTACGACACGTTCCCTAACCTGAATAATCATCAAATTTAACAATTAACATCTCGTTCCACGAGGTAAAGCGACATTTTTTCTTCCAGATTCTTTCATCTCATCTTCAAAAACGCGTCGATTGAGTATAAGTTTATCAATATTGGAGGGGAGGCCCCCAAACTGTACGATTATCGTTAGTGTGTAAATAATATGATATTCGGTTCTTTTCATTCTTTGTAGATAAAGTACAAAGCTGTGATGAAAAATGGTCAAAACGATGAAAAGAAACCTGTCTGAGTTTGCACAGCGAAAGCGTGTACAAAAGGATAAAAAGCATTTGAATCCATTTGAAGTGCATATCAACAGAGAGAAACAAAAAATACTTGGCCGAAAAAACAAAAATGACCGTGGGCTTCCAGGTATCTCTAAAACAAAGGCTATCAAAAGGCGCAAACAAAGTCTTCTTCAAGAATACAAGATGGATAACAAGGATAATGTCTTCTTGGACAAACGTATAGGTGAAAAAAACTCTGCCATGAGTACAGAAGACAAAGCGATGGCAAGATTTGCTATGGAACTTAAGAAGGAACATAAGAAGAAAAACATCTATAATTTGAACGATGATGGAGTACTAACCCACAGAGGTCAGACACTCGAGGAGATTGAAAAATTTGATGATCCTGGAAGTGATGACGAGTTTAGCGATGAAGATACCAGCGGCAGGTTGGATAAAAACTTTGTAGAAGGAGCACATTTTGGAGGAGGAGTATTGTCGAAACCAGATTCTGCCTTATCTAGAAAAGATTTGATCGACCAGCTTATTGCGGAATCGAAGAAACGTAAAGCTGAGAAACAGAAAATACGTGAACAAACGATAGATCTGACGGAGAAATTGGATTCTGAATGGAGAGATCTTTTGCCTCTTGTATCTACTTCCAAGAAACCTGATGAGGATGCGGATAAAACAGCAAGAGCTGATACTTATGATATAACTGTACAGGAATTAAAATTCGAGGCTAGAGGTAATCCATCGGAGAAACTAAAGTCGGAAGAAGAGATTATTCAAGAAGAGAAAGAGAAATTAGAAAAGCTTGAAGCAAATAGATTAGCGAGAATGAAGGGATTTGTGTCTAATGCAAATAATGAATGTAAACACAGATCTGCTGATGACCTTGATGATGACTTTTTAGTAGAGACTATTGTTGAAAATGCTGATGATGATGATGACCATAATTCAATGGCCAATGGTAGCAACAACGCCGACAGTGAAGAAGGCACTGATGCTGACAATGATAAGAATGATAATGATGCTATTGGTAAGGATGATAACAATGTTAATTACTATAAGCATGGAGAAATTTCGCTACAGAGCACTGCCAATGAGGAAACAAAAAGGAATACAAAAACTAAGGAGAATGGTAATAGAGAACAAGATAAGACATGTTCAGAGTTATCAAATGTTGAGGGTAAACCTGACATAGAATTAAATAACGAAAATGTAACAAACAAAGATTTGAACAGTAAAGATTCTACAGATTCTACAGATAATTTCTCAGATATGAAAGAATTCGAATCATCTAGTGAAGGTGAGATCGAGGTTATTGGAAAACATGTTACATTCCTGAATGACTTCACAACAAATACTAAAGAGACAAAGCAGTCGAATCTAATTAGTTCAGAATCCATATTGAAACAGTATGAAGTAACTATGTGCACACCGACATCTTTATCCGACGAAAATAAACAGCAGATTAGAAACGATCTTCTTAAACGAAAGGAAATTATGGAGAAAGCACGAAGAGAACTCCCATACACATATAACGCTCCAGTTGATTTTGAGGAATTGGAAAAGTTGTTAGAGGGTCATTGCCCGGAGTATCAATCCATTATCGTAGATCGTATCATAAAGTGCAATCACTGGACAGTAGATAATAAAAACAAAGAAAAATTATCTAATTTATTTGTATATTTATTACAGTATATTCATAATTGTGCTTCCATGGATGATCCTGATAATTTAAGTAAATGTTTTCAAGTCTTTGATCGGTAAGAGTAATTTATATTTGCAAAATATATTGCAAATATATCTGTATCCAATTACATTTGTAATATTCTTTCCAGATTGTGTCCTTATATTTACGACTTAGCACATATGAATCCAGAAAATGCCAAAATTTGTGTACAAGAAATAATTAAGGAAAAACATAATGAATTTGAAGCAAATAGACGAAAATATCCTGATATGAGTACGGTATGTATTAAATTTGTCTTTGAGAAAAGTGTAATGAATACTGGAATTTTAAAACAAGTATAAATATTAAGATGTGTGTGTGTGTGTGTGTGTGTAATATGTTTGTTTTAGATTATATTCTTTAAACTGGTATCTCTTCTATTTCCAACGTCCGACTTCAGACATCCTGTTGTTACCCCTTGTTTGGTATTTATGTCTCAAATATTGCTCCAGTGTCGTATTAAAAATCGAAGCGATATTGCAAGAGGCCTTTTCATATGTACCCTTATCTTAGAGGTGAATTGAACTTTTACAATTGATTTTGTAACATTAAATCAGATAAACGCATGTATTACATTTAACTATCTTTGAATGTGTAGTATACAACATTAAGCAAGCGATTTGCACCATCTGCGATAAATTTTTTACGTGGAATCGTATACACAGCGACACCTGAAACGTCGAAAACAAAAATTATACCGCCTTTTAAAAGGGCGTGTAATTTATTGCAAGTTAATGAAGAACTGACTGACATTGAGATTGAACCAACTGGAGCACATATGACTGCACATGATTTAATGCATGAAGAATTGAACAACGAATTCAGACTAAGAGCTCTACTCACCACTGTGAATCTGATCAGAGATTTTAAAAACCAACTGCAAGAATTAGAAGCGGTGTATTTAATATTTGAACCTATTTTTAAATTATTGAAAGTAAATAAATTCATGGAATATCCACGGAATATAAGAAAGCACATAAAAGAACTTTGTAAAGAAATTAAAATTTTGCAAAATAAAAAATTGAAGCACATGGTGGTTGAGAAGAAAAGGCCGAAACCTCTAAGGCTGTATGAGCCAAAGATAATAGCAGTGTATGTAAAACCTACTTAAGTTTCTTATTTTAAAAAATATATAATCTATATTTATGCTTTGTAGAACAAATACTACAATACAATACAAGAGATTACTTATTAAGTTATCGCCCACAATCAACAATATAATATTATTTTGAGTAATATCTTTTTACAGATACGATGGTAAACAACGTAAACCTATGTCCAAGGAGAAGGCAGAAAGGGAGAAGCTATTGCACAATTATAAAAAAGAAATGAAGGGTGCTATACGTGAGATTAGAAGAGACAATGCCTTCTTAGCTAAGATCCAAATTTCGCAACAAATCAAGAACGACGTCGAACGCAAGCGCAAAGTGAAAGCGATTTTCGGCGAGGCGGCGATACAACAAAATGAACTAAAGAAGATAAAGAGGAAACATTGAATGAACAAAGAAATTTGATAATAAAAGTAATTATAAAAATTTTGGGTGTAAAGACTGAAATTTGGGTGTTTACCATGAAAGTTGAATGTTAACCGTCAACATTCGGTGTTAGTTGAGTGCAGTTAGTTGAGCATCAATGTCGAAATTCTAATCAATTCTAATTTATTTACTAACATTTCATAATAACATTCCTCCTCTTCGAACCGCGTTCCGTTGAATGGGTACAAGATGCACGAAACTTATTCACTAACAATAGCCGAGGCTAATGTTAGTAAATAAGTTTCTTGTATTCTAAATGATGAACAGTTTCAATTTGCAAACGCTGGTAGGGTTCCAATTTTACTACTATGTACTACTATCAGTTCGATTGGTAAATTCATCGTGATCAATTTCTCTCGGTAATTGTAAGAGCTTCGTTATTTTTGTGAAAGGATGGCATTTTTAATGTAACAGAGAATTGACATGATTCTAATGAAAAAATTGACATGATTTCATCATCTATAACATTTCCAAATATTTTTTGATTTTCCATGCTCAAAGTCACGCGAAGATCATTGTGTAATAGCAGAGAGAAACCTGAGAGCGGCCATAACCGCGTTTTGCTTGAGGCGCTTTTTAGCGACTGTTTGATACCGCCCTCTGCATCCATTTTTAGCCGGGAACTATTTGCTGCATCGATTTTCTGACGCGCCGGTAAAGTCACCACTTGGTGCGAGTCCGTGCTACGTCCACTTTCAGTCGCACGCCAACCTTTCTCCGTTGATATCTCCGCTTCCACTGAGACTAGAGAGTCGTCAATGTAGTCGAAAATGTAGGGTTTTGAGAGGACTTTATTTTGGTGCCAGAACCAGGCCTGTATCTCTAACCGTTTAGGAGATATCGAAGATTAAAGTTTTCCAACCCTTCTCCGTTGATATCTCCGCTTCTACTGGGAGTAGAGAGCCGTCCATGTAGTCGAAAATGTAGGGTTTTGAAAGGACTTTATTTTAGTGCCAGAACCAGGCCTGTATCTCTAACCGTTTAGGAGATATCGAAGATTAAAGTTTTCCAACCTTTCTCCGTTGATATCTCCGCTTCTATTGGGAGTAGAGAGTCGTCCATGTAGTCGAAAATGTAGGATTTTGAGAGGACTTTATTTTGGTGCCAGAACCAGGGTCTGTATCTCTAACCGTTTCGGAGATATCGAAGATTAAAGTTTTCCAACCTTTCTCCGTTGATATCTCCGCTTCTACTGGGAGTAGAGAGTCGTCCATGTAGTCGAAAATGTAGGGTTTTGAGAGGACTTTATTTTGGTGCCAGACCCAGGCCTGTATCTCTAACCGTTTAGGAGATATCGTAGATTAAAGTTTTCCAACCTTTCTCCGTTGATATCTCCGCTTTTACTGAGAGTAGAGAGTCGTCCATGTAGTTGAAAATGTAGGGTTTTGGGAGGACTTCATTTTGGTGCCAGACCCAGGCCTGTATCTCTAACCGTTTAGGAGATATCGAAGATTAAAGTTTTCCAACCTTTCTCCGTTGATATCTCCGCTACTACTGGGAGTAGAGAGTCGTCCATGTAGTCGAAAATATAGGGTTTTGAAAGGACTTTATTTTGGTGCCAGAACCAGGTCTGTATCTCTAACCGTTTAAGAGATATCGAAGATTAAAGTTTTCCAACCTTTCTCCGTTGATATCTCCGCTTCTACTGGGAGTAGAGAGTCGTCCATGTAGTCGAAAATGTAGGGTTTTGTGAGGACTTTATTTTGGTGCCAGAAACAGGCCTGTATCTTTAGCCGTTTAGGAGATATCGAAGGCTAAAATTTTCCAACTTGTACCTTTGATATCTCCGCTTCTACTGGGAATTGAGAGTGGAAATTTATGGTAAGGTTAGAGTTGGTATAGGACTACATTGTGGCAAGAACGCGTTACTGTATCTTGAACCGTTTAGGAGATATAGTAAGTTAAAGTGTTTAACTTGTGGTTTTATTATCTCCGTTTCTACTGTGAATTGAAAGTTGAGCTTTATGGTCAAAGTAGGGTTGATATAGAACTATATTGCAAAAGAGCGTTCCTGTGTCGTGAGACCTGTAGGAGATATCGATGGTTAAATATGCTATCTATGATGTTCGCTTATAACTTCCATTTATCTCAAGAGCTTCTCGAGAATATTCCATTCGAAATGTTAGTCCGCGATAAAAAGTTTCTTGCGATCTGAGGCCGCTGTTGTTTAAGGTTAAATTGCAGCAACAGTATTGTTATCGGTCAACCTTGAGACCGGCTGCTAACATCCATTTATGACGTCTGCCGCGCCTTTGCGATTACCGATAAATTCAGTTTTCTTGATTGCTCGCGCGATTTCAAGTGGCCATAATATATGGCGAGAGTACATGGCAATATATGGGAATAATATATGGTAATAATATACGGCAACAATATATGGCAACAATATATGGCAACAATATATGGCAACAATATATGGCAATAATATAAGACAATAATTCATGGAATATATTTTTCGTTACAAGAGTCAATGCAAATTTGCGGCATGCACAATGTAATAATAAATGTAATAATAAAGTAATAATAAAAGTTCTTTCTGCGAGCTTTGAGTCAGACACTCACCAATGATGATATTGATGATGTCCTGTTGCATCCAACTAGATCCACCAATGTCCGCCCATGTCCGCTGCCGCTCTCCATGTCGCGCTACATCCATCTTGCAGCTCGTCCCACGGTGATCGCTACACTTTCATCACACTTCCGCGACGCGGTCGATACGCGGTATTAGAACGGCGATATTTACATCAATTAACGAACGTTTTACTCGCCATCGGTGGACTTTGCGCGCTGCGAAACGGAATCTATAAACTCGATCGGCGAGGAGTAAAAACCGTGTGAAAATTATTGACTCGTCCAACGGATTTTTACAGTGCTTTTCGCGATTGCGTCTGCAAAGTCGCGAAAATGTGGGATTATCGATATCTACGAGTGAAATATTCGCGACGCGAATGCACGCGGGGAAAGATTAGACAATCAGAAACCGGTCTCCCTTAGGGAGCGCAAAGAGAGAGGAGCGGGGCAAAGTTTTCACGCATTATAGCTCTGTCACGACGAAGCTTACGTTCGCGATACTTTGGCGAAATGAGAATTTAAGTTTTCTTTGTTAGCAACGCGAGTAAAAACGCGTATATTGACAACCGCGACGCGATATTCAAAGGCACGCGAGCGAGGATACCTCAAGCTCGGCGTGCGCTGGCACAATTTCTACGCGCATTATACGCTACTCGAGACAATAGGGATTGTGATGAATGGACAATATTGCCAAATAATTCTACAGCCTGTTTTGCAAATAAAAGAAAAGTAGCTAACGATATCGGCATTTAAGTATGAATATATTTTATACGGACAATTGAATATTGTCAAATAATTAAATCGTTAAGTAATTCTGCGGCCCGCTTGAAAAATAAAAATAAAGCAGCTGATGTCGGTGTCGCGTTTGTACATATGAATATTCTCTTATTCAGATGACTGAACATCAAAAGAGAATCATTCAGTATTTTAAATCTTGTATGTAATAATGCAGGCTATCGATCAAGTAATCCCCTAATTGTTTCGAGCAATGTATTTTATTCAACGTCACAAATACACACATGCATGTATCTATTTGTAATTCGCATTGACTCGAACGATATTTTTTAGTCCCACATCCGTCATGCAGAATTTTGTTTCTCTTTTCATTTTGACTCACCGAAACGACTTGCAGTCAGAGCCGGCCACGTTCCACTTCAACTCTATAACAAAAAATTCACATTTGCTCATCAGATTTGACCAACGAGTGCGGGCGAGTAAAAGAGTAGTTTACCCTCTGCGATCGTAATTCAAGTCGAGCCGGAAATTATATCCCAGCTCTAGATCGCCAAGAGTCAAACAGAGTACTATAGTAAACTTGTAAACTTACCTTCAAGCCGACTCTGCTTGGCCCGAACCGGATCCTCCGGTGCGGCGCGGATCCGCGTCTACCGGATTGCTGTTGCTTTCCGCAACAACTGAAACAAAAAAATAATTTTCCCGGTTGATAACCTGCGGTAGAGAGAGAATATCTTTGATCGGGACCAATCGAAAATACAGATATATTTTGATACGGAATTTTTATCTTTATATTTTTGTTCCAACATTGAAAATTTAAATGGGACTTGAAGCTTTCAAGAGAGCTGATGAGGAACAAGTTATAAAGGCAAAGATCGTAAAGAGTTGAACACAGATGTGTAGGAAACTTGTAAACTTTACCTTCCGGCCGACCCTGCTCTGCCCGAACCGGATCCTCCGGTGCGGCATCCGCGTCCGCCGGACTTGCTTCCCGCAACATCTGGAACAAAAATTTAGCGTTCTTGGTTGGTAAGCTGCGGTAGAGAAAAAATGGTTGGTCGGGATGAGTGGAGAATATTCGCTACGATTTTTTTTCTTTATTGACATTGAATGTCTAGATAGGAGCTCTTGAAAGAGCTGACGAAAGAAAATGACAGTAAGAAGCGGAGACAACAGTTGTGTGCTCTCGAAAATATTCTTTTACGGATGGACATTTAAATTCAGATCCCGTAACAATAGTAAACAAACTTGAAAGAAGCGCTGACCGAAAACAAAAAAGGTCGCAGTCTAAGAAGCGATATGACGTTGAATATTCTACACAAGACCAATATTCTCACACAGGAATTGGGAATGATTCAGAATGTTTGATTGAGAACATGATGAATTCGAGATCCACGTCCATGGACCGTTATCCGTCTCTGTCTGGATCAATATCTTTTGTATACAACAACGCAATAAATAGACAGACAGACAGAGATTGACGAGAGTAATTGCAAATTCATAAAGTGATCATTACTAGTCGGATGATGACGGATTGTGAATACCGAGCGCGAAATTCCGACTTCTTATTCCCGGAAAATTCGTCAAACGTACGCTCTCGTTATCGGAGACCTCCCGCGTAATAAATGATTCCACATACCTGGAAACGTGACGTATCGCTGCCGGCGTTCTGCTTCTCGACTGCTGAAGTCCTCTGGATTTCACTCGCTCACGCTTCTAATGCTGATACTCGCGATTCGACCGTGCAGTTAATGAATGAGATGCCGACGCGATGCCGATTGAGTATCTCGAAGACCGACGAGATATATTTCTTTTAATTACACGAGACGGAAGTGACGAGAGCGTCGCGCACGGCTACTGCTGATGGAATGAGGTCGAATACATGAGGTGCGCGAGTATTATATTGAAAACATTAATAATAATAATAATGATAATTATATTTCTATTTATCTTTTTTTCTATACTATCTAACTATCTATCTATCTATTTCTCTATATCTTTCTATCCATCTATCTATTTATCTATCTATCCATCTATCTGTCTATCTATTTATCCATCTATATCTATCTCTATATCTATCTATCTATCTATTTATCCATCTATCTTTTTTCTTCCTATGTATCATTGCAACCTATCCTGTTCTATCCATATTTCTTGCAAATGCAAATTAATATTACATTAATTTTTATATTAAAATATATTTTTTATACTATAACATGCTGAATTAATAATTAATAAAATTCAACAGGTTATACTATAAAAACAAACGTACTTATGTAAAAAAATTATTATATTATTAAAAAGTTTGCATTTATTTTTTGACGGAGATCACCATTTTCTCGCGGTTTCCGTTGAGCAACAATATGCACGTTATCTATTCGTAAAATTAAATAATAAAGTCGTAATTGAAATATGATAATAAAACTAACTTCTTCTTTTACTAGACTAAATTTATTTTTGCTACGAAAAGAAAAATGTAACAATGGAATATCTTTTACAAAACAAATAACATTTCATTTAGTTTTTAATTTAAATTTATTAGCATAAATAAATTATTCTGTCATATACTTTAATAACAAATCATTTTTAAAAGATGTATATATTGGCTAAGAGTGGATTTCTATTAACTTTTCGTCTCTCATTATAATTCTCTCTTCTTTATTTGTGCATTAATACTAAATATTCTTTATATACATATACACTATATATGTGTCATTTATTTATATATATATATATATATTGTCATGGAATTAATATATTTAACCAAGCCGTAAGAACACGAGAAGAGAGGAAGAGCGAGCAAGTGCGCGAGAGAGAGAAAGAACGAGCGAGAGAGAGAGAGAGAAAGAGCGAGGTATAGGAGTAGCGAGAAAAATCTCGCGGCTCACGCAGTCAATAAGTTAGACGAGCGGGAAAGAAACAGATATGTCGACGCTCGTCTAGTCTCCCATGTGCTACCTCGCGTGCGTGAAAAATAATTCCTCGCTTCGCACGTTCCCTTGACACGAGACGCTACCGCGTCTTTTGATGTCTCTGGAGCGTGAAAGATGAAAGAAAAGCGGAGAGATGTTCGCTTAGCGATAAGATCGCCGCTACCTCGCCTCGTGTTTACTGCCGCGCGCCGCTCAGTAGTGAGACAAAGACGGAACGATTGTCTGTCGTCTGTCTTTTTCTAATCTACTATCCATTGCATGGAAGTAGTACGGACACGAACCTAGGCGCATTTTACTTTTATCACCGTGAAAGTGCGCCTAGCGGACGTAGTTTAGGCATATTTTGGTCAGATGGCGTATCTAAAATGCACCTAGCCGTATCCCCCGAAATACGGCCGGTGGCCGCTCTCATTCTTCTCTCTGGTAATAGGTGTCGTTGGAAAGGTCTTCACCTCTACTATCACGTCATGACAAAAAAGAAATATCTAGTCCATTTTAAAAAAAATGTTGACCTTGAAATCTCAAAAAGTATGACTTTGAAAAAGATTTTTTGCGCGGGACACTATTCGCCCCCTGACAACAAACAATTCTTGTCTATAACATTTCTTTCTATCATTAAAAATAAGCGAAATATTCAAGGTGGGCAAATTAGCTGGGACACCCTGTATATCGTATATACCTATTGGTCTGTTCTTTTTAGCTGCACTGCAGAACTAGTGCAATAAGTTAGAATGAGACAACTATATTTTTTCTCACTTTAACTTATTGCACCAGTTCAGTAATGCAGCTAAAAAGAACAGACCATATATAGAAATAGCGGAAATTGCTCTCAATATGGCGGGGCCAATCAGTACTAAGGCTATACATCTGCCACACTCTCCCTTGATCCTCTCTATCAAAATTTCTTTGGTACTCTAAAGGCTCGTCTACAATAGCTGTAAGAGTAAAGGCTCGTCTACATTAGCTGTAAGAGTAAGGCTGTAAGGCTGTAACGTAAGCTGTCAGCGAATGAAAATATTTCATTTCGTGTCTTGCAACCTTACAGCCTTATTCTCACAGCTAATGTAGACGAGCCTTAAAGCCAACGGCACACGGTGCTTGTTTTCGTGCTGGATTGCTTGCTCAATAAAAATACTGCGTTCTGATTGGTACATTTCCGAAAATGGAAATGAATTCAATTCTCCATTGGAAAGCTGTTCTCCTATTGGATGTCGGATGTCCGTTATCTTCCATTAGTATCTCATCGATGCGTAATGGAGGATTCACACTACGTCCGATGTCCGACGTACGACGTCCGATATCCAATGGAGAGTTCAATTCGCCATTAGAAAGCTGTTCTCCTATTGGATATCGGACGTCGGACGTAGTGTGAATCCTCCGTTAGAATGCATTAGTGCGAACAAGGAATTTTCTTGAAAGTGTGGCATTAGGCTTGTTCGTTTTGTCTGCACTGCTCAACTGGTGCAACAGGTTGAAGTGAGAAAACCTATGTTTGTCTCACTTTTGGTCTGTTCTTTTTAGCTGCACTGCGGAACTAGTGCAATAAGTTAGAATGAGACAACTATATTTTTTCTCACTTTAACTTATTGCACCAGTTCAGTAGTGCAGCTAAAAAGAACAAACCATTTAACTTAATGCGCTAGTTCAGCAGTGCGTATAAAACGAACAGGCCTATTCTTGATATTGATCGTCTGTGTTTTCCCTTTGACGTAAATTCTAAAAAACTAAAAATTATCATTGACGAATTCAATATTCATAATTAGGTGGTTCAATATATCTGATAATTCCGCAGAAAGATCGTTAAAAACTTTAGAACTTGCCATTTCAGTCTACCATTTTGACTTCCTCGTTTTCTCTTCACGTGACGACGCAACTGCTCAAAACATGAAGAAACTAAACAAAAAAGCCAGGATTATAATAAGAAATTTATCATTCGAGGTACTCCTTATATACATTGTTAAGAATATTGAGTATTAAAAGTCTGTATGTTGCAGATACCTGATAATTCGACTAAATAACAATATTTTCTTAGGCTACGTACGATGACTTGAAAAAACATTTTTCTCAATATGGTAAAATAAAGGAAGTAAAGATTTTGGCAAAACAAGATGGTAAACGAATTGGATGTGCATTCGTGCAATTTGATCATGTACAAAGTGCAGCAAAAGCTATACATTATGCAAATATGCAACTGTTCTTGAACAGAGCTATTGTAGTTGATTGGGCTGTACCTAAGAACAAGTTTTTGAAGAATATCGCGGAAAATAATATGAAACCTCAAGCAAAAATTGAATCTGTTGATAAAGATGATGCTGATGATCAGAGTACCAAGCCAGACAGGTAATTAAATGTATCAGTTATGAACAGATTTAACTTGTATATTTCCAAAATTTTCCTCAGTTTATATATATATATATATATATCTATCTATGTTTGCAATATATATTTTTTTATTTTTGCTTTATAGCAAAAATGTCACGATAAACAGCATAAAAATGGAAGATGAATCTGATGATGAAAAAATGATTCTGTATGAGAATAAACTTGAATCAGAGAATACTGAGAGTCAGGATGAAAGTGCTGTTGAAAGCAGCGATGATGAAAACGATGCTAGTAGTGCAATTAATGATTCTGTTAAACAGAAGAAAAAAAGCAATAGAATAGAAGATCATTCTACTTCAAAACATCCGCGACGGGTATTTGATGATGTTAATGAAGGTAAAACAGTGTTCCTAAAAAATGTACCATTCTCTGTTAAGAATAATGAACTTAAGGAATACATGGAACAATTTGGACCAATTTACTACGCTCTTGTATGCACTGATCGTTTAACTGAATATTCAAAAGGCACTGCATTTGTGAAATTTAAGGTAAATTTTATTTTTATAAATCAGCTAATTAACTTATCTATATTAACTATCAGTATCTTAATTAAAATAATTCATCTTCAACCGCAAATTCTACATTTCTCCTTTATTTATATTGGTTGTCAATATTATAAGTTTACTATTCAGTTTCATTATATTTCAGGATATTGCAAGTGCAGAAAAATGTTTATCAAACGACACTGAATTATGCATGCACGATCAAATAATCGAGGCACACAGAGCATTATGCAAAAATGAAGTTGAAAATAAACAGACCTTGAAAGGACAAAAAGTTAAGGACTCCAGAAACTTGTACCTCGTTAAAGAGGGAGGTAATTATCATTATGAAAGATTTTATCATTACATTAAATTGTTATACAAAAAAATTTTAATTGTGTATATTCTTAGTTGTAGTTGCCGGAAGCCCAGCTGCAACAGATGTATCAGTTTCTGATATGGCAAAGCGCATGAAATTGGAACAATGGAAATCGCAAATATTACGCAACTTGAATATGTTTGTGTCGAGAGTACGGCTTGTAGTTCACAATCTACCACCCAATCTCGACGATGCACAACTAAGACAGTTGTTTAAGGATTTCAGTGGCCCTAAGGCTGTAATTAAGGAGGTGATTGCATTTTGTAGAATAACATATTACATCTAATGGTATCAAAAGCCATTTAGAAAATAATTTTATTTGAAATATTTTTCAAGGCGCGTGTTATGCGTGATTTAAAAACAGTTGACGCAGCCGGAAGAGGAAAATCTAAAGAGTATGGTTTTGTTGCATTTACCACTCATGAAGATGCGCTCAAAGCTTTGAGAAGTGCAAACAACAATCCAAATATATTTTCTAAAAACAGGGTAATTATGTGCGTGCGTGCACGCACGCACGCATGTTTTCACTGTGTCATTGACACTATTCTCATCCTTTATCTATTATGAAATCTTTATTAACAAATTTCTTTCATAAATTCAAATTATATATAGAGACCAATCGTCGGATTCTCGATAGAAAATCGAATTATGGTGAATGCGAAGAAAAGAAGAATTGAGAAAAGTCGTGAGCATAATCCGTTATGTTCTAAATACAAAGGAAAGCGGGAAGCTGTAGACACCAAAGAGAAAGAGTTACCCAAGAAACGAGTCAGGAAAATGAAAAAATAGATGACAATTTTAATAAAAAAAAAAAAAAAAAAAAAAGGAAACATCTCAGTTTACATCAGAGCTCGGCAAAATGTGCACGCGACGGCCGATTTTCGACTATCTCCGCCCACCGCTATTCCCTTTACCTCGCCGCTTCGCGCGCTGCCTACAAGCCGTTCGAGAGTCTCAGGAGCGTGTTTCCTATAGATTTCCACGTCACCCATGAAGTGCTATTGTTGACGCGTTTTTTCTTTAAGGTGGTATCCCTAGTAAACCTAATCCACTGATGACTGTAACAACCCGCAACTAATTGAACAGAAGCTAAATAAAATATGTTAAATGAAGAATATTCAATTCGATTTTCAGCGTCTTTTATTGGTAAGAGTGGAAACGTCAATTTGGATATTGCATGTAGCGAGCCGCGTAAGGTGTGATAAAGAATCGTCGCCTAAAGAACACTTCTCATTTTTGAGAAAAAAAAGTTTCAAGAACTATTTCATTCCAATGAAGGCATGAGATTATATTGTGTTATACTGATTTTTGTTTATCCATTAAGAGATTACATCAAAGTTATCTTAAATTTTTATAAGTGTGACAATCTAATTTTTTGATACAAGTCAATCGTGTATCTTATGAAGGTAAAAGTTGCGTGAAAAAAGTTTCAGGGAGAAGGTTACTATCGTATAAGTTCTTATGTCTAAGATGAGATTGTGGCAACTTCGTTTTACATATGTATTTATGCGACGACTTGAAGCTACCAATTATTAAGTTACTTTTTCTCTTACGAATGGGGTTATCGACTGGATATCACATCACGTGACGATATGTAATCCATAAGATGGCTCTGTGTCAATAATCTGTGCAAATGGAGAGCAGCCTTTTGGTCTGTTCTTTTTAGCTATACTGCTGAACTAGTGCAATAAGTTAGAGTGAGATAACTATATTTTTTCTCATTCTAACTTATCGCACCAGTTTAGCAGTGTAGCTAGAAGGGACAGATCCTTTGGCAGAAGATGCCGAACGAAGATGCATTGCGCCTCGTTAGACCTTTCTTACATTCTATCGGAGTATGAAAAAATTAACGGTGTTTTATACAAACCGATCAACTCGACACAACGAATAAAGGTACATATGCTATAAGAGAAGATAGATAACTGACAAATTGGTGTATTTCTCGCATATATTCGAAGCGATGAGAAAGGTTAAGTCAAGTCGTTGACGTTAGAAAACTTGTATACATGTTTATAACGCGCTTCACAATCCATGTAAAAAATATCGTATGGCTTGCCTCTAGATAGGCAGCTGTTTCGAGCCGATGATAAAAATAACTATTGTGTATCTATATCCCGCCCGCTTTGTACCGTCCATTTATATTAATAGTAAACTATTTGTATTATACTTTTTAACAGCTTATGATGCTATTGGGAACGTTTTGAACGATATAGATATTTGAAACTTGTTAAAATTTGAGTATCTTTTGTTAGCTTTCTTATTACATATTACTATATTTCAATTATATATTACTTTATTGTAAGGTTTGTTTGTGCGTATAAGGTTTGTGTATGTGTGTATGTATGTACGCCTATATATATATATATATATATATATATATATATATATATATATATACATACATGTTATGATTTATATACAAATTACAGTACACATGTTTCAACATTTCCCTGAATTATATTATACTTGGCTCAACCAGTGGCAGTTTATACCTATTCTCCAAGGAAACATGTGTGTTTCTGCAAATAATACCTCTGTCGGTATGTAACAATCATTTCTTAGCCGTCATTAGCAGCAATAATTGTATCTTCCTATTAGTCAAAAATGTAACTACAGTCAAATATCAATCAGTCAAGCGTCAAGAAGTGCAATGAAATTTTCCATGTACAAAGAAAGATTCTGTTTATACATAGTGATTCTTGTTTTCAAATTTCAGGAAGGGGCGGTTTCACATGTGACGATATCACCTGATGAGAAAACTATAGTCTTGACAACAACTCGCGACACTGTATGTCTAGTCTCTTTAAAGCCTACTCCACGACTAATAGCTGTGCTTACGGAGCATATGTATAAACAAATTACCTGTCTCTGCTGGAATAAAAACAGCACCGAAGTGTACATTGGAGATGCAGTCGGTAGGATCTCTGTCATGGTGTTATCCATATTTACAGTAAGTTTATGACGATACAATCGATCGATCAAAAATCTCCACTCCAATCGATCAATCAATCAACCAATATCTGAGAAATTTGACAAATGGCTCAGTAACATTCGTATATTTTATATTTCGTTACAATGTATCTACAACATATTTCTCATACATACATACACACACACACACACACACACACACACACACACACACACACACACGTTATACATATAAAAATAATATACATTTTCTTTTGCTGTGCTCAGGTGAATGGTATGTTTCAAACTCGAGTCTACACTCTAATGAATCTAGACTCCAGTGTCGTGCAGCTGAGCTTCTGCTCGTCTCTACTGCTCGTCTCCACGTTGACGCGCTGTTACATTTGCGACACGGTACGAGAGCAGTACAAACAAATAGGTAACAAAGCACGCAACGGCGAATTCGGCGCATGCTTCTACGAAGCGCATACGAACGAAAGCGGCATCACTCCGGACGACGAGACGACGGAGGCGGGAAACATCGGCAAGTCGCGCGGCGCGTTTAATCTGATCTCTGACAACGACAGCAATATCTCGTGCGAGAATTGTCTGAAGATCTTTTGCGCACGGCCCGGCTCGCGGTTGTGGGAGGTATCTGCCGACGGGGTGGTCGTGAAGACGCATCAGTTGAAAGAGGCGCTGGCCGTGCCGCCGACAGCGATCTATCGGCCGGCCGCTGATTCGGCATCTAGTCAGCAGGTAGAGGAGAAGGAACAAGCAGAGAGGACAGAGCGGCGCGAGTGGCTGGCGCAGTCCGTCAACTTCTCGCGCCTCTTTGTGATCGCGCGCAAGTACTTACTTTCTCACACCTCGAACAGTCTGTACGTCATCGACCCGGCGAGCGCGAATGTGCTGCTGTGGAGCAACGAGTTCGCAAGCATCAGCATGACAGCGGTTGCGGATGACAAGATATACCTCATGACCGGTGACGGCGAGTTCCATTGCCTGACATTGTCGTCGCTCAGCGCGCTGTTATTACGTCTGTATCGTCACGAGGAATATCGCGAGTGTCTGCGCGCATGTGACCTTTACAGAGATTACTTGTCGAAGACGACCGCCAAGAGGGAGATGGTCGAGCTGCTCGAATTGGACAATTTACCACGTCGACGGACCGCCGACACGTCGCGAGAGAAGGAGGAGGAGGAAACGCTGACGCTGACGCTGCGGCTGCGGTTGCGGCCGTTAATAACGCTTCTACGGTCCAACGGTAGCGGCGATAGACGCCTGACGCCCGTCAAACTGGACTCCGGTATCGTGGTCGTGCATCCCGAGAACGACAGGCTCGCCGCGGACAGAAACATCGGCCAGCGATGCGAGACGACGTTCGCGACGGCGTCGCGTTCTTCCGAAACCTCCAGCGAGGAATCGTCCGCGATGCAAACACCGGAGACTACGGCGAGCGAGCTCGATGAAAATGTCGCGCAGGGGGCTACCGACTCCGATTACGACGACGCGGAAACGTTGGATTGTCAAAGATCCGACCCGCGAGGAAACACCACGCACAGGGTGCAATCGGACTTGGAGTCGGTCTACACTCTGGCGAGCAGCATTAGAATCGACTTGTCCGAGAGGGACGTCGAGGAAATCGTCTCGAGCATCGACAGGAGGATGAGAGCGATCGGGGAGTCGTACAAGGACTCGCCCGGACTCGAGGCTTTCCTCTACGAGGTTACACGCGCCGCGGAATTGCATTGCCACAACTCCTTCCTGGAGAACACCTCCGTGCAGCTGCTGCGTACCACTGGCAGCGAACACATCGTACGACAATTCGTCCGGGCGTTCACCGACGTCAATGCGTCGAGTTACGGTAGATGCGGCTGCGGCTATCCCAGCCCGATGGAGCAGAGTGCCGCGGAGCCGAAATTCCTGGCCGTCGGCCAATCGTTGATCGCGAGATTCGCCAACGACAAAGCGGAGGAGTGCGGCTACATCTGCGACAAGGTACCGTACATGTGGCGCGAATACCTGGCCGCTCGCGTCGAGCGACGTGACATCCTGGACGATGTGTTGAGACAGTGCCTTCAGACCAGAGACAACGTCGTGTTGTCGCTGTTGCTACCGGCGCTGAACGAGCAACAGTGGAGCTGCGTGGACGCTTGTATAAGTGAGATGGAGAATGGCACTTGCTTGTTCTGCGCAACACCCTTGGCCAAGAAGCCCGATCGCGCCCGATCGTTGGATTGGAGCGGGATAGCCCGGGGGGTCATGGAAAGAGAAGGACCGGACAAAGCTGTGACGTTTCTGTTCAAGTTGCAGAACATGATGCCGGACATCACGTTGGACAAAACGTACTGAGACGCGTACTACTAATGGTTACATTAATACTTTGCTGTCTTGCCTCGGCTCGACTCAGCTCGGCTGAGTATCAATATTAACGCATTGTTATTCGTTGCAGCATATTCCAATCGATTGTATTTACAAAAATTCTCCATCACCACGGCCTGAGAAAGTCGATTGACTTCGGTAAAAGTAATCAGCTATCGGCGGAATTTGGTACAATGTGCTCGTTGCAGGTAATAATCTCGTTATTTCTACTACGAACGTGACACAAGGTGTATCTGTAAACGCAAAGGAAACACCTACGAAACGTATAGGGTACACGTATAGTTTTACGTTATACTTTTGTGTGTGTGTGTGTGTGTGTGCGTGCGTGCGTGTGTGTGTGTGTGTGTGTGTGTGTGTGTGCGTGTGCGCGCGCGCGCGCGCGCGCGCGCGCGGACTGAATGAACGTGATTCATCGCGATCATCTGAAACATTTCCAACGAATAATCGTAAAGGGAAATAGAAAATACAATCGCGCGCTGTATAATCTCACGGGCAATTCTCTTAAACTTGAACTTGTCTGAAAAGAAGGAACAGAAGGAAAACCCCGTTTAGATACAGATCACACCCGGGAATGATCGAACCGGGGAATCGATAGTCAGCATTGAGAGAGTTTGTGCGATTCGCTCGCGGTATTTTCGTAATTTTGTAAGCACCCGAAAGAACTTTCAAAGAGCTTCCGCTCCACGCAAGACCAAATAATCAATCTTTGGAACTAATCCGAGTGTTTTGCAGGTACGTGAGCAATTGGCGAAAGCTATCGAGAAAGATACACGGCGACCGGTAAATGTGAACATGTTCGGCACAGGCGCTCATCACTGGGGTATGCGTCATCAGACTAAATCATTGGCGTGCCCGTGCTGCACATTGTCTCTGCAAACACCGATTCTGTTAGGTAACAAAGGAGTCGCGATCTTCCGTTGCGGTCATGCCTACCATGTAAATTGTATGATAGAGAGAAAGCTCACTAGATGTAATCTTCACCAGTAAATATTGTAAATACGAGTTAATAAAAGGTACTTTGCGCGGTGTAACGCAACGCTACACGTAGCTGAACGTATCATATATTTCGTTTCTCTTGGATCAATCAGTTCTTCCTTCCCTAATAGAGACCATGGGATCTTTATTACATTTGTTACAATTCTCTTCATTTTTCTTGTCACAAATACTTGAATCTATTATATCGCTACATTTCTTATCACAGTTGAAAATGGAACAAACGATTACTCGCAACTGTATCTTAAACTGTAGGCAAGATAAAATCGTTATAATAATACAGAGATCCATATCACCTCGATAGAAAGTATATATTTTGCTGATTTACCGTTTTCTTTCTTTTCCCTTTCTTGATTTTCGATTCATCTCTCCACTTTTCCTTCTTCTTTTTTTTTTTTTTTTTTTTAATAATATAAAAAGAGATCGGGGATAATGCAATTAATCACAGCTCTAACTGGGAGAAGTTGCTCTCGTATACAAAAAGTAAAAGTTCTCAAATGTATGTACTATATAACGGAATAAAATTTTCTCGCGTGATTTTTAACCGCCACTTATTTAATTTTGGCACGAAATACAGGCAAGGATAGATATACATCGACATTTTCCAAAATACATTACATTATTTGTCTTACCACTTACCTTGCCATTACTGAGATTCATATTTTATCGGAATATATAAATTACAATTGGGCGCGTATGTGCAACTAAGAAACTCCTAAATACGGCTTATCGTATACTATCGGAAAGATTGCGGTTTAATTTCGTAATATTTCTATTTGTCAGTTTTATAGAAACGATTATACATTAACGAAAAGTAAAAATTCAAGATTTTAATCAATGTTATTGATTCGTTACATTGATTTTAGATATAACGTAATGCTTTTTTTACACATGTTCGTGTCATCGCGATGATGCGTACGCATGTAATGTTACTTAATGACAGACTTGTAAACTTTTGAAAAAATTTCTAAACAACTGAACATCTGTGTGTGTGTATGTGTGTGTGTGTGCGCGCGCGCGCGCATGTGTGCGTGTGTAATCCTTAAAGATAAATAATTTTGTGTAAAAATTGTTTACAAATCTTGATTTCTATCATTATTATTATTATGAGCGTGTCGTAGAACACATAATGCGAACGGAGCACCGAAGAAATATTTTATTTTTATATGTAAAAATAAAACGCGCGCGAGATAAAAACTTAATATATATCACATGGAGTCACATTAAAAAAAATACTTGTCGATAGTGTGATTCTATATATTAATAGTCTATATATTAATATCACAGTTGAAACTCATATATATATATATATATATATATATATATCTTTATGTATTGCAATCTTAACCCAATGTGACCAGATTGTCTTTGCTGGATAATTAGCTTTGTACATATATACTTTGTTTACAAAAGTATGTTATATACAATTATAAAAAATAGATGAGTAATGGAAGATTGTAACGACAGATATCAATAGAAAGTTATTGTTGGCACATATATAACTTACATATAGCAATTTTCTCCTGTATAACAGTATATAACTGAGATATTAGTATTTAGTTTTCGTCTTCTTATATATTTGATATATCCAATTGTTGAATAATGTATCGAGTAATACATTTAAATAATTCATTGATATCTCGTGTTTTTAGGTTTTGGCGAATACCATTAATATAAGCATTGAATAGAAGGATCTGCCTTTCATAAAATCATAAAATAGCAAAAAATATTTAGGTGTTAAAGCATCGCAAAATATTCACGTATTATGAAACGTCAGTCTTTGGTCAATTTTATAATACAACTTGTAGAAGCGAAGAACTTGACTTTCATATGACACCTACAATTTTATATCTCTGTTTTTACCTGTTGTGATCGCATTGCTCAATGTTATTAGAATTTCTAGAGTTTCAATAATGCCATCAATCGACACACATGTTAATTGCATCAATTAAATTTTTCGTAAAATGAAGCAACCTGCTTTGGTATAATGGCAATTAGGAAAAAAAGAGCGTGTGTGTGTGTGTGTGTGCGTGTGTCGGAGATGACGGTAGGATGGAAGGGTGGCAAAGAGGGGGAGAGGGAAGGGGGAGAATGTAACTTGCGTTGGTAACTATATCATAATGCACGATTAACATATTTTCTCGCGAAGATCATATCGCTTGATGCAATATTTACAGTGACATCGAATTATTAAGAGAAAACATAACAAATTTTTAACACGTCGCTTGTAGTGCATTGGCTGTTTGGATAATTATCAATGACTCGAGCATACACTATATATAAAAAAAAAAGAAATGTACCACGAGAATATGTTGTAAATTACAAATTGCACAATGAGCAACGTGTTAACATAATTTTCGAGCAAGATGTCGAACTGTGATTGTACATTGGATTAGTTACAGACATCTTCGTTTCCTCTTTTCCTTTCTTTCTAATGAGTATCATAAAGGACATTTGAATATGAATGTGTTCATATCTCATGAAGGAACGTGCATATTCCATCCATATTCGTATCTTGTATACAAGATAATACGCTTAAAATTATGTATAATCAAATATAGAGTTACATTCTGTGTTGCACTTACCCATTACGTCCATATACATTTCTTTCTCCCAGGCAACTTTACTCGTCGTGCCTTTCGCACGACAACAACGATCATTATAACGCGCAAATCAAACGCCATGTGAAATCAAAGATATGACAAATAATCGCAACGATGAGACTTATAGTAGACGCCGTCGAAATGATCGCGGTTTCGAGTCTGATGGACGTATATACACGGGAAGCTCTTTCTCCCTTCCCTCAATCAAGATCGTCACGTGTACTTAGTAAACAAAGTCCGATGATTAAAAACCGATAAATATGCGTATAAAAAGGAATTATACAGACGGTTGTACTTGTATAATTGCATGAAAACACGCACAAAACATCAACAGCGGCATGTTCTCTCTGATGAAATTGCTAACAGCTATTGCTGATTATTAAAATACAAGCTCGTGGGATTAATTTCGACATTTGTATTATGTATTAAGCTTAAGTTGAGCTAAAACAAATCTGTTCTACAGATATGTTGTCTGTGTTGTGCATGATTTCTTATAACGTTTCTCAAAAAATACTCATAAAACAATTGTATCCTATGATGCTTATATGAAGCTTCTCTACGATAGCATTTCAAAAGTGAATTATCAAAATTGCGGCAATACTGCGGTTTGTGAGAATGGCTTCATATTTCTATTACGTGTAAGCGCTACGTTTTTTTGTAAATTCAGATCCTGAGGAACACAGTGCGAGTGCAACGAAATTGAGAAAAAGAAAACCATATTCTAAAATGTCCGATACTAAACCTAAATTCGGAATTACACCGTTCTCGACGATAATTTAACTAAAAAGAAAATAGTAAGCGATATATTTATGTTGGTATTTAAAGCCAACATATAAGCGTGCACATATCGTATATAATTTTCAACACATGTATGGTACGCGCTTTGATTTACATTGCTGCGCTTTGTATACAATACAAACAGTCAATTATAAGTTAAATACTTTCTACGTGTCGTATTAAGTACTGTTAAAGTTGAAGTCTGTTGACTGTTTTGAAAGTATAACACACGTGAAAGTCACGCAATCACAATTTTACAAACTTGTAAAAGGCTTCACGATACAATCTCACGTTATTTGAGTAATAACCATGTAATTTGTCCTTAAATGACTTTAAAATGTCATCTCGGCACGAGTAGACGTTTGAAAGAAGCTCTTCTCTTTTTATTTTACTAGATATAAAACTCTTGATAATACTAAATTTATGCAATGACACTAATAGTAATAAATTTTGTGATTGGTAAAAGAGCCATTCTTTGTATGCGCATCGGTTTTTTGATATCGATAAAATTAAAACTTTAAACATGTATAATTATACACGCACGTAATTTGTGCAGAAATGATCGGTCCTCAAAGAATATAACTCTTTTAAATAATGTTTTTCAGTGGATCATAATACTGAATGTATTACCAGGCACTTGGCAATCTTGACAATGTATATAAGCATTAGAAATGTGTGCTCACATAAAGTACTTCGGAATTCTGTTTGTCGAGATTGCGTGACAAATGATTTACAATTCTTCTCAAAATTTATAAGATGCAACGGACTGAGCGTTTGCACGATAGTTCGCTATTGGAAATACACACAGAATATGTACAAAATATGTATACATGCCTCGTTAAAACTGATTCCTTTCTCTTCTAAAATAGAAAATTAAAGAAATGGGGGTGAAGTTTCATTCTTATGAAAAAAAAATTATATATGCTAAAGTTAAACGCGAGCACAAAATTGGAAGGGTCTACACACGGAAAAACGTTTCTTCTTCTTTTTGTGAATTTTTAGCATATATCTGAAGAATACCTTCACCTCGTGTATGCTTCGAATTAAATTACATATATAAAATATATATATTTTTTTAAATATATTTTTTGTACTCTTACTTTCCTTGAGTTTTACGATCACTACGGAATCATATAAATTTAGCGGAATTCAATGGAGAAATCTTAAAGATTTACTAATAAATTCGCAAGGTTAATAAGTATTGATGATATTTCGTTCTTAGAAAGTGGAATGTACACAGTTCGAGAGTATTAATAATTTGTATATCAAAGTCATTTTTGCAAGAATCTCAATTTTTTTTAGAATCAATGATTTCGTTATACGGAGTATATTAATATATCCCTGACTCGAGAAAATTATACTACTGGTCTTGTTGTTTTAGCTTTGTCATTCAGTTACAGAATTTACAATTTCCTGTGTACCACAATATATCGATATTGTCTGATACACAGATATATATATTGACGCTATCTTACCCTATGTTTGATATTAACCAAATAATATGACTATTATTACTTTATAGAGTGACTTGATCTTCTTAATATTATTATCATTTAAAGTCAATAATCGTTGACTATGTGTCTCAAATAACACAAAATGTGAGTACAACAGAAGTCTCATGCACCTTTTTTTTTTTTGTTAACTTATAGTCTTATAACTTATGACACAAAAAGTCAGGAGCTTGTTGTTAGTTTTCAGTAGGAATAATTGCGTTATATAATGCTTCGTGAAATTTTCCTCTATCAACTTTTTTTTACATCTAATAACGATTAGATTATGAGAACACAACTTATTACTATCGGTATGCAGTATAATATGGACATAAAATATAAAAGTGCATATTTGATATAATAATCCGTACAATATATATTATACGAATATATTATATAGCATATATTTTCACACACATAATATTGACGCATTTATTCCTATATATATATATATATATATATAGTTTCTTCTTATTATAAAGCATATTTCATAATCAATACTTTCATCTTTTTTTCATTCTTCTCTTTTCGAAAGGCGAACCGTCTAGTTATGATCACTTGCGATATATTTATTTCACATGACAATACGAATTCATTTCCCTTTATCGTTGTTTTTATCCTCGGAACTATCTCACAATATAAAATAAAAGATTTTGCGAATCACGCAATTGCAACGACACGCATCAGAGAATCAAAAAATATCTTACGCACGACGGTGCCGCTTTTCGAAAATTCTCAACCGGTAGGCTCAGGAGCTCATATATGTAAAACCGCAAATATAAACAAAAACACAGCTCTTTTGTTTGTTGTCAGGAAATTGTGTGTACAGATGAATAAAGTAAAGACATATTTGGCATTTATATTTTTGAAAGCGTATATATGTATTATATTAAGATACAATCTTGCATCGTCGTGCAGCTAGAAGTTCGATGGATTTTCGTGCTGATATTTTCCTTCTTTCTTCTTTCCTTCCTTCCCTCCTTCATTCCTTTCTTTCTTTCTTCCTTCCTCCCATCCATCATATGTATATATCTCTTCACTTTTCTCTCATTTCTTTCTCCTCCCCTCTCACCCCCTCCTTCCTTTCTCTCTTGTTTTCCACGTCGACCGTTTTGCTTTTCTGCGCTTCATCTTCTTTCACCATTTCTTCTCACCGCGAACACGTAGTTCTCTGTGTCTTTTCTACCTTTTCTCCAATTCATTTCCGATTCGATAAGTATATGTTTTACATTTTACAAACCTACTATCTCAGACTAAATGAATATATCCTTAATTGTTAACACCGTTATATAGACATAATATGTGTACATATATAGTGCACTATCATATTAATATAGATGTATATATATATATATATATATATATATATATATATGTATATATACATATATGTATGTGTGTATATATATATATATATATATATATATAATGCAAGACAAACGAGTTTTGCAATTATAGAAGATGCTTTATGACAATTCTACACTCTGAACTCGAGTTGAAAAATTTCCAGAAAAATAAAGGACAAAGAACGTTTCAAATTTTACAATGTACCTGCTATATCGGACTACTACTGTGAGAAGGATAAGCAACTTGGAAACCACCAGTAAAATATTTGTCTCACACATAGAACGTATCTTGATATTCTTACTCATCGTTAAAAACGTTTTGATGTCACATACATTGTGAACACATTAAGCGACACAACAGTTTACTGCGTGAATTAAGGGGACAGCAATCACAATGCGATACACATCATGCCTGTCGGTGCTTTCTTCCTCTCCTGATAGTCATTTTAATGTCTTGAGCGATGTGAGGAGTCTCCTCTCTCGTCACGTCGATCACGTTCCCGTTCCCGTTCCCGTTCCCGTTCCCGTTCCCGTTCCGGTTCCCGCTCCCGTTCGGATGGTCTTCGGCTTGATTCTCGTTCTCGATCTCTGTCACGCTCACGTTCTCTGTAGCGATCATCATAATACCTACACAAGTCACACGTCAGCCAATTATCTTACTTTAATGCTACTCTTGTTTTACATCTATGAGAATGTCCACTCTATTACTTAACGAACGTTAACCGTCACGATCATGTTAAATTCGTGAATAATTACGTTTACAAGAGAAACATCAAATGTGTGTAAACATACAGACTATCTGTGTGCGCGTCTGCACGCGCAGAGTTTCTCCGGTTTTGACAGCCAAATTGTGCTAATATGTTTTGTGAGTATAAGTAAAAAAGATCATGTCATATAAGACTACGCAGATCTACTGAAGCTTTATGTAAACAATATAATAGAAATAATGAAACAATTCAGCGGCCATCGTGTAAGAGAACAAAAAAACGAAAGAGTTTACGGGACGAGAATTAATACGCATCAAATATCAATTAATTCAATTAAAAAATTGATGTTGCATACGAAATGAGATGCAATAAAATTTATAAACAAAGTCCATACGACAATAGAATTTTTCAATTATAGAAATTTTGTACCGAGGAGGCAGGAACCAGCGAACGTTTAAAATAAAACATTAACTGCTAAGATCGTACTATACTGCATAAAAACAGGCTCGCTATTGTTCTCGTTCCATATTTTCGTCACAACTTTATAAGCACAAGAAAGTTATATATAAACACTACGATACATGTGTATTTTTGCTTCCTCATTTCTATTCATAGAACATACTAGCATAATTTGGTCGTTGAAAACCTGGGATACTTCGTACACATACGTATACTCTATTCTCTTGCCCCCTCCGCTCCCCATCCTACAAACCAACATTTGTCTCCCTTTCTCATTCTTTTTTTCTTCTATCATAAATCAGACTATTTTATATTTCTCGTGCACAAGAATATACAAATATGGAAGAATTGGTCGGAACGCAACAAGTGTATAAATAATATTCCTTGTAATTATGTAATTATAATGGTAATGTAATATGTACATGCTGCGGTATACAAGTGCCTAATATCGTAATATATATTCACCATTTTCTACGCGAATACAAACTTTTGGCGATTCATCAATTAAAGGGTCACATCTATCACCTCTCGGTTATGTAACTTCTTCGGTTATGTAAGTTCTTTAAGACTCCGACAGATCGTTTGCTCTTCAATTATAGATACCTATAGCTTATACATTTTCTTTTTACTTTTCTATCGATGCCTATGTTAAATGGAAAATGACAGGAAAGGCATGGTTTTTGTCTACACAACAGAGTCTTGTCAGACGTGTCTTTATGTATTTTCCACGCATTCCACTGCATTTAAAATTTATTTAAGTCTACATGCATTCACCGTAATGAAAGAAAAGTAAATTACCTAGACGTCTTGGAAGACGAGACAGGTGCCGTCTCTGGCGGTTCTTCTTTTACTCTTGGCCTGGCTGACTGACGTGTTGTACTAATGGAAAATGGATATTCTGTTATAATGGTTCGTATACCATTAACCAGGCTTAGTGCATTTCAATTGTAAAAAGGCAAATTGTCTCGAGAGAAGATAATAATTCGAATTGCCGTTATTTTGAAATAAATGAAAGAGAGCTTACGGTATTTTACAATTGTAAAATAATTATTTACAAACGCCAATAGAAAATATCGCGATTTATAATAATTCAATGTAGCGGTCTACAAAATACGAATTATGCACGTTTAGATTAACGAGTACTAATCGACATCGATTATGAATTACCGCAACAATACTACAACGATTGACGATTTAACATTCACCCTGATACCATATACGAAAAAGAACATAAAGATTTAAAGTGACACGCAATGAAGATTAGTAACATATTAGAATATTTTCAATATGCGTTTTAATTTTACTCATGTGCACTTGTAACATTCTCCGACTTGTGACTCGTGTACATGATTACAGGGTTTCAGGTTCCTCGTTACAACGTAAACTTCAAAACGGCATGAGTATAGCACGTGAAGTGAAAAAAATTGTTAAAATTCTGTCGAAAGTGGCGCATTTCTCGTATCTCGTGTTTCTAGCGGGTCATATTTTATCTAGTTTGCAGTTTTAGTCGCTCCGTTTATCGAATTATTTTCGTGAAATTACTTCATAAGAAACGCGTAATATACCGTGCGGAAGATACCGTGCGCGTAGGGAAGATACATAATATATGTTCGTAGATCTTAAAATTAAACCGTGACAAGTGAAGTCAAATCACGAGCGGTTGTATAATTGAATTTTCACTCGACGTGATTCTCTCTCTCTCTCTTTCTCTCTCTCTCTCTCTCTCTCTCTCTCTCTCTCTCTCTCTCTCTCTCTATGTGAGCTTTATATAAAAAATGACAACAGATATTTAGCCACGTGATATAAAAAGAAACCAAAGAAAAGAAAATACAATTCTTTTTTACACACGCATGATATCACGTAGGAGGAACGTATAATATCGTAAATATAAATTAACAGGATATATACAAATTCTTTTCGGTTCTTCGTATAAATGACAATATTTTGTTATACTACGATATTTTTTCCTGAATCGCTAATCCGTCTTTTTTTTAATATTCAATTTACGCAAATGTATTTTAAATTTATACTGTCAAAAGACTAAGTGATAAAAATAATACACAATTTTATATAAGTATTTGTATTTCACCTGTTTGAGAAATCTACTTCCTTCTCTCTTTTGCACACATACAATATATATCCTTTTTTCTTCTTCTCCTTTGTTAATGTATGCTCTATATTGGATTATTATACCGTGTATTTTTTTTATATTATATAGTAAAGTGTATCAATATATTGGATTTACTAATGTGCTGTCATTCTCCATAAATACATGATTGATACGAAATATCAACTTTTAAAGACACTACCCAATATTATCGATGCAAAAACTGTTACATGAGAGAAATATCATATAAATATAGGGAGAAATTGTATACTAATTATACAGCGATTAAAAAAATACTCCAATATAATTACATGGAAGAAAATTCTGGAAAAATTATGCAGTCGTGAAACAAACATGACAAAGCGATTTCAAATAAAGCGATCTCTTCGAAAACGATTTTCCTTCGTAATGATTTGCAAACTACAGTTACCAGCACAAAGATTATTTTGCATGATAATGCACGAATAAATCGACAACATTGACTTTATTGTTATATTACTGTGCTACAGTTTAAATAACTGTATGATAAAATTTCAAATGACAACAAATGACACGTTTACGGTTGAAACGTTAAAAATATGCTTGTAAATAGGCGGTATCTAAGTTTCCGACAGCAAAATATAAGATCAATAAGCAAGTCACGGAACACAGTAGTTTCTCTCGCCCACGGATTTTGGTGTCATCTATCGTTTCCTATTTATTCACATTACATATTCGCGTTTAAAATTCTTGCGTAATTTTGATTGAATTCTCGATCGTGACGGAAGTGCGCATTATGGATATTCCGCACTGACAATGTGTTCACGGTAATCAAGAAATCTAATAATTAAGCGTAAGGATGTCGGTTTTGACGTATCATCTGTGACGAAAATGTAAATGTAAGTATTCAGTCAAAATTTGGTTATGTCGCTTTATGCTGTACAATCTGTACGTACGTTAATATACATTGATTAAGCTTTGTTTCTTCTTGTCTTTTGCGCCCGTGTTGCGCATACACACACACATACACACACACACACACACACACACACACACACACACATACACACACTCGCGCGCGCGCGCGCGCACGTGATTCCTACTCCTAAAGATTCAATTAATTCTAAAATTGAAAATTGGCCTCACGAAACATTCTCGTATGCAACGGATGCGCGTGTTGTTATATCGTGTACAATTAAGAGTATAGTTTTGTGAGATCATTGGGCTTACCTCTCTTCTCTGCTTCGTTCTCTATATTCACGATCTCTTTCACGTTCACGCTCTCTCTCTCTGCTGCGTGATCGCTCTCTCGGATATGGTTCGCTGTAATAACGCTCCCTGTCTCTATCGCGGTCTCTTTCTCTTTCGCGGTCACGCTCCCGGTCGCGCTCACGATCCCGGTCTCTGCTACGCTCGCGATACTCGCGATCCCGGCTCCTGGACCGTTCCCGCCGTCTTCTGTGACTGCGTTCCCTATCACGCGAACGCGAACGCTCTGCAAGAATATGCAAGAATATGTTTCTCGTGAATATGTTTCTCGTGAATATGCAAGAATATGTTTCTCGTGAATATGTTTCTCGTGAAACGAACACGAGCAAATGTGGCAGAATTTTTATGTGCAAGTGATCGTTTGCGGATCTGTTCAGCTTGCTAACGACATGATGTCAACACGGGTACAGGCACACGTAACGCAAAGTTAAAGACTAACAAGTATACGCGAGAGAGAGACTTGTAGATTTAGATTTTACGTCACTACGTTATGCGTATATACGCGTTGAATTTGCATGCAACGATAAGAGAAAATTTTCAATGACGAACAGTGATTATTAATCGTAATTAAGCGCAATACAGATACGGTAAAGAAAGAAAAAAAAAGAAAAGGTAAAGTATTTCGCGTACCTCATCTGTTTATCGAACTAATCTCTACAGTGGACTCGATTATAGTAATATTAACAGTAACGCAAAAATGCATATATTCTGACAGAGGAGAAACACGGTAGCTTTACAAGACAAGTGACAGTAGACGCGTAAAGCGTAAAGAATGATACTCGAAAGGGATCGGACGATTTCTTTTTTGTCTATTGTACGTTCACCTCACCTCTACGTCCAGATCCGTAACTTTTGGTCTCGACACCACGTAAGGTGTCTTGTAGAGAACTGATCAGGATCTTGCATCTGTCATCCGCTGCTACTTTGGACTGCTTGATCAACGAGATAGCGGTGACCAGGGTTTCTATGGCACTTGCGTATTCGCCTGCCGCGGCGTCAGAGACTGCACGCGCAATCGCTGAAGAAGATACTGTGCGATTACGACCCATGATCTCTTCGAATTCTTGCTCGGTAAGCGGAGGAGGACCTTCTGGACGATGATCAGGTCCGGGCGCTCCATATGATGCCTGAAAACCAAATTTCAAAAACCACTGTATACTATACAAACGAACCGTCGCGACAGTATATTAACACTAGTCGCGAGCACTTTTTCCTCTTTTTTAACCCCTTCGCTGCAGCAGCTCGCTCCGCCGTAGCGCCGCCACGGCGAACGGGTCCCCGCGCCAAATGTATACACACACAATGCGCGTGGACAGGACAGTCTTTTGCGTTCGGGTTTACATCTTACGCCTGAACAAACGCCGCCTTAACATGCTTTTGAAAAGGGAAGATATTCCTTCCGTCAAATAATTTGCGCGGCGGTCACAATTATCCACAAACTAGTTCGTAGCGAATGCTGCCGGCTATAACCGACGCTCGTCTCTGCGAGTCACATCGATGGATATCGGCTGTAGCCGGCGTTCGTCTCCGCGGACTACTTCGCAGATACCGGCTATAGTCGGCGTTAGGGGCGAAAAGGTTACGATTTTGTAACCAAAATTCACACGAGATACAACGACGTACATCACTTCGAGAGATTCATAAGATTTTCATAAAGTAATGATAATATATAACACGTAAGGATTGATTTGATCGGAGAAATCGATCGCGCGCGTGCAATGTGTACAACAATTACAAAATTTATAATTATTCTATTTAACGCGATTGCTCGTCCGGATAATCAGATGAAGCCACCCATCCATCGAACGTCGTCGCGTCAAGCGAGGGCACGCCTTTGCAACAGAGACGAGCGATATTTCAATCATCTGGCGAATCGATTACTTTCAATCAGTAGTGTCTAATGACATGAAAGAAGTAACACCTGCGCGCTTGGCGGTCCGTAACCATGTGGCGGTACATGGGGTGGTCCGTGCGGTTGTCCATGTGGCGGACCATGAGGTGGTCCATGAGGTGGCCCATGAGGTGGTCCATGGGGTGGACCATGAGGTGGACCAGGCGGGCCTGGCGGATGTTGGCCAGGATGCTGATGCGGTGGACCTTGCGGGAAGAACGCGGGATTCACATGCGGCGCCGGACCGCCGGGTGGTCCTTGGGGAGGTCCTTGAGGAGGACCGCCATGTCCAGGTGGCGGACCTCCTGGTCCTATCGATGGTCGTATAGTCAATATAGTAATCGTAAGCCAAAATGATGACATTTGCAATTAATACGTAGTTACAAGGCAAAAGGATAAATTATTTTTCATCGGTTAGCTGTCAATATCAGGAGGAAATGAAAAGTTTCTCAAGTTTATATACTTTGAGTTACGTATGGATCTCTCTCTTTTTACACTCGTCGCACACAAGTGCATGTGCGAGTAATAAGAACGCATTATAATTATAGAGGCGAGTGATCAAGAGAATGCATTGGATTCTCGCATCGAAGTTGACTCTTACATATCGTTATCGTTAATCGTACGTTTCTTATATACTCGTTGGATGTAGCGCGATCATTTCTCCTCCTTGTGCATTATCGATTCCTTGTAACTCGTTTAACAGAATTCATTCTGTCACACGTGATCTATAGCAATACGGCATGATAAAATACACTACTGCAGCTCAGTATCAGTCAAGCTTGACGAGTCGGTAAGTTTGGCAATAAGTTCGCAACTAGTTCGCGTATTTATACGTGTGCTCTTCGCATAGTACAATACACGAAATAATCTTTTGAAACACCTTGCACTTTAATGCTTCTATAAGAACAATTTCCCTCAATATCATGCATCGCATATGGTGTGTGGTAAAAACAATTCGCAACGATAAAAATTGTGACATCGAACGAGCATTCTAAGTCTCTCACCACCCATAGAACCTGGAGGAGGTCCTCTCTGTGGTGGGCCTTGGCTAGGCTGCGGCCCTTGCATATGTTGATGTTGAGGGAAACCAGGTGGTCCCTGAGGCCCATGATGCATTCCTATGCACATTGAACAATCTCATCAGTAATACCAATCTCCACAGACGGAGAATTATATATAAGACACTACTAATACTTCAATCTTTGTTGCGCGGAATTCCGTTCAACGAGTCTCCACCATATCGTCAATGTTTTAATGTTATCTCGTTTTATTTCGATCATGCACGTTGGGAAAACTAAGAAAGTTCTACGAAAGCGTCCAAGTCCAAGATGTTTCAAAGTTCTTGAGGAATAACAGATCGATATGCGCACGAACCTGGTGGTCTGTTCCATTCAGGACGGGGTTGCGCTCCTCGTGGATCCCCTGGTGGTCCACCGGGATGTCCAGGTGGGCCGCGAGGAGGTCCTTGACCAGGCGGTCCAGGCGGACCACCATGAAATTGCTAAATACGCCGAGACAGACGAGAGGATATGATTCTATCTTACTTTACAATTTACAAGATTTTACTTTTTGGAATCACGAGTATCTTCACATTTTAAGCAATTTCATAAAAATAATTGGTAACATCATGATAGCACGGAAAAGAACCTGCTTCACGCAAGACAAGCGAGAAAAAGAAATCTCACTGTCGGGGTTATCTGTGGCATACGTATAATAACGGGCCTTCAAAAAGCTCTCTAACGCGACTTTGTTTACGCATAAAACGTGTAAGCGCAAAGTATATTTAAGTCTGTATTATAAGACTACTCACAACGGACGCATGTACAGCATTGTTGACCGTTTAGAAATCACGTAATGATCGTAGTATAAATTTTCATTCGATACACATGATATAAAACGTTTACGATTATACTCCATCGAAATGATTCTTTGCACATTAATAATTAAAATCAAACAGGTTAAAACAGATTAAAAGGTTTTCTTCCACATGCAGTTTGTGCCATGTGAATACATACATTCTGACGATTATTACATATATTTGTCTCGATGTGTCTCGATGACATATAGTGCGTTTTCGGTGTTACGATTACTTCAGACGATACATACGCTTTCAGATCTCTTAACCATTATAGCAAAACTTAAAACTTATCATATGCAAATATTCGTAGAAAAAATTTGTCAGAAATAAACTTCGCATAAATTTAGCTGCTAGTTAAAAATTGAAAGCTAAACACGGCACCTGATGGACACGAGTACAAAACGCGGTATATCTTCTCCAAGATTTAATTTCCTATCTGTTAAAGAGTAATGCAAAAGAATGTCTGCGATACATACCATACCCGGCGGCCTGTGCTGGCCAGGACCTGGTCCGGGAGGACCTTGTTGCGGTGGACCACCAGGACCACTTGGACCTCTAGGTGGACCTGGTGGGCCATTAGGGCGTGGCCCGTTCCATGGTCCTTGCTGGTAGCCAGGCGGTGGACCCTGATTTGGATGACCGGGTAGAGGATGGTGAGGTCCCGGGCCAGGACCCATGGGTGGACCGTGCATACGCGGTGGCACTTGTTGACCGGGTCCACCAGGACCCGGTGGACCCATTCCTGGAGGCGGCATTCTCTGTGGTCTCACGCCCTGCGGAGGACCCATCATCATTCTAGGACCGTGATTTTGTTGTGAATGTTGAGGATGTTGAGGGTGTTGAGGGTGCTGTTGATGAGGTGGCATTGGTGGTTGATGTTGATGTGGATTATGAGGACGTTGGCTCTGACTCTGTTGAGGAGCCGGAGCGGGTCGCGTCTTACACTGCGACTCAAACTGAGAACACATAAAAAACATTGTCGTGTATAAGTGCATTGTGTTGTAATGTACCCTATTACAACAATCGAAGCGTACTCCTTTACGCTGCGACTGATTTATTAATTTTATGTGTATATGTACATATGTACGTACACACACGCACACACACACATACACACACGCACGCACGCACACGCACGCATGCACGCACGCACGCACACAGTCCCTGGCCAAATTAATAGATGCACCTTGTGTTTTTTTATTTTTTCTAATTAACTATGTTATTTATCCCAATTCTACTTGATTGAGGTAATTGAGTTGTGAAAATAATGTTAGACAATTGTTTTCAGTATTCAATTACGCTTTTTTACTGACATGTCACGTCACTAGCTATCAAATTTCGCTTTTGTCATTAAACAAGTCATGACACACGCTAGTAGAACTGCCGCGCCCGCTGCAGGTACGCAGGTGCAGGGCGTGTTTAGAGACAGTGTGGCTGAAGTATTTAGTGTTTACTCGTTTCTTTACTTGGAATTTGTTCTTTTTAAAGTAAAAAATAGATATTTTTAAATACAAATTATTGATTTTTATATTTATACAAATAAAGGTAGAAAAAATGACCTATCATCACAATTGTGTTTTATTTACTGTCTGTAATCCTGCAATGAATTATTAAAAGTTCAAAACATTTTATTCAAAAATAACAACTTTGCAAAGCTAACTGATTTAGTGAAAAAAATCTATTAATGGGTTTATTAATTTGGTCAGGGACTGTACATACACACACACTCGCGCGCGCGTATGTACATTACATACATGTACACACATATGTACACACACACACACACACACACACACACACACACGCACACACACACACACACACGCACGCACGCACGCACACACACATGTATATATAAAATTTGAAATTACAATGCACCACAATACATACTTGATTCAATGCCTGCTTTGTTGGAAACGTTACTATTGGATTCTGACCATGAAGCTCTTTCTTGGGTAATCTTTCCATGCATATCCTCATACTTTGCTCGGAACCAAGAGATATCACACAAAAACCTTTAGATTGCCCATTAGCACGATTCTCAAAAAATTTCACTTCCACAAAATCAGTCACTCCAATGCTTTGAACTGCGTCTGTAATGTCCTGGTCGCTTGTCCACTGAAAGCGAAAATACTCATTAGATGATGAGATAAACTAGCGGCGCAGTAAAGTAGAAAAAATTTTAAATATTGAAATAAATAAAAATTTTTTGCGTGTATGTACCCAAGTTAAATTTCCAACATATAACTGATGTCGTCTACCAATTTGATTCGGCTGTATATTATTGCCAAGTTGATGATAAGGTGCATTTCCATTAGTTTCTTCGTTAGGAGACGTGGTATCACCACCACCATCTCCGGTATTACCAGAGGAAACGCCACCATTACCACCAGCTGGTGCAGCAATCACATCATCATACAGATCCACGCCATCACCGGCAAATTCATCCTGGAACATGTACACAAACATACCTTATAGTAAAACGAGTACAATAAATGTAATAAAATGGACAAAGAGCAAATTAATTTTGCTGTCCTTTCTCATTTTTTTTTTCTTGAGATTTGCGTGATATTAAGAAGCGTTTGTAATGATAAAACGATTTCATTATACATGATTTATATGAGAAGCAACTTAATTGACAAATAGAAAGCATAGTAGAACACAATTTTCCTTTTTATTTAATTAATTTAATTGTACACAAATATGTTCAACATGTTACAGTCAAAGTGCAAAACAATCCTACAGAATATAATTAGATCAAAATATAGTATCTATATATTTCATACTTTGGATCTTAATTCTATTATATTCTTTAATAATAATGCTCACTTGAGATTATACAGCTATGTAAATTCATATATGTCAGAGAAAAACTTGATAAATTAAATTGATTAATTCTTTTCTTCTTTTAAGATGATTCCATCAGATTTACAGGAGCATATTGAGATCATTTTGTTACTGAATGTAAGATATGATTGATCAGTGAGAAAATCAGTGAGATGGTCTATAATAGAGAAAATGTTAAACAAACATGAAAATCTCTAATTTGAAAGCAGTACTTGAGACATAACAACATGATCTCAAGAAAATGAAAGAAAACAATGTTTGCAAGAGTTTGATATAAACTAATTTGTGGAAATAAATTATCGAAATGTAAAAAGTCGTTTGATGTACCATTTTCTTATAACACGCAACCTCCTGCACACCTTGTGGTTCAAGCAATCGTGCACTTCGACTGTAACAGATATGGAGATATACAATCTTTCTTGTGTTAAGAGAAGATGAAAGAGAACAGGGATTGAAGATGATATATCTTTAGTGAGTTTAAATATTGATGCAATAGACAATAATATCTATAATTATTTGCTACTTATTTGCAATTTGCTTTATGCTTGGTAATATTCCATATGTACGATATGTAACTATAACTATTTCATTTCAAAGATAAAGATATGCGAATACAGCTGAGAAATCTTAGAATTGAATTTATATTCTTCTAATCAACATTCCAGATTTGTTTAATATATGTGCTAAATGTGAATATGTAACTATACAGCGTTGTTAATTTAGTATATATCTGTGAATTTAACAATGGGTATGAAATGTCAATACAGATGTCAACGTGGGAACTCAATAATTAAGAAATACAATCTATCCTTTTTTTGAATAAGAAGATATTAGCAAGTTGACTCGGATAAAATTATACATATTTCAATCCCTGTAAATGTCAAAAAACTGTGACATTTCGTAAATAGAACACATTAGAATACAAATTAGAACACACTTTAGAACACAAATAGAATAAATGAAACATGAATAAAGAAAATATACACAGAAAAAATGTAATCTCGCATGCAGTAGGATAGAGTGAGATGATGCGTATGTGTTTGTAGCGTGGTGTAGGTGTCGTGCGCCGTATGGTGTGTATATGTGTGTGTGTGTGGTGTGTGTGTGTGTGTGTGTGTGACGAGTACGCGACAAAACCAATTGAGGAAAAACCAGAACGAACTAAAAGGCGTGTAGAAAGAAAGAAAACGGTACGAACAGTGCGAGTAGAATAACTACACGACATTCGCCTTACCGCTAGCACCATTTTGTGTATTCCTGCTGCAAACCCGTACTACTGTTTCGCGCGCGCGCGCGCGCGCACGCACGTTAAGCTCCGATGGGCGACGGGCCGGGACAAGAGGAGAGACCACTAGTTTAGACAGGCAATCGAGAACTATACGAAACAGCCGCGTCGATAACAAAGAGGAAGAGGATACAACTTCGGGTATCAGATCGAACTCGTTGACTCGGGTACAAACGCTCGTTGTACACCGCTTGCTCGTGACGACGACGCGGTGCGCGCGCGCGCGCGTGCGCGCGTACCCGTCTCTCTGTTCGCCGCGTCGACCCACTCTCACACACTCCAGAGGCGAGTCCTCTCACGCGCCGGTTTCCAACGAGCGCTGAGACACACCGAGCGAGACGAACCGCAGGTAGGTAAGTACTTTGGGTGGCACGGTAGACGAGATCAGGGACGCGAGCTGATCGTTAGCAGCGACAGTATCTCCGCCATGACGCCGACACCACTTCTCCCGGCTCGCGGCGGAATCGACGCGAAACAATGATCGTCTCACAGTCGCGGCGCGGCGCGGCACGTCGCGATGGCAGCCCTCTCGCGCGTGCAGCGGAGCGCGTTGTCAAATTTTTCGACTTATTAACGCGAACCGTTTTACTTAATATTTTTCTCCGTCCGAACGACGAAAGACGAAACGAAGGAGGGAGTGGAGGGGAGAGAAAAAGAGAGATAGAAAGAGAGTGAGATATACGGATGAAGAGAACGCCCCAGTCCCTTTATTTCTACGAAAGAAAAGTGCGAGTTACCTGCGCGAAATCTTGATCGAGATCGTCGCCGTAAATATCAACGTCACCATCCGCCATTTTACACACACCGGCGCTCACTGCACATTCGAGAGATAGTAGGCGCCAAGAAGAAAATTGCCGTAGGCAAACCGGGTTCCCGGAGGGAGCGCGGCAGCAGGCCGAATATACCGTGGGTACTCGCGCGGTCGCCGAGTGTGACGTCACTGCGTGTAACAGCGCCACCATGCGCCACTTCTCTTCCACGATCGCGAGGCTCCAGCTGCACTTCCCAGACACTAGACACGCACCGATTGGCTCCCCGCCATATAAATGGTTGCGTTCCAGAAAACAAAGCGCTCACCTGAGCGCTTAGTAGCTATTGGTCCTTACTGTTAGATCCTTACATTCAGACCAATAACGTTAACGAATTACTCAGCCGTTGTGTATTTTCTGAACGCATCCAATAAATCCGTTTCTCAATCTGCCGTCAGGCTAATATATTACATTTGTCGTACGACAATTGCTGTATTCAGCAGAGGTTGCGTTCAGAAAACAAAACGCTCACTGAGCGCTCAGTAACTATTGGTCCTTACTGTTAGATCCTTACATTTAGACCAATAACGTTGACGAATTACTCAACCGTTGTGTAACCGTTGTGTTTTCTGAACGCAGCCAGACTCAACAAGTCGGACAACATTACTAGATTTTCCACTGAATCTCGCTTCTGATTGGTAAATACTTCTGGGTCTGTGAAGAATCTAAAAGAATGCTCCGATCACAGACAATAATCACTAAGCGCTCTCTGATCACTTTGTTCTACTGAACGCGGCCAATCTTTTCGAATACGTTGATTGGTTAACAAATAGAATATTTCTAGGATTGCTTCGCGTACGCCAATCAATGTATCCGATGAGCTTGTCGTACGACACATGTAATATTAGGCTCGCGATGCGTGCGCATGTGAGCATTAGCCCGGCGCTCGCGCGGCGTTATCGCACACTCTCGGATTATCGGAAGAGCCTACAAGGAACGACGAGCAATTGACTTATCCAGCTGAGGACCTTGCGTCTCCATGCGATGCGAAAGCGCAGAACGCTATCGCAATCGGATTCGTCCGCCGAGACGTTGAAAAGACGTTGTCTATCTGTCTATCTATGTGTTGATTGAGCCGTGCCGATAGTGATGATACGTATAGGTGGTTAATTTAATTTTTAACGGAGAAGGTACAGCAGACGGAAACAGCAATACCGTTTCCGTTTGCGCGCAGCTAACCTCCTCTGCTTAATATGTCAAGTAATATCTGTCTCAACTCGTCAACGGTTATATAGAGCTCGTCGAGATAGATTTTGCCGTCGCGTAGATTCATGAGACGCGCGCTTCGACACCGTAAAGCTAAGACACCATGCATGCGGTGAGCTCCGGCAAACGGCTGCGGTGACCAATCAGGAGACAGACGCATGCCGGAGCTTGCCGCGACCGGACTTGCGCCTCCCTCTTGATTGGTCATCGCAGCATTTGCCGCAGCTCACCGCATGCATGGAGTCTTAGCTTAATCATATGGCGACGGCGCCAAGTTCGTCGGCGCGACGTGCGTGGCGCGGCAGTGGCGGAATCGATACCGCGCGCTTCGATAGTACCAAAGTATGGCCGAAGGCGGACTCTTATGTCTGCTAAAGACAAAATAGCGAGCGACAGCAGCCGACGCAACAGCAGTGCAAACAGCAGTCGCGAGGTATTATTATGTCTGAGTTGAAGATATTCTACTATCTGCTCCTGCTGACACTACTGGACGCGACGTCGCAAATACGGCCGTCGTTGCACGGCCACAACAATGGTGAGAGCCTTTCTCTCTTCTTCGTTCTCTCCCGTCTCTGTTTCTCGCACGACTGCTTCTCTATGCGGACCGTGTGCCGTGTGCCGATCCGTGGACCTAACAATAACAATCGTCGATACCGCAAGCGCGGTCGAGCCGCATGAGCGGCGATCAGGTTTTCTTAGCGATCTCACGATGGAGGCATCGCGCGCTATTTTACGACTCCGTCGCGGTGTGCCGTCATGATATTGCCGTCGACGAAGGTCACGTCGCGCATCGCGAGCTTTACGCGCGAAGCGCCGTCACGCGACCCGCATCCCAGTGAACACCGCGCAACCATCGGTGCGTCGCGAAAGATATTTTCACCTCGACGCCATTTATTTTTCACATTTTGTACTTTCACTTTTTCTCGATAAAAGTTCTGCGAAAAGGATGATATGATAAACAGACAGATATAACCTTAGTCCTGCCTGCCTATCATGACTGCATGTTTACGATTGCATCGTAAACTGTGCTTGCGGGATTATTCATGACTGTTAAAACAAAGTTTCATGTACAACTTTATTCAAATCGGATCACTTTCTGTTCCTTTTTTCTTTTCCCCTCTTTTCTCTCATGTTTTTAAACTGGAGTGTAAGAATGTAAGAATTGGTTGATGGTATTATTAGCTTATCATTGATAATATGTACTTGACTTGATAACAAGCATAAGCTAACAAGCATACATGTTTCTCAATATTTTGCAGCCTTCGTCCAGGATGACAACAATGTTCAATATCTTTTGGATAATATGCCAATACCTATGCATAAGGTTAGTCAGTTAGATTTGTCAGTAGGTATCTTGCAGTGAAATATTAATGAACTGATTAAAGAAGAAACTTATAACAGAGGAACATGTACAGATGTAAAACTACAGGAAATTTATAACAGAGGGACATGTATATAAATATAAAACTGTGGGAAAGATTTTCCTTTACTGATTTCCCCTTGTGGAATAATAAACAGATAATTGCTTAGAGAGATATTACATTCTATTTACTGAAGAATTATGTTTCATATGTTAAAATAATATAATATGAATAATAATGATAAATATATTGAAATTTGTATTCTCATATTTGTAGGACTTTGCTAATACGGTACATGGAGCTGGGTAAGTACAATACTCGTTAAAATAATAATAGTATGTTGAATAAAGATAGGAGGGGTAGAAAAGGTTGTTATATAGTTTTTTCATTTCGACAACTATTGAAAGAGCGTATATATAGTATATATACATAAAAATCATCTGCTGATAAAAAAAAATCTCATAAAAAAGAAGAAACAGAATTCTAAATATTTTGCTTTGCACTAATGATATATTGACTTCAAACTAATCTTTCTCAAACTACCTTTCTTATTTTCAATTGTCATTGTTAAGAGTGTACAGTACAAAGATCCGTTGTTCCATAGATGTTTATGAACAATGCTCTTACTTTTTTAAGGGACGCTATATCAGACGAGGATAAAATGGAAGATATACTCTCTTATATTTCTTTTGAGCCAAACATTTTGGACTTTAAAGAAAGGTGAATACTGTTGTTATCGATGTTAACATCTACATTTTTAATAAAGAAAGTTGCACGCAGTAATGTAATCTTTCTTTCAGACAACTTGGTATTCCTCATCAAGAAACTGTGATCATGTTTAACAAAGATCACAATAAAACTATACACCTGTCATCAATATCTGGAAATACAAGACATTTCCATTCATCATTTTTTCAAAATAAAGTAAGTTATTGCGGTAAATAAAGTATATAAGTAATGTAAAGTGGCAGTTTCAAAGTAAAATGTGCGTACAATAAAACACATTTGCATGTATGCTTTTATGTCACTGATGCTAACTCGTACACAGATATGTACTTAATGTAGTAGTAATGTAAGTATCGATAGTTGAAACTTTTTTTTCTAGATAATTCCACCACTGGGGAACACAACATTCAATGTTGTCTTCCTCGGTCGGGACGAAGGTGATATTGATACACACCTTTTTATACATACATCAGATGGGACGCTAAAGTATCAGGTAATTAAATTGATTTAAATTAAATTATTTACTTTTTTACGCACACATATACACACCTGTTACATACGTGTAAGATGTTTCTACTTCTGTAGGTCAAAGGAATAAGTGTCGGTAGTCCTTATAGACTCAGACCTGTAGTCGGTGTCAAGTTACCATTAAATGCATCTTTTACACCTCTTATATATATGCACAATCCACATCCGGAAGCTTTACAAGTATGTGAATATCATCTAATCGTTCATGTGCGTGTGCACACGTGCGCGCGCACGTGTCTATACTTGTTTTCCTATGGTCTTCAATTAATTTGTAATTTCTTCAAACTACTGCACGTAAACAAAGGTGGTGGAAGTATACAGTAGTGGTGGAGAATTTGATTTAGAATTGCCATCGGGAGAGTCAGAAGGTACACGGGAATTATGGGAAATTTTACCTTATCAAACAAAGCCTGTCATCAGATTACGTTTTAATGCTTACACAGAAAAGAATCATACAGCGTACGTTAGGTTGGTGGAATACAGTGTATCTGATCGATATATGCGTGTGTGCTCGTGCGTATAACAGAGATACGCGTTTTGCAGATTTAAAGTGAACAACACTGCAGAGATCCTTGTTGTAGCGATTGAAGTAGAAGTGAAAAGTGGAGCTGGTCTTCATTGGGGTGGAAGTTCTGGAGTAATTAATTTAGGGATGGGTGGTTCGTTGCAGCCACCCATCCACCACCCTATTGCTTTGAAGAATTCGGCAAAAAAAGCAATCAAAGTTGTGGTAAGCTTTTTTGCTTTGCCATTAACCGTTAGAGCTTGCGTCATGCTTGGAAAATTGACGTGAAGATGTTTGAAGCCTTTGTTACATTAATATAATTTCCATGCTGTTATTGAGTCATGTTGTTTCTCGTAGAATATTATAAGTACACCTGTGTCGAAAGCATTAAAGCTACATTTTGAGCCAGCAATAATTCCAGGAGAAACGGATATACCAATCGCCATCGGAATGCTGGTTTATGATTGTAAGATGCAACGTTGTTTAGGCTGACTGTAGGCTAAAAGTTAGAATTATTATCTATTAGTCGAGATATAAAAAAAAATGCGTCGATTTTCTCAGGGAAGACTGGTTTGGACTTGCAACACTTTAAAGGCAAGTTGATAATAAAAGCAATAGGATCAGGCGGCTCTAGTCAGAAATTAGCAATTCCATGGGTGGCTCAAGTGCTACAAGGTGGACTAGAAGTGAACGCATCGATTACCCATTACTGTTCTCCGCAATCCAATCAAGCTAGAAACTTCAGCGTGGTGAACAAGTTTAAATTACCACTAGCTATTACGAACGTCACAATGTGTTCGAACGCGAAATCGCTTTTTACGGTACGAAGCAGCAGTTTACGCGCGTAAAATTCCTTCTGGATTCTACACGCGTCTCTGACATACTTCATATCCCTCCTTTCAAAATTCCTCTCCCAGATAAAAGCGAAGACTTTTGTGTGTTTCAGATAAAAGATTTTACTCCTAGAGTAATAAAACCTGAGCAAAAGGTCAATATATTTTCTTTACAACTTGCCAAAGAGCGAAAGGGTGATAACGTGAAAATGGAATCGTCGATATTGATACACTCCAATGTGTCTGTGACCGAAGTCCCGCTGTTGAGTTATGATGGCAAAGTGAGAAAGATAATGCCAGGAGAGAGAGAGGACGATATGGGAACCTTGAATTTTGGTACTGTTGGAAGTGGTACTGAAAACGAGGCGATTTTTGCACTGGAGAATCAAAACCCCGTTAATGTGGAGCTACATGGCTGGGGTGTGAATATACCAGGTGCAGTTTTAGAATTGATAGGATGTCAAAACGGTCCGGCGGATTTGTTGGACAAGGAGTTTTTAAACGTAACTGTATGCAGCCATTCTGGGAATGTAAGTATTGCGAGCGAGCGAGCGAGAGAGAGAGAGAGAGAGAGAGAGAGAGTGGGAGGGAGGTGGAGGAATAAGGGAAGAAGAGATGTCGCATTTCTCGCATTTGCTACCCCCTTGCTACTACCCGTGATGTTGAACGCGCATCGTTCCGCTTTCTTTTTTCTTTATTTCAGCAGTACATAAAACCAGGGTTCTTGGCGATCTTTAAGATCAAAGTAAAGACTCCGATAGTCGAAGAGGACACTATTGTTGGCGAAGTTTTCGTTCGAACGACATACGAACGATTTAATTTGCCGGTGTATATGCGAGTTGCACACGGTAGAATCTCCTTGAAGAAGCTCACTTTTACAGATTGCTTCCCTGTGAGTTACAAATTTACTCTTCTATCTAGTCTTCTCTCTCTTGAGCGAAAACTCGGCGAAACTTTACACAGTGTCAATGCTGGGATAGGGATCGATTTGTGTGCAACAAGTAAAGGTGCACTCCACATTCTCGAAACTGATGGAAGTAACACACATTGCACCCATCAACAAAGACGACAGAATCAAGTATATCCCATTGGAGGAAGCGACGATGCCAATCATATCCAAGGGTGAAAATAACGTCGGTTCGATACAAATCGATCCTTCGGTGACCTGCAAGCAACATTGCTACGTAGGTTTATCAGTGGACAGCAATAGTAAGTGATACGTAACGATCATTTGTTTTACTCAATTTAAAAGTTATCGACATATTCGTGATCTTTGTCTTTTATACACGTGTCACACTTATAATCATGATTGTCCGCTATTACAACCATTGCAACAAGTAAACATTGTAATAATTATTAATTGTAAAAACTGTTCCCTTTATTGAGCTTCGATGCATTTCGCATTCCTAATGAAACAGTCGTGTCGGATCTTACAGCAGGTAGCCAATGGTTGAATACGATGAGCCTTCCTTCGCATACTCGCGACACCGATTTGAATCTGCTGAACACGCGACACTCACGTTTTCTCAACTCCATCGTGGATGGCACGTGGGACAACATAACGATGCAGCTGGACACGAGCGAAGTACGCGGTCACAGGTTCTACGTGAACGTCAAACCGTACTGGCCCAGCTTATTGGCCAGCTCCAGTAGCGTAAAGAATAAGAGTGTCCTGATGTTTCCGTTGACTCAGGTCGGAAATACGTCGTACAGAGAAATCAAACTGTATAATCCGAGCACGAGTCCGCTGATTGTGCAGCTAGTTATGGATTGGAGTTATCCTCAAGGAGCGCGCCTTTATCATTCTTTGCCGATCAAGTATGTGACCTTAAAATTAAAGACATTTTATTCGTCCGAATTAAGAGTTATAACAAAAGTGTTGATGCCCATGCAGATTTAAGCCTGTGTGCATAGAATGTTCGTCCACGGTACCGGAGGAGTTCAAGTTGGAAGAGAATGCGGACGAGCGAGAATCGTTTGAGAAACAGTGGGGTGTATCCGTGACGCCTCAGTCACTTCCCTTATATTTAAATCCGTTGGAATCGAGGACGATTCGTGTGACGTATACACCTTTTGCGGCTTCAGCGTCGTCTGGTTTTTTATATATTAGGCAAGTCAACGAGAGAGAGAGAGAGATTGTTATTTAGTAGAAAAGAATCGTAGAAATGTAATAACGCCGTTCCACGTAATCGCGTATACTCATTTGGATGATTTTCCAGGAATAATATGACTATTTTAGAAGTTGTACGTATGATTGGTCGAGGCGCGAGCGCGCAATTTAGATTTGGGAATCGCAAGCCAGGCTCGACTACGCCTCTGCTGTTTCAATTGGCGGACAAGCATCTTAAAGATTGTGAACGTACGTACGTTTTTATACTTTTGCTTTACGATTCGACAAAGGGAGGGAGAGAGGGAGAGAGAGAGAGAGAATTAAAAATTTATTTTGCAATTTTGAAGAATTAAATTTTCTATTCGCACGTTCATCGTCCGCGAATAAACGAGATTTTCTCATTATTTTTTCTTGTGAATCAGGAGACCGCAGCAAACATGCTACGACACCAATCCTCACTGCAAAGCGATCTTTCACGGCCAGAAATACGGGCGAGCTGCCAATTGAGATCTACGGTTTCTACATAAACGGCTTACCGTGTGAGGGTTACGGTTTCAAGGTACTCGATTGCGAAGCTTTCAAGCTGACTCCGAACGCGACCAAGATGATCGAGATAGCGTTCACGCCGGACTTTACCCTGTCGCGCGTAGAGCGAAAACTGCTGCTACTGACCAGTGTCGGACCGGACAGCGGCGACGTTGAGAACGGTGTGGTGATGTTTAATTTATTGGCCACTTTACCGGCGTATTCGTTGGATTCGTGCGGATCCGTGCTCGCTAGACCGTGGTGGGAGCGCGTAGGGCAATGGCTTGCTGTCGGTCTGTCGCCGGTACTGCTGGTGTGTGTGCTCATAGTCTCGTTCATCGAGGCAGACCGAATACTGCGGGAATCGCTGGCCAGTTACTCAAAAGAAAGCCCGGTACAACCGCCTTTAGACCTGAGGCTTTTGTCGCACATCTCACCGGGACATCCGACGACCCCCCCGCACGTCGGCAGCGTCACGACGAAGAATGAGAAGGTCGGGGCTAGCGACGAGAAGAGCAAAACTAGAACAAGGGATGAATCTTTTCCAGATTGGTCGTTGATGAACGTGAAAAAATACAAGGATAAGGATGTGCAGAAGGGATTGAAGATCCCGGACTGGTCAGCTGATGAGGAGCGGAGATTTAAGCTGGACACAGAGTCCAAGGACCTGCTGCCCTTTAAGCGATGCGAGGAACCGCCTAACGCGGATAATACCGCGGCTAACATCGCGAGTGCTGCGACATACGGCACGAAGAGAAGAAACAACAAGAAACTAAGCAATATTCATGAGGCTCAATCGGACAACTGCACGGCGAATGATATACTCGCGGATGTTCAGTTGGTTCAAGAGAAAAGGTGCATCCTCAATGCGATTACCAAATCGAGTCCGACGTCGAACAGGAAGGGAAAAACAATGACGACGACGATGACGACAATGACGACGACGACGACGACAACAACGACGACGTCGACATCGACGACGACGACGACGACGACGACAATGCAGTCGACGATAACGCAATCGAGTATCAAGGAAGAATCCAAGTTAACTGATCACGAAATTCAAGTGGACACGGGAATGATAAGTAATAATCGGGTTACAAAATCGGACAACAAACGGAAGCAGACCAACAGCGCAACAGGAAACAACAATCATCCTAGTAATTCCGTTGTATTGAAAAAATTCGAGTCCGCGAGCACTCAAAGGATTGTTCACCTTTCAGAGGAAGAGACCTCATCCACAACAACGGAAAGTTCGACTCACGATGAGACTACATCGTGTAAAGTAAGTATAAATGTTTTTGCGTAGATATGTTTTTACGTACATGGTTTATAGGATGTTTCACTTACATAGCTAGCTCATAAAAATTCTAATTGGACACTGCAGTTGTTTTTATCTCCCAAAGACTTCAGATATGTTAAAGTCAAAATATATATATATATAAAATCTCAGCAATGAATACTTTAACATTGAAAAGTCCTAAAAATGATTTGTATTGTCGCAGTTGATTCGTTCATAATGAATATTGTATCTGAAAGATAGGATAGATTGTCAGTTAACGGATTAATTAGATGAGTGAACAACTAGTATCCAAGACACCTATATAAGTATATTGTTCTTTCGTGGTTTGCTCAGGATCAATCGTGCGGAAAGCAAGAAAAGCTCCAACGAAAGCCGATAACTAAGAAAAGCAAACCTCAGTCTATTCCTACTGTGCCATGCGTAGATTATAGGGATAATTATGAAGGCGATTGTGATGACGATGACTACGATAAAGAGAGGCAGAATAATCCAAATAGATGGAAAACTAGTATTGCTAGATCTACCGTGAAACATCATGTTCACACCTCGCGCACTGTTGAGTCATCCCTTAAGTTACCACGTCAAAGTAAGAATCCACCTCGAAAAGAGAAGTCGGTGCAGAAACGTCGTGGAACTGAAAAGACACACGTGAAAAGTATGTTCTTTATAGTATATATATATATATATAATTTTCTCTCTCTCTCTCTCTCTCTCGCTGATATTTCTATAATAAAAACACATTACACGATTGTGCGTAAAAAGTATGTTTATAACGTTTATATGAATAATATTTATAACTGCTTTTAATCTTAAAAATCTCCAATATTTGTTATCGTTGCAGCAAATGTTCCTGTGAACGGCAATGGGAGCCAAAAAGAGGACGTAACACGCATGTCGGGAACCATCTCCTCTGCTCCACTACCACCTCCGCCCTCTTGCTGGGGCGAGAACAGAGCCAAGTTCAGCGATGTGGTGGCACGAAGTCAGGAGATTGTCTCGTCGTTTTCCAATTTAAGTCACGTACACAAAAGTCAGACGAGTGTGTCGGGCATGTCGACGGTGTTCGGCACCGATATCAAAGATGTTCAATATACCAATAAGCCGATGCAGTCGACGCAAGAGTTACTACAAACACGAAAGGAATATAGTCTGATGTCAAGACCGGCCTCCCTTTCTGCCGCATCTTCGGATAAGGATAAAATACTTAAGCCGGACCCTTTGATTCTGCAGTCGGATACACAACATTCGAACAGTTACTTCATCAATACTTTCGTAGAACATCCCGTGAGTCAGACAGTTGAAATTCATTTCCATTCGCTTCTGGTCACTCTGAATACTTGTTTTATTTAAAATCTGCCGGGACAGTTTGAACGCGAACTGGTGCCGTACGACGACCTCCCAGAAACCGACGAGCCTTTGATCGAATTGGAAACCCCCGAAGAGGACACACGGTGCCAACTGTGGGAGGATACTGGTCCTATGATAAATTTATTGTCGGATACAAGCGCAGTTACAAACGCAGGTACAAGCGTGTTTCAGTTAGAGTCACCGAAAGCCACAGAGAAACCAGTTTTGTCCGACTTGAAAGGTACGAGAGAGGCTCGTGAATTTAGAGACGGACGACACGTAACGCTGTTGCCTTTGCCATCCTAGTTTTTATTACTTAGCCTACTGCTATAGCCGGATGAGCCCAAAGTCACGAAAAGTTTGAAAAGACATGGTCTACACTTCAAAATTAAGCAAAAGAATCTACAGCGAGAGTAGAGTACACAGCGCAAGCAAGATTGTCTAAGACATGCGATGTTTATCGCGCCTCCTGTAGTTTCTTTCCTTTTCTCTTCAATCATCCGGTGATCACTTTGGATCACTGCTACTTTTTATTTAAACTAGCGATAAACGAATTACGATTGCAGATAATTGGGCGACAGTCGATATGAATTGGGAACCGTTGTACACTAGAGCAGCCGTTGGAGAAGAACGAAGTGGTGTGTGGGGAGTCAATACGGGTGGTGTATGGGCAGCAGCGCCTTGGGGTGCCGCCGCCGCACCGCCTGTGGTATCGCAAACGTTGCAGTCTGAGTCGGAAAACCAAGTGAGTGGACGATCAGATATCGACCGTACGATGACGAGTTAGAGCAAATGCGATATAACGAAGTGACGAATAGACGGGCGAATGAAATAGAGAGAGAGGGGTGCGAATGAGGGAGGGTCTAGCAAAATGACGAATTTCAATGATCATTCCAGGAGAGGTCGGGCTTCGATCCATTTCGTTCGCTTAGCACCATATGGACGCCATCGTCGACGGAATCATGGAGAACGAAGCGCGAAGACTAATTGAATCGGAAACTTGGAACTCGTTTTATCTTGTGATATCGTAGACTTATTTCTGACAATTTCTCGGCAAAAATCGAAAATAACGACAATTTTAACCGCGGCAGCAGCATACATGCGACCGGTAACATTGGAAATTACGAAAATCGTTACGTTTTGCTGCAACTGCGCTTTGCACACTATGTGATATGTGTAATTATTATTACGTTATGCGACAGTAATCCTGTTGGTCTGTCCAACGAGTGATTTTCGTGTAGTTTCTTAAACCAAAATCTAGAAATGTTATATTATTTTATATTTCGTAACTTAAAACATATTTGCGATGCGATGCCTTAAATTATTTGCGAGTGAGATACGTCGTGCATGTGCAGGATAATGGTGGATTATTATAAAAAAATTTTGTTTGCCTGTGCGAGTAAACCGTGAATGAAAGAGATAGCTGGACCGAGCGTTAACTCCGACCGAAAGGTACCAACGACAAACTGAGAGTAAGTAAGATAGTAAAAGGAAGTAACGCCGTAAGCTTTCCCTTACCGCTGTTCTCTCTCTCTTTCTCTCTCTCTCTCTCTCTCTCTGTTAAATGCTTATTGCCATCTTATTCCTTCCACGTACGGTCTCTCACGTGATCATCTTGTGTGAGGGAACAAAATGACATAGTATCAAATCACGTTTACTATCTCGTTTTTTTTTACTAATCTCTTTTTGCCGGTATCTTTTATCCTAACTCTCTAGTCTGGTTATCCTTTCAAACACGGGATGAGCACAATTGACTACACACACAATGGAGATGGAACATAACATGTGAAATTGCAGAACGACTTTGGAAAAAGGAAAGAAAGAAAAAAAAAGAAAAAAATACAATCTCATGTTAATCACACACAAAACTTGTTAGTTTAAAGAAGCGAGTATATCGTTATATACGTGGCTTATGGAAAACAAGAATTATAATTTACTCTACTCGACCAGAGAACACAACTCCTCCTTTCTTTCGCGCGTGATTGTCTGCGTGCGTATGCAAAACACGAGAGAAAAGGGAAGAATTTTACGCTAATCCGACGGCTGTATCGAGAGATACTCAATCTTGGTATTTATTGCCACGAGTGATAATTAAGTTATTCGAGACGAGTAAGAACTGTGATTTTTTATAGTCTTGACTTGTAGGGGATACTTGCAGCAAATTTTCAAGATGTTTTACAAGGTTACGACGCCGTATACAGAGCGAAAAAAAAAAGAGAGATGAAAGAATTGTGTACCTATTCTTCAAGACTGGTAATCGTTGTGTTTTAATAAACAAGTCACAAAAAGCATGGCAGTAATGTTTTATACACGAGAAGACAGAAACTCTCTTTTCGTGGAAATTATTACAGGTGCATATTCACATGCACGCGCATGCCGTGATTTTCTCCTTCGCCAAAAATACGACACCGGTGATGTCATTTCAAAATTTGCACGTATATATCTGACAAAGGTGATATGGTACATCAACGCGGCAAAAGTTGCATCGTTATGCTTGCTTACTACGTGGGTAATACTCATTTATCAAATCAGTCGTCAAAGAAAACATTGGTCCTATTCTTAGCAATATATTGATAGAAAATTCTGCTCGGTAATCCAAGAGCGTTTATAAAAAGTTTAATCTAGAACTCATTTTCGACGCGTTCGTCAAGATGCACGACTTCGCCTGTTGTATCCTTCTGACGAGTAACTGAAAAGAAAATTTCCGTGTATTGTGCGCTTCTTTGACCATGCAGCAATCTTTATTATATATTATATAATTTTTAATATTTCTTCTCTTTTAGCTCATCATCGTGTTTCGTTTCGGACATCTCCATGATTGGAGGAAATTATATATATATATATATATATATACCATGTTATCGTCATCTATCTTCTTCTGCAACTTCCTCCTGTTTATCGCGGAGCTGCTGATCCTGGTCTGTACGATGCGTTCTTCAGAGACTTTGTGTTGAGGTTTTTGCTGTGCCATAATCTTCCTGAGTAACAGTTGATTTTCGCGCTCTATCTTACGCATCTCTTCATCGGTAAAGCTCATGTTCCATCTTCCGCATCTCCTCGGCTTGACAGATCTGCCAGTGGTGACAGCACGAGGCGGTTCGTCGCTCACCGAATCAATTTCTTCGTTCCGTCGATGTAGTCCTGGAGAGTTTAAAGCCGTAAGTGCTTCCGCGTCCGCAGGCTTTACACCCCCGTGGCGTTGAAGATGGACCGTGCGTAGTGGAGAGGAAGAGGAATCGCTGGCCAGCGATCCTGGCGTTACGTTGGCGATTTCGGATTCGTCGCAGGACACGTCGGAACAAAAAGACTCATCCGTGTACGCGGACTCATCCTCCGATTCCGCATTGCCCGACGCATCCTGAACGATAATATCCTTCTCTTTATCCGTCCCAGAAGGTACCGGTTGCACCGGAGCAGCAGTTTCCCCTTCAGTCTCGCTGTCTTCGTCAATCTCGTGTATATCAAAAACCCCGGTGAATCCTTTGTCCATATCCTTTGTCCATATGGCCTCTCTGTCGCTGGATAACGCGGAAGAGCATTGACACTCGTAGATGCTTTCTATCTTGTCCGTGTTCGCTGTCATGACGAGAAGCGTGTGATGTGAGTGCGTTGATGGTATTTGCGCGAATGTGATTCCAGATTGTCTAGAATGAAATTCGAAGTCATACGTAACCATGCCGACCAAGTTGTCAACAGTGGCGTCAACACTTGCGTGACGTTGCGAGTGATCTTTCGTAGCTCGATTTTATTCTAACCTGTGTGTAAGTAGACTGCAAAGGTGAAGAGAGAAAGAAAACTAAAGAAAAAGAGAGCGAGACAGACATACCAGGTATGTGAAAATTGTACAAAAGGTCGAAATTCGTTACTCGTCGAAGGTAACTACCGTTTGTTGTACAAACTTCTACGAATTGCGAAACGCTTTCCAATATTACTTATTCGTTTGAAGTAAAATGACGTTGTACACCGGCTCGTGACGTACAGTCCCTGCCTCTCTCTTACATAGTTGAGACTATTTATAAAAGTAAAATTTGCGTTGATGTGTGTATCTCTCGGATAATATCACCGGCAGAGTGACCGATGTGAGAAACGCCACACAGTCTGACTTCTCACTCGTTAGCAAAACCGAACACTTTTAAACTGCCAGCATCGCGTTTTCTGTCATATGTGTCTTTGTCATCGCACGCGTAAGCCAAGAGGTACTGCTTTGGATGCCAGGCGACAGTAAAGGTTGCCGCTTCCACCGTAATGTCGGCAATCTTTTCACCAGTCTCCACCTCACCGATGTCGATAACCAAGTCTTCGGATGCAGCCGCCAATAACTGGCCGTCATATGAAAAGGAAATGGTCCGAACTGGCCATTCCAGCCTTGAAAACGTTCTCAAGCAACACAATTCGTCAGCGTCCCATAGCGAAACCAATGCATCTGCGGATCCTGTAGCAAAGTACCGGCCGGTCGGGTCAAACTCGATACAAATGCACGTACCCGGATGTGCTTTGATTACATGTAACAATTTCAATTCTGGGTAGCTGAGTATATGGACACAGCCCTGGCCATTTGTTAGATAGAAAGTATCCGAGTCCTTGTTCCATGAGATCTCGTTCACCTCAAAGTTGAACTGTTCTTCAGCACGTATCTTCATTACTCTAGCATCGATAAAGGTGACCAAGTCTTCCTTGTTTCCCACCGCGATAGTATTACCATCTGGCGACCAAGATATGTTGATGTTCTCTCCTCTAGTGCCAATATTTGCTGTACATTTCTGTGTCCTTGTGTCCCAAATACGGACTGTCTTATCTCCACTTGCTGTGGATAATAATTCTGGATAAAACGCGTGCCAGCAAAGTTGATCCACACTACCACCATGTCCTCTGAAAGTTGTCTCTTGCTTCTGCAAAAGAAAAGCATACACTGAGTATCTTTATAGCTAGGCCTTAAATTCAAATCTCACTAATGCAAAGAATTAAAAATCAAATAAAAAAAACCAATCACTCATTTTCTATTGTGCATTCAAAATGCGATACTTGTATAAGTTTCTTTGTACTCTGATGGTAGATATAAACTGATAATATCCGACATTTGCGATGGATACACAATTAATATGTGAAGAATGTAAAATATAGATAGATATATATATATATGTATATATATATATATATATGTATTACGTTGAATCTTATTGTATTGAATGTTATAGTTTCAAAAACTACAAGAGAAAAAAAAACTGTTAAAGATGTAATATAGGTTATACATATTTACCAAACGGTCAGGACCCAGCGAAAATATACAAACGGACTTGTCGAAGGAACCTGAAGCTAGGAACTTGCCGTCGCAACTCCATCCTACACTATGAACTTTCGCCGAGTGGCTCTGCTGCTCGCGAATTTTATTGTGCGTCTTAAAATAACTGATTAATTCCTCTACTCTCGCCGACGTAATAGTCGCCATTGTTGTTTACATGCAACGGTAGATTTGTCCCTTTAAGGTACAGTCACAGGTGGAGTTGAAATCGAAATAGCGGAACGGAAGAGAAACGGACAAGACGAATAGTGGGGGTTAACCAGTTAATTAATCTGTTCCGTTGTTTCGTAGTGAGACAACGGAATAGAATCTCTCTGATTGGTTAATCCCCACCACCATTGGTCTTTTCCGTTTCTCTTTCATTTCGCTATGTCGAATTCCATGTGATCGTATATACACTTAAGCCCATTCTACATTAGTCATAAATCTCACGTAGCAAGCGAATTGACCAATCATAGTCGAGTATTCTCCTTACGATCAAAACATAATCAACTGTGATTAGTTAATTTAGCTTGCGGCTTTGCGACGTACGACTAATGTAGAATAGAAAACTTTTCACATCAGTGCAAAAATATTCCGTTTTTATTGGCAGTGTAAAGTGCAAAGAGCCATAAGGGCGTATATAAGGGTGGCAAGGGAACGTAAGAGTACGAAAAAATTACCGATATACGTTTGATAATTGTTGAAAGACTGAAGTTCTTCAATAGTATGCAACAGTAATTTTTTCGTATTTCTGTAGTTTTTTTTTTCCACACAAGGGTATTTATAAAACAGTATGAGACCTCGACGGATGCTGATTAAGATCAACATACAAGATTATTCCGTGATGATATATAACGTGCGAGCATAACTCATCTTAAATGCAATATTTTTTTTGCCTTAGCTAACAACAACGGACTCGTATTCTGCTCCTTTGACACGTACACAAGAGTTCCCCCCCCCCACAAAAACGTGCGTCGAGAATCCCCACGTGCGTGGATCGCACGTTGCATTCACGTGGAATTCACAAAACCGCACGTTGGATTTCCCGTGGACACGACGTTCCTGTTTTCGTGGGTCGTTGTCACCGGCTCAAAATCGGCTGGAATCAATCTAAACCTAAACCTAAAAGTTATAAGGACAATCTCATATTCTCGAAATTTCTACAAGCTGCATCATCATTGGTGACATTAAAGAAATACGACTGGGCTGTCTTCGGCCACTAGAAAACATATTTGTCTACGATTGGCGTACAGCCTTACATCCGATCGGACCCAAACATACAGGTTTATCACACGAGTTTCAAGTCACAACTAGTAACGATAATGTTAATATATCAGAGAATTCTTCTTTTATTTTGATATCGTGAACGTTAATTTGCACTCCTCTCTGTGAAAATGTCCAGCAAACGTCCAGCAAGCGATCAGAAAGGCACATTTGTCGATTCAGAAGATGGTAAGAAATACACTAGTATACACTCGCGCGAAATAGGTGTATTAATACCGCAGGATAAATAATATTTCTACGTTGATATGTTTAGTGTCCGTTATGGAGGTAGATTTGGACCCGAGCATGAAGATTGACGAAGGTGCGAAGAGTGCAGAGAATATCAAGAACGCCGAAAATATCGGAAATGTAACGATAGACGTCAGTGAGAATTTGATGGATTTATTAAGATTGACAACCAACATTATGATAAATGTGATCAAAAATGAAAATTTGACGAAATCAGACGCACTTCTTAGACAGACAGAAGCAAACATGAACAAACTTTTTCAATTTCTGCATCTGGGAAGCTCGCAAAACATAAAACCCGACGACAGTACGATTCTTGCACAAGCATATTTAAATATATCTACAGTATACCATAATTTGAATTCAAAAAGGGAAAAAATATACATCGCCGAAGCTTATCTTACGCGATGTATAAAGTTGCTAAAGGATAAAAAAGTAGATCGCAAAACTATTATGATTCTTATCTCAGCGAATTTTGAATTAGGCCACATTTGGTATAAATTGGACAATCAAGAAAAGTCAAAAAAATACTACTATGAAATATTACAATTGTATACGTTGTACACGCAGGGAAAGGACGATTATCCTGTTCCTGTCTATATCCCATCTATTATCGATATAAATGCAAGATGCTATTTCTCTAATTTGGATACATTATATTGGCAGGCTCTACATGATCTGTCAACGTTGTTTAACAAAGCTAATATATCTGTGATCGAAAACGAAATCGTCGTGACGCATTTGCATAACTTATTGGCGAAATATTTAAAAAGGATGCCATCGAGCATGGGACGTATCAAGTGGGTTAAGCACACGATAGAATTAGCTAAATTGCTTTTAGCATACGATCGATTTGTTGAAGCTAAAAATCACATCGCTGCCGCAGCTTTTGCGGTGAGGCAATTTTATGACGAGGAATTTGAGAAAATTGACATATCCACATTTTCGGAGAAGATGAACGCATTAAACAATCAATATATTTATGAGTATAACAGGATTAACTTGTGCTGGGCATCGTATGGAGTTACGCTTTTGTGCGCGTCGATAAGGCGGCTATTCACACAGAATAATATACGAGAGGACGAATCTCACGAGACCGACTTCAGACAATCAGAATCCGGAAATGATTCCGCGACACAACCGACAAAGTTACTATTTATCGATCTAGAGGAAGAACTGCGAGAGTTTACTGCTATAGACAGAGACACGTACGTTACGAATTATCACGATGCTCTAACACTTTTTCAGAATGTTCTGCGCATGCTTCGTCAGATAGAGATGTATATTATACAGAAAACTTCAGACTTCAATTTACGTATGGAATTTATTCAATGCATTTCCAAAGGATACAAATATATATTGTACTACGAGCGAGACAGAAGCAGACAGTTAGAATTGCACAAAGAAAAGATTGCCATTTTAAATAATATTACACAATTACTAGACCCAATTGAGGATTCGTATCTATACGGACGTGTTTCGTTGGAGCTTGCAATTGCAAGATCCAATATGTTAGATGTACAACTTGAAAATCTCGAGATAAACGAGGATTCAATGAGTTCGTTAAAAATCAAAGAGTTAGCAGACTCAATCGTAGAAAACTTTCACTCATATTTGCAAAAGAATTCTCTAAATAATCTCGATGAAACAATTGCCCGATAAAAAAGACCAGGTCCCCTGTTACACAGGATAGAAAACTGTCACACGTTAGCACATTGCAAATGGAAAGCTTACGAGTCCATAAAACTATTCCTCAAAAGAAAAGCAATATGAGATAAGAAATAAAGAAATTTTTATGCCAAAGAATTGGCACATAAAAATGGAATTTTCATATACCATGTTTATATCAGATGCCATGTGTATATCAGATAAACAATATCATACAACTAAGATTAAACTTATTGTACTGTTATTTCACGAGTATCTCGTGTTGTGAAATGTATGAGATAAATTGGGAACTATTTTATACTTTTAACAGTTAAATAAATGATAAAAGTTAAGTAAACATTTTGCTATTATTGTTGTCGTCCTTATATATATATATATATATATATATATATATATATATATGTGTAGTTTTTTTTTTCTTTTTTCGAGCAGTTATATTATTATTGACAAATATTCAATTTATTGTTTAAAAGAAAATAAGAATTTAGTAACCACTGAATTTTCTTTCCGACGTGTCATCTTGAGGATTTTTTTAATAAGTGCCACATACACACACATTAAACGGTCATCATTTATAGATACGTGTAAAACTGTTGTAGAATATAAGATGCGTTCTTGACGCTTTATTTTATCTTTATCGCTCATTACGTAGCGAAGGAAAATAGAAGATGCTAAAAGCATCTTCTATTTTCCTTCGCTACGTAATGAGCGATAAAGATAAAATAAAGATAATTATCGGCATGAAAATGTCCAAAACGAACACAACCATAATAATAATCCGCAAACATAACAAAATAATACAATTCCGAAACACATAATTATACCGCGTGTGAAAAAAAAATGAAAACCAAAAAAATTACTGTTACCTCACGTGCAGACAAAAGTCGTTACAACAACAACCGTTGTTTTTCGTATTTGTATTGTTTCTACGTTATATAGCGATTATATAACGTATCCCGTGCTTGCCGATTAAATATCAATTTCGTAAAATTTAAACCAACTTGATCCTCTGTTCTGTTTCTTTGACGAATTTGATGAAGCTGACAACCGTCAACCATTACAACGTCGCGCCTTGCGCGACGTATGTCTCTTCAATGGAAAATTATGCTTTCGAATTATATTTCGTAGTTTAAGACAAATATCTACGTCGTGGATACTGACTCGTATATTACTTACTTCTCCTTCCACTTATTTTCCTACTTATGCTTTATCCACCGGCATTAACACAGAAATCGACCAAACAAGTGTAACAACACACTCATAATACACAGTAATAATACATACATTACTATCATACAATACAGTAATAATCATGTACAAAATGTTTATTCGCATTATGAAATTTTACACAGAAGTACAAGTTTCGAAATCGTATCATGTGTCCCTTAGTAAAACAGCATTGTACTTAGCTTTAATTAACACGATATTAAGCTGCGCGCGAATATGAGCATAGAATATAAGCATAAAATAAAAAGGAAAAAAAAGGAAAGAGAAAGAAAAAATCTGAAGAAAAAGAAGATGGCCAGTCTATTGGCACACGCACATACATATACATATACATATACATATAATAATAATATAATAATTTTCTTTTTTCAAAGGCAGCTTTTTACAGGCGTACGAGAGGACTACAGGCGACTACTGAAAGCTTTCTACTTATGTAATGTAACAACAGGGAGATTTATTGTGCATACTTTTGCCGTTCAGTTCGTTCACTTTATGTATATACCCAAATATAATTCGGAACTGTGGATATTGTACTTAACTAACTTATTAATTTCCGCTGTTAGTTCTTCGTTTATTTTGTCAAGTGATTCTAGGTCTTCAGTTTTGATATCCAACAAAGAGTAAGAAGCAAGCATCAATTGAAGCCAAACATGCTTGCGAACATTGGCGTCATCTGTATTGACTGTCTTCGAAATGTCATATAAAGTGTCTATTCGTTGTTTGTAAAGTTTCACCTGGTTGTCTTTCTTTTGCTCATAGCGTGCCAAGTATTTGTATGCTAGAAAAATGCCTCGAGTAATGTCCACGTACATGTTTGCGGTCTTTGTATTAGCTGCGAATTCTCTTGCCTCCTCAAGCCACCTTAGAACACGCCGAAAAATCGGTTTAGCGTCTTTGCAATCTGTAATGTAGGTGTCCCTGATCAGAGCAGTGATGTCTTGCAGTTCATTCTCCAAATCGGTAAATATCAACTTCGTTGACTCCATCGCCAAGTTGCCTGTTGCGACTTCGTTCCCTTCCTCGTGTAGAAATCGTTCTCCCGATAAGCACAACAGCTTGTTTCCGTATGTCGCCCACTTTATAGCAATATCGGCTACGGCCTTGTTATATGTGTTGCGTAGCTCAGCTTTCTGCGTCGGTAATTTGTTTTTGTCCATTTTCATAAGTTCTTCCTCGTAAAATTTCTTCGCGACGAAGGATGCGGCAGCGAGATGATGTCTAGCCTCGGTAAAGCGTCTGTTCTTTATAAACAGCAATGCCAGCTGCGAGGTGATTGTGACCCATTCGGGATATTTCATAAGTAACGGTACCGCTTTTAATATCTTGTTCAGTATTTTATGCGTGCACATTATCATTGTACAGTTATCTATCGGCAAATATTCGTCACAGTAATATTCATATAACATTAAAAATTGTAAAGTACGTGCGTACAGTATGTCTAAATCGTATTCATAATTTCGGTTGATTACAATGCCAGCGACGGCTAGAATGTAGACAGGATGAGGATAGTTGTCCTTTTTCTCAGTGTACATCCAGTAATATTCCAATGTCTTACGCGTTACTTGTTTCCATTCTTCGATTTCTTGCAGCTCTATGTAAACGTTGCGCGATACGCAAAGTGCTTGCAAAGTTGTCAGAACAGCTCTGCGATCTAGCTCTTTGCCCTTCAACAACTTCACGCATTGTCTGAGATACTCCTTAGCGATATATATTCTTTCCTTCCCGTTGGTAATATCAGTAGTACCAGCATAATATATATTAGCTAATGTTAAATAAATGTGCGCAAGAATTATACTATCGTCGAAATGTGCGTCCTGCGAATTGAACGTGTGATGAAACCTTTTCACTTGCATCTCCGTCTCTCTGAGCGTTTCGATGTGATCCGCGGAAAGTCGGTTGTCCTCCCTCGTAATGTTACGTTCCAAGTCGAATGTAAGCTTTAAAAGAGCACAATATTCCTTATTGATATATTTTATCGTTATACTCCTGGTAGTCCTGTCACTCTTGGTCGACTCTTCCGCTTCCGTAACGAACGCTAAACATATACATATACCGATACATTCAAAGATTATTCTGTGATCACTGTGTGTTTGTGTAAGTGCATTCCTCTTTACCATTAGCCGAGTCGAAGAGCTCGCAGTCCTGTACTTTCAGCGCTTTTGTACTTTCAGCGGACATCTTGCGGGTGGAAGAGCGCGCGCGTTAGCGACGTTCGATCGACATCGGTAGAAAGGATATCGTTCTGGTATGTATAACTCACCACACACTGTGTGTTGTAAACAGCGAGTTGTATATATGAGCAGCAACGTATCTGTGCCGCTCTGATTGGTGGGTTAGGTAAGTATCCAAAGTAAGTAAACCAATAATAATAATAATAATAATAATAGGGACTGAATAATCGCGATATATATTCTCTAGTATAATCCAGTATAACGCTATTGTATATACAATGCTTAGTAAATTGAAATATATGATTTACGAAGTGCGATTCTACTACACAATGTCACAATAATTAATTTCAACGATGCGAAGTTGTCGTTGTTTTACCATTCTGAGCTTCACAACGCGTTTCCTTAAGTAGATGAAAAATCGACGGTTGCCGAACCATCGGTGTATATTGTCGTGCACGAGTTGTTTTGCGCGCTACCGGATATCTATCATCACGTATTGTACCGTTCGCGCAGGCGAGAAACAACAATTTCTTTTTTTGCAAGTGACACACAGGAGAAGCTCTTCATTATTGTGATTTCGTCATTCGTCAAGTTGCTCCTTCCTAAAGAGATGTCTGGCGAAAGCACGAATGAACAAGAGTCCGCTACATCCGCCGAGCCAGGTAATGTAAAGAAAAGCGATTGATTAGTACGAATATATTTGAGAATAATCTTCCGACGCGTCGCGATTTGTTTAGAGTCCGTGGAGAAAACGGAGCTGCTGGAAGACACTGCCGAGGACACCGAGTGTACGACGATGCACGTGAGAGAGGAATTCGTTGAAATCTTAATGTCATCGAACACAGCTCGAGATTCTACAAAGGGAATCGAACCTACGAAGAAACAGACTAAAATGATCAAATCGATTGAGGGGAGGATGAATAAATTGTTTCAGGATAAGCTCAACTCGGAAGACGCGAAACCCGACGACGCTATAGCTCTCGCACAATCTTATTTACATATTTCTCAGGTGTACAGTGATGTTGTGTGGAAAGACACATTGTCCGAAGCCTATCTGTTACGATCTTTAGGATTATTAGAGGGAAGGGAGACGACTCGTAAGGCCATTCTGACGGCTATGAAAGTGTGCAACTGTTTAGGCCGCATTTACCTCGACTTAAGAAACCCTAAGAGATCCCTGTCATTTTATGAGAGAGCATTCCTGCTTTATTGGACTTACACAAACAGAAAGGACTCGTACCCCGCTCCTGTCGATATTCTATACGTGTTTGGCGTTGTCACGAAAGAGTTCCAAAGCGGTTATTCACTGGACCGACAATATATGTCAACTTTATCCAGCTTGATAAATCTGCATGCACAGATGGACGAGGGATTACACAAGCCGATTATTACAATATACGAACATATGTTATTGCAAAAGCAAGTGCGACTAATACCGTTGACTATAGACCGTATACAGTGGGCTCTAAAAGCGGCGGAATTAGCCGAATACCTTTCAACGCACAAACGATTTACAGAAGCTAGAAATCACTTGGGTATTGCATTTTACATGCTGAAAAAATTTTATCGGGACGAGTATGAGAAAATCGATGGAGTGAACTTCCCAGAGATGAAAGCTTCTTTGTACAAACAATATAATGACGCGGTTGTCCGTATTAATATATACATGGCGCAATATGGACTCATGCTTTTATCTTCGTCGAAGGAACGACTGCTACGATTTGGAAAGGAAGATAAACGATGCGAGACCAACTTTCTAACAACGGTCAAGCAAAAACTACCGGAGTCCTTAATGTTTACCAGCACAAACAATATCCAAGAAGAATTTAATACTTGGATTACAGATGAATATCTTGTGAATTACAACGACGCTAAAACCGTATTTTTGAATGTTCTGAGATGTTTTCATGAGGTATCGGCTTACGACAGTGTTATATCCAATCCAAACACGCGCGTACGGATCCTGCAAGAAATGTCCCAAGCATGCAGATATTTAGCATATTATGAGCAAAATGAAGATAAGCAGATTGCACTGCATTCATGGCGATTGGACATTTTGAAGAAAGCCACAAACATGTTGAGTACGTGCAACAAGCAAAACAAGCAAGACAAGTTTATTTGGCTCGAACTAGCAACTACTCATATAACTATATTGGATGCACATTTGGATAATTTATATATCGGACATCAGAAATTACAATCAAACCTCCCAGTAAATATTGCGAATCGTGTACGGCATGCTTTAACCTCTTTTCAATCATATTTAAATACAGATCGGTAATTTTGGACATTTCATGGACTGCAGACGAATAAATTGTATAATAGGAATATAATCATGTTCCACATATAGCTTGCGCACACGGTAAAGATGTGCACAAAATATTGTCAGTTATTGTAGCACTCGTATTCCTAAATCATGCAAATTTATTCATTCCCTTTATTGTGAGATATATATAAAGCACAACAAGTACGTACCACGTACACGTCACATAAGAGGCGTCATGTACACACATGCACACACATACACACACATATATATATATATATATAACTAAATAAATATATAACTATAATAAATGCTATAACGAAAAAGTGTGAATGTAAAAATTGTGATAAAGAAATCTTGGCATCCTGCTGTACTGCACAAGTCAGATTTATCTCAAGTCATACCTCCTGATCGTACACACATTTCTAGATGCTCGCCCTGACGGTTGTATCTCTAGATCGCGAATATGTGTTCTCGAAATTGCACGCGCGTATGTATGCATCATTGTTCTCAGAGGATATCCGATGTTCGCGATTATTATTTTCAACTGTGATTAATTGATTGATCGATTTGCCATTTCCGTTAAAACAGGTCGAAGTTATCGATTATTAAGTAAAAATGTTTGCATTTATCGGTCATCTTTGACGTAACGGTTGATTATCGGAATATTATCGTTCTGCAATCAAAAATATTTACCTATGCTCGGTAATACAGCATCTCTGTGTGCTCTGCAGCGAATTCGCGCTACTTCTTTCGCTGTTTCTATCAATGCGACACATATGTTTCTTCGTGAATTCGAGTAAAATTCAAAAATCGCACTGATTTTCTCTCGATAAGAAGAATCACTTTCAAAGCATCCTCGGCTCTCGTGAATCGTATCTTTTGAAGAAGCCGCGAAGTTTCTCATCGAGCTGTTATTTTGTTCATCGATACGTACAATGAGAGTGGACTGCATCTGTTGACACTTTGTTTTGTAACAAATGTCAAGTCTCTGTAACCGTGCGATTGTGAGAGATAACGCCGCAAATACAGTCTAACATTTCTGCATCTCACGTATTCATTGTTTATCCATTGAATAAAAATATCAATGCGAGAAAGATCGTGATGGACGAATGTGAAAGTGCGCAACCCGCGTGTGACACGCATTCTAACCTTACAAAAGAAGCGGTATTTCACGCCGTATATATACCGCAAGACAATAAAGATTCGGTGAATGTAGAAGGTAAAAGTTGCACAAAATGCAAATCTCTCTCTCTTTCTCTCTCTCTCTCTCTCTCTCTCTCTCTCTCTCTCTCTCTCCCCCCCCTCTCTCTCTCTCTCTTTCTCTCTATCTATCTTTCACGAGCACGAAACCGGATCGTGCAATTATGACTATATAAACAAGAAAGAGGTTTTCCTTCAAATATTAATATTAGATAAAGAAGTTTGATATTTGTGTAATTCAACTCGTACAACCATGTAATAATGTTGCGCAAAAAGTAAATTTACGTTGCTTAGCATTTTCCAGCTTCGATTATTAATGCTGTCATTAATAGCACATTTTTCTAAATATTTTTCTCTTGCAGAACATATTTATCAAGACCTGCCAGATGCTCTGGAAGTCATAAAGGAACACAAGAAAGCTCGTCTGAAAACTTTTAAAAATCGTTCCGATGCTGAGGTATATGCAAAAACTGGACACATACAGTCTTATAGTAGTCAATCTACATCAACAACCACTGTTGCTCCGACGCAAGAAATATGTAGTAATTTCAAGGCACCAAAACCACAAGAACTTGTGACTTTTCGAAAATTAATTGAGAGTGGAAATATAGAGAATGTAAGGAGTATTGTATGGGCAAATCCACGATATCTAATCAGTAATGGAGACACACCTGCAATCTTACAAGTAAATATACCCGCAATTATATTCCAATCTTTCAATAACACACACACACGCACAAATTTATATATATATAAAGAAAACTTTTATTTATCATATTTCAGTTAGGTTCTCGATATAATGCGATACATATAGCGGTAAAAGCCAACAAACCAGATATGTGTGAGTTTATATTAAAGACTGTTGGAAATCCCACATTTATACAGTTGCATTATGGAGACAATGAATGTAAGAGCTATCTAGATCCTGTGCAGATTATACTGGATTTATACTTAAATACTCCTGACAAAGGACTCAATGAGACACCTTTGCATTTTGCCGTCAAATATGGTTATAAGGATATCGTTCGTATCCTTGTGTCATACTCTCAATGCATTAAAACTTTACGGAATAAATATGAGCAACAACCCATAGATGTAAGAGTTTAGAAATTTATGTAAAATACAGTTCTTCTACAGTAAAAACAGTTCTTTGTGACAAGAAATATGTAACTCATGTATCGCATATTTTAGATAATATGTAGCAGAAAGTGTCAAGAAGACGAAAATCTAAAGCGAGAGATACGCTTGTTGCTGGAGGATCAGTTCTATGTACCTGTATTAAGAGCAGAAGACAACACGTGTCAACCCACTATCGGGGAACCGTTTTCTCCATCTAGTAATACATTTGTTCATGTATGTATGACAATATCAGTAAAATCGTCATTATCCATCAAATAATTAAACATCATTACAGACCTCACGGTGTTTCACGTGGTCATGCCATTAGTGCCATTAGTGTGCGTACATTTTTGGGTGCAAGATACATGTTTGTTATTTTCAGAGTTCGGATAAAGATCTGATTAGTCCACGTCTGGAAGTACGAGCGTTTGCTGGTCCAATGACCAAGTCGCAAGCGCTAGACTTTCGGAGGAAATGGAAAACACCACCACGTACTATCTCTATGTCCATGAAAAAAGAACAGGGTGACGCGTCCAATATTATGAATAGTCCAGTCGCTAATATTGCCCTGAGGTTACAAGATACAGAGAAAGGATTGGAGCGTGTCGGAAGGTAGGGATATGTTAAACTTAAATCGTGATACAGGTTGCCTCGTTTTTGCTCGACAGAAAATCTCTTGAAGCTATAGACCTCATCGATAATTTCATGGGTAATTCGAAGATAGGAAACCTTGCACAAAAAAGTATCGAGGCTTGAGTAATTTTCAAGTAATAATCAAAGTTGGCCATGTCATGGCGGCCAAAATTTGTAATCTAATTTTTTTCTTAATATAATATCCTTATGCTTTGTACATTTTTTTTTTTTTTAATTTATTTTCAGTATCAATTATATTTTCTTATTTCTCTTAAAACTTGTTTTATTCAGAGATCTCGCGAAAGAATATCAAGTGCCTTGGAAGGAATACTGGCCTTTCTTGAAGGATTTCGTCGACTTTCAAAATGACGAGGGATTGACAAAGCTCGAAAAATATTTGGAACAGAGATTCAAAGATTATAAGGACCAGTTGCTTTATTCAAAAATGGTATGAAGGCACGCTACCGATGAATCCCCGCATTTGCGCAACTTCTATCGGCAATATATTTAAAATTATATATTTAAAATTTTATTTTTATAAATACATTTCCATGATTGCGCACAGGTACATTTGGTTAATAATACGAATACAAATGAGCTGGCCAATTGTCAACGAATAACAAACAAAATGGATGTGTTGGACGTTAACGAGATACAAAATCTATGTGATAAATTACGTTCATGTTCATTAAATACTGATGAAGCTGAAGAGGACGAAGACGCAGGTGGTCTATTCGCGATTGTTTTTCCATACACTTTGTACTATTGTGTAACATCTCATATTATACATAATATTATATTATATTAACATCAACAATTTCATTTCATAGACGATTCTGAATTTTTTACACCACCGTCTACACCGGAATTTGTGCATAATGATTCGAACGATGATATGCAGAACGTCGAAGAAGAAGAAGATGCTATGATATTTATCGAAGGGTAATGATAACTTTATATAAAAATAGGAATTTATTTGATGGACACTGACGCTGATATTCTTTTAGATCTTCACCAACGAAACTGGACCACGCCGTTTATAACGCGTTGCCGTCTGAGATCAGCTCTCAGACGTATCCTTATATTTATCGTTGGCGACATAAGATGCAACTGGCTATGAAACATGATCCACACAGGTACACCTTTAGACCTTGCTTTGTATTTTTTTATCCACGCGTATATGTATCTGGATCGTATGGAAACAGCTTTATGAATTAATTTTTGCAATTGCGCGGTTAATTTTGTTTTCTTTTTCCAATCTGCAGGTTTAATAATATGAGATTGCTCAGTAGAAAATTATTCGCTGATATTTAAATATACAACAAACCAAGAGGGAATGGCACCGAGTTGGATGATAAACATTAGATCAGCGATTGGATATCTTTTGCTAAATTATTCGACCAAAAAGATCTATATAACAAGAGAAAGGATTTCTAGCAGATCCGGTTGAATACACGGCGCAAATAGATGTTGAAATAAAGGTTGTTGTATACACAATTATCCCAAGTACAAAGATATATATATATATAATGTGTAAGCGACGTCATGTCAGACATAGATCTTAAATAATACGTGATGCCGATACGTGATCCTCCTCTCAACCTCGGCATACTCCTGCCGATCAAAACGATATAATCTATATGCGCTGACACGCCTATAATTCGATCGCGCGTTCGAATTTTTATTCACGTTACTCTCGTACAACAGCCTTTATTTAACACGCACCACTTCATCCAATCGAATTTACTACTAATGTGTTATCGAGTTAACAACCGATTAATGTTGATGCAATCGACCGACCCTGAGACGCAAGCTGTGTTAGAGTTTGTATAGTATATACATTTTTTTAACATAACACGCGCAGTTATTTACTAACAGTGTGTGTGTGTGTGTGTGTGTGTGTGTGTGTGAGCAAACACTAAATAGATTTTAAGAAAGAGACAAAATATATATATATTTTTTTTGAGACATGTTTACAAAACAAACGCATAACTAGAGTATTGTCGTGGTAAAACCATTTCGAAAACCATTAGCGTATACTCCTTTTTATTGTTCACCATTTCGTGTTACAATAAATACTATTTACTGAGAAGAAGTACGTTCACACCCACGATCTTCCCCCTTACCTTCCTGTCATGTTGCAGTCACGCGCACGGATGTATACCACATGATGCATTGTATAATGTATTTGTTAATCAATAACCTTTATTCACAATAATATTACATACTTTATATATAACAGAACATTTATGAATTCTTTTCATTAATATCGCCGACATAGTCGCAACGTGTTATTATTTGCTTTTGTTCTTTTTTCCTCAATTATTTACCATAATTCATATCCCCGATGTCTAATTACGCGAAGATAAATCCTTCAATTTAATCAAGCGTTAATGGGAGTTGGCGGTGTCTGTTTTAACTGCAAGATAATCGAACGCATCCGGGAGACGTCTTTGGAAGTGCGAGACGACTTGGGATTGAACTCGCATAATTTAGCGATGCGTTCCCACTCAGTACCTGGTTCGACCTCATCAGCCTCCGCGACAAATTGCTTCTCTGCATTCCTATTCGTAAATGGAGTACAAATTAAATCAATGCGAAATCATGTGTCACATATTAGTAACGTAATGTAAAACGAGAGAAACAGAAAGAGGGAGAGAAATTGTATTCTTTTATTCTTTAATTATCCTACTCGGTATTATATCCTACGGTATATAATAAGCGACCGTTTTATATTGTATTTATATGCTATAGCATATTTATATGTATGTAAACACAAGATGATTCGAGCAATTTGAACAGGGAATGGTCGATGAACACTTCGAGATTAAATGCGTTATATGTAGTGCGATCTAAAAGAAGTGATTGAAAAGTTTCGGCGAGCGTACATATAGCGCCTACGAAAATTATTAAAATATGTATTTAATCAACATTATCAATGGCTTTTATTTTCTATTAAATATTCTTTAGTTGCTGTTTGTGCGCGAATACCATGTTACTCCCTTACTCCCTAAATTCTTTGATTCTTTTCTTAGATCAGCTTGTATTTGTATGTCAATCTATATATGCATATTTCAAGTATTGTAAAGCAAAAAAGAAACAATCCGAAGGGCTTGCTTAATTTAATCTTAATTTTGTCAAGCAATATTGTCTGGTGCAGTCTTGCAGCAACTTATTAAGAAGCGATAATAATCGGGATGGTCGTAAATGAGAAAGAGAAAGAGAAAGAGAAAAAGAGAGAGAGAGAGAGAGAGAGAACTGTGCTCTTGTATACTTTTGAATCATTCTGAGAACAAATATGGTCTTTTTCTTTTCTCTCGAAATTCTTAAAGCTGTGAAAGCAAGCCGTGTTACATTAGCGGTGCGATGCTCTTTTCTCATGCGTACAAAGATATTTTAACTTACTTGGCCGATTCCCTAAGAAGCAAAACGAAAATAATACAATTATATGTAATAATATAATCCAGATGTCTATAATATACATAGTATAATATTGGACTTGTAAAGAATTATCGATATCAATTATGTCTAATGCCTCAAATAATATAATGCATTGATGATTTAGTCCAATATTTCTATTCATTTAAATTTAGTCTCGATTGTCAGTTTTATGCCAAATCAAGATACACAAGAAAAAAGTGAAAAAAACAAATATATTTAATAAAATTACCTGTTGGTGGTTTTCGTTTTACCAATAGTCTCGGCATGGTGTTTATACCACTCTTCTAACTCTTTCTTCGCAGCCTCTCTCCATTCTTCCTTCTTTTTTTCCTCTTCCGCGTCTAAAAGACATACAAACGCTATACCACACTATTGTTGTATACCACGTGCACTGCACAATTGATTAAAATACAAAGACTTTTAATAATATTCATTTCAACAGTACAATTGGCTATTCTCAAATACCTTTCTCTTCAAGACGGGCTTTCTGTTCTTCCCTCCACTTTCTGATCTTTTCAGGCTCTTCCTTGAATGGTGGAATGATGGATGCTGGCTCTATTAATTATTCACATAAAAACTCAGCAAATAGATTCTCCTAAGAATATGATTAAAATGATTCAAAAATATATTTGTACCTGATGCTGGCACTTGTGATTCTATAGGTTGCTCAATAGCATCTACAATTTCAAAGCTACCTTCAGCGTCACCACCTGGACCAACTTTCAGATTTCCAAATTTTGCAGATGCATCATCTACGAGATATTCCTTATATTAACGACACACGCTTATACATATGCATTATAAATATGTATGTATAACTTGTTATTATATATCTATCAACTATATGCCAGATCTTTCATGTACCATCGGTATGACCTGCTGCCGCTGCTGCAGCCAGAGTCACAGCCATTGGTGTTATATCATCTTCCAAGCCAGCAAGCTGATCTTGCTCCCTCGCCAGAAACTCTGCCGCCGGATCTACCTCAGGCTCGTTGTTGACAAAATTATCGCCAAATGCGTCCATCATCTGAAAGAGAAGATTAAAGGAATAACGTGTGTTTAAGGACACGTGCGTACTGCTTGTCAAAATAAAAGTAGCTTATTCCTCGGACAAATATCGCTTGCGCAAAATTCGGCTATTAATTTTAACATTACGAATAACAAAAGTATGTCGTGTGTAATTCCGGAGAATGAAGATGAATGCAACAAAGTAATATTTGAGGTTAAGCAACTATTGCGCCGACACCTAGTCTAATAAAGTTCAATTTCAGCTTTATCCTGTCTTAACATACAATAAGAAATCATTTTCCGCTCGCTGTCACTTACTCACGATTTGTATGTAGATGCACAATTTTTCGTTCGAAAGAAAACTGAAATGTACCAACGGAATTCACTCTTGTTATCCAAGGGGACGACACTACCTCCGACGCCTACCTCGCCACCTGCCGCGCACTTCCCCGCTTGACTGACTGGTAAACGTCAATCGTGGATCGTCTACGTCAATATCGGTATCAATGATATCGATGCGCGCAACGCACTCACACATGCACGCCGTATACAGGCTACTGTGACTACGGATGTGCGCATGGCCAATTTCACGGCGTCAACTCATCGTTGACGTTGAATCATCGATTCGAATGAGTTACTGTATGCGAATTCAGTCGAATAAGAAAAATTAGTCTTTGTGGATTGATTATCGTTTTTCCGTTCTTCCTTCGTGAGTTTTCAAACAAACGTAACCGGTAATACGCGTGTTTTATTACCAATAATTTGGATATGGGTCAACTTTCTCTTAATTTTTCGAATGTAGATTTGATTCTCTCTCTCTCTCTCTCTCTCTCTTTCTTCTCTCTCTCTCTCTCCCCCTCTCGCTCTCTCTCTCTATCCTTCTCTCTCTCTCTCTCTCTCTCTCGCTCTCTCTTTCTAGATTAAATGCACAGCTGTTTTATGATAGAAATAAGTAAGGGTGAAGGATGCACGATTCTGCAAAACATATTTTCTCTTTTTTCTAATCTAATTTTCGAGCAAAACTCGAGTAAAATTTGCAACTGCACTACTATCCGATCTCGGGTCAGATCGAGCTCTACTTTTCAAATTCTATCAACAGCTTTCGCATCTAGATGTGTCAAAGTTATAGGCCGTCCTGTGCGCAATGACGGTCACTTGTCCTTGTTTACAATTTGCATGGACAATGACATCACTGATCCGGTCTTTGATCGTTGTTAATCCGCTTATCGAGATGAATTCGTCGTTAAGAGCGTGGCGTGTCATTGTCCCCACCAATCGTGCCATTTTTCTTACTCGAATACTAAACTGTCAAGGCGACGACGTTGGCACATAATTGATAATTGTTGATAATGCACGGGTTACACTGATAAGACTCTTATTTATAGAATTAGCAGTTGACTCTTTCGGGAACGTATTCCTACTGACACGAAGCATCATGCAGCGGCACGATAAAACAGTCCTCAAACAATTTTGTAACTGCAAAATTCTACGTGATGGCAAAATCCAATTGGAAGATTTATGGGTACGCGACGGTAAATTCGTGAATCCTGAAAAAATCTTTTACGATGAGAAAATCACACCCGATGTTAAAATAGATTGCAACGGTGCCCTGATCTCTCCGGGATTCATAGATTTACAAATCAATGGTATTTAATTAGTCAAGTTTTCCTACCAAGAAGAGGAATAAGATGTTTGTCTTTATAGGTAGATAAAGAGAGAAATTAATACTTGCATTTGTTTATCAGGAGGATTTGGCATCGATTTTTCAAACAAGGTTGACAATGTGAAAGAAGGCATAGATAAAGTAGCAAAAGGATTACTGAAACATGGAGTAACATCATTTTGTCCTACAATAGTAACATCTCCTGTTAAGACATATCATTCGATACTACCGAAAATAAAGAAACAGAATGGAGGTAGTCACGGTGCTTGTGTATTAGGTGTTCACATAGAGGGTCCATTTATCAGCCCGAGTAAAAAAGGTGCCCATCCAGAAAACTACATCAGAAGATTTGATCAGGTGAGGATTACACTTTCATCATATATTCAAACCTAAGTAAACCCAAGTTAAGATGTCTCCAAATTGTATGTTTCTCATTATATGTTTTCGAAGTAATCATGTGTATTTTAGGGATTTAAGTCAGTTACTGATATGTATGGAGATCTGAACAATGTGTGTATGGTTACGTTAGCACCGGAAATTCCAAACGCCACATCTATCATCGAAGAGTTATGTGAGAGAAATATCAAAGTATCTGTCGGTAGGTAATAATTCTGTAATATCTGTATTATAATACATCTGTCACATTATTTTCTCAATAAAAGTTGTTTCTTTTCCTTCTCTTCATATGTAAAATTTTAATCTTTATAGCTTTTAAATGTAATATACATTTTCCATATTTTTTAGGACATTCCATAGCAAATCTAAGTGAAGGAGAGATAGCAGTTAAACATGGAGCATCATTTATTACTCATCTCTTTAATGCCATGCTGCCTGTGAGTTATAAAAATACTCTAAATTTCACACCAACTGACTTACATCTCTTGATGAAAAAAGTACATATATACAACATTCCTCTGTAAATGTAGTTTCATCATAGAGATCCGGGGTTAGTCGGTCTCTTGACATCTGACCAAATTCCATTCGGGAGAATTGTTCATTTTGGTATAATTTCGGACGGCATCCACACGCACCCAGCTGCTTTGCGAATCGCTCATCGGACGCATCCCGAAGGTTGCTATTTATTAAATATTAAATACACCATGTGTTGTCCACTTTTATCAGTGGACTTTTAATAGTAACTAATTAAAAACTGAACATTCACACAAGGTCTCGTACTTGTAACCGACGCAATATCTGCATTGGGTCTGGAAGAGGGAATTCATCAGCTAGGTCAATTAGAGATAGAGATACGTAAAGGGAGCGCCTATATTGCTGGAACAGATATTCTATGTGGTAGCATAACTGAAATGTCTAAATGTGTGAGGAATTTCAGAGAAGCCACAGGTAAAAAGAATTTTGGTTTATTAATTGCATTGTTTAAATATTTTACAATATTGTTATTAGGACATGTATTATACTCGACAACTGCATTGTCATCCAACTGCCAAAGTATACTTGATAACACATCTGCTTGATATAGGTTGCACAGTGGTTGAGGCTTTGGAAGCAGCTACTTTACATCCTGCGAAAGCCCTCGGCATTGATTCTTACAAAGGTGTTCTTAACTTTGGCGCTGACGCCGATTTCATTTTACTGGATGATAAACTGAAATTATTGTCGACATGGATTTCAGGAGAATGTGTTCAGCATATTTGTAGTGAGTAACATACATAAAAGGAACAGAGAGAGAGAGAGAGAGAGAGAGAGAGAGAGAAAATTACTATATCCTGCCACATAAACACAAATAAAATTTAATCAGATGACAGAAAAATATGAATATAACTTTTTACTTTCTTTACTGGGAAAAACGTGTATAATAATAAATGCATATAATTAGTATAAAATAAAATTAGTACAACCATTGTGTCTTACACTATAGGAAAGATATCTGTATCCTCTATAGCTCTATAGCATCTAAACCGTATAATAGAGGATGTAGAAGAGACATCAGTATGTCATGTTAATCTTTAATCAACTATATTTTGCGATATACAATATAAAAGCTAATAGTTAAAGTTGGTTTACTGCTGAATATTTACTGTTCAATTTTTTTCCGTATACCACGGACCTTAAACCAAAAAAGAAAAAAGGAAAAAAAAAAGAGTCGTCTTTACGATGTGTTAATCGGAACGTCAGAAGCAATGAAAAAAGTAAGCATATCTTGAATTGGATAAATTAATAAACCGCGTCCTTCAAGTTACAAATAAACGGCGAATGTCTGATACCAAATGTGTGCGCAGGAGGAACATCGAGAAGAACCTGAAATACAATTACGTGAACGGTCAATATGTTATATCGCAGTGGTTGAAACGATGCCAAATGTTAAAGCATCCGATACCTTTTCCGGGTAGTGCGCTCCGGGTCCTGGAATCTGTGAGTGATCGTCGGGCAACTGGAAACGTGCACTTATACTGTACGCTGGACTCTTTGCTCTGACCGAGTCCGGTTTGATGGCTTCGTATGTTCCCGGCCCAGGCACGAGAACACGATCGTCCGTGAATACCTTCTGCCTACCGGATATCGAATAGGCGGGCGCCGCTTTCTTGTTTCCCTCCTTAGTCCCGCCGAGAGCGGATGGAATGTTGTAAACATTCGGTGCTGAAAGTCGATCGATTTCCTTCAAGATATACTTTGCAGACGTACAATTGCGATTATTTCACGATTCACGTAGGAAACAATTTCATCCACCGATTTACGTCGTACTTCTTTCTCTACTTCTGACACGTCTTTCAGCAGTATTCTAGCAGGTAGGCATATTTCCCGTCGGATTGCACGGAAAATTCAGTAAGAATTTGCATTTCATGGATTAATATAATATGCAATTAATATTTAGGGTAATGAAGAAAACACAAGTTATAATATCTTATCCGATATACATATGTGCATATATCTGCGGAAAAACTAATCGGTGCATTTCTATGGAGGCCCCATGCACGTTTGCGTGTGCGAATAAAAACCATCTCTATCTATGGTGTAGCATGCAACGTTCGCGAAAAGTTACCGCATTCTTGGCTGAAATTGGCAGATTGAGTCGATTATTTACCTGGAACGTCGTTTGGCCTGCTCGCGGGCGGTCTAAGGCCGAAGCTAAATTGCAATGCTTTCTCCAGTAAAAGCATAGCTTTCTCCGGGCTGTACTCGCCAGGGCCTGCAATATTGCATATAATTTGCATGGAGAGCAAATTAAGAGTCACAAGTGAAGGTTCAAGCGAAATGATCGACATTGATTATCGAGCGATCAATTGGGAATCGTAATAATGAGCGGTAATAATGAGAAAGTGTTACCTGGTATGTGATTTCTCTCGCGTATCTCGGTTTTAGAACCGAAACTGTACTCGGGCGACTTGGACATGTTTACTTTCTCGGGGCTGTACGTGCCAGGAGCTGCAAGTCAAATTATTAAATGCTTCTATATTCTCTTGAAAAGCGCAATTACAGTTATCGCACATTTATCTCGTGCATAAGGCTGCTAGTCAACACGCTAACAACACATATTTAGGAAAAACGTTAAACATAACATTACACACGATATATTATATCAAAATATATTCACGCTTATCACATACACATGTCGAAGCACATTGCACCGAGCTTTACATGTTGACCAAACATGGCCTTAAAAATCGATATCTATCTATCTATTTATCTATCTATCTCAGCATTCAACATACATTTTTCGCCTCAGGTGTTTATTATTAGTTTTAATAAATATCACAACGTAACAAACAAAATTGTAATTAACATTATTATGAGCAGTTATTTTTATAGACAGTTAGTTTGACAGGAGTGAAAAAATGTCATGCACTATTTTTCTATCTACAGAACTAGCAATCAAGATGTGTTATATTAATCTGTCGCTAGATTACACCATTACCTGGTGTATCGTTAGCTTTATACAATGGTGTTCTGTTACCGAAACTGAAATAGGGTTTATGTTCCAAGTGTTGAGCTTTCTCCGGATTGTAGCAACCGGGGCCTACCAAAGTAATCGGATATCAGTGCGTCGTTGCTTAATTACGTATTACATCTTTATTAGAGATCATTTAGAAAACAGTCGATTAGTTTTTTTGTTAGTTCACACCATTACCTGGTGTATCGTGAGACTTATGAAGGGGTGTTCTATTACCAAAGCTGAAATAGGGCTTATGCTCCAGATTTAGAGCTTTCTCTGGTTTGTAATCGGCAGGGCCTACCGAGCCAATCAGAAATTAATGTTTTTTATTACTTCATTGCACTCTCTCCTTCTCCCTCTCTCCTCTCTCCTCTCTCTCTCTCTCTCTCTCTCTCTCTCTCTCTCTCTCTCTCTCTCTCTCTCTCTCTCTCTCTCTCTCTCTCTCTCTCTCTCTCTCTCTCTCTCCCCCTCTCTCTCTCTCTCCCCCTCTCTCTCTCTCTCTCTCCCTCTCTCACTTTTGTACTAATTATACGTCGAAAAAAAAGAATGTGCTCTGGAAAAAAATCGCGACACTCACCGGGATTGTCGTTCAATTTTTCTAGTGTTCCCTTCCCAGTTAGACTATACTGTGGCCCTTTGTTCATATTGGTTTTCTCAGGACTGTACGTGCCAGGTGCTACGGCAACACATATAAAAAATGTATGCGAATTATGAATGACGTCATGGTGTCGTATTTTAAAAAATTTCTAAACGTACCAGGGACATCGTCAGATTTCAATGCAGAGCCTTTGCCAGTCAGACTATATTGTGGCCCTTTGTCCAAATTTACTTTCTCGGGACTGTAAGCTCCAGGTGCTGCATGAAAATGGTCAATGCGTGTGATAACGATCAAGTTTATCTTTTATAACGACACGAAACTTAATTACCTGGTGTATCACTGAGTTTATCCGGAGCGTGCCTGATCCCGAAACTGTACTGAGGAGTGACATCTAATTTAACTTTCTCTGGAGAATATGCGCCAGGCGCTGAAAAGAATTGTCTTATAATATATGTACTATTATTTCTAGAAAGTATAGTGTAGTAGAAAGAGAGATATTCGCGCGCATCTCATCTCACTTCACTGAAGAAAATTGAACAGGAAAGGAACAACAAGTAAAGAGATGTGTATCGGGTAAGAAATATTATGCAGAAATAGTATGCAGAATGTTACAGAATTCTGCTACGTGGCTAGCTATCACTATATGCAACGTGTAAGTTGCAAATTTTTAAACATTCTTTATACTCAGCATGGTTAGGTAGAAGCTTTGGGAGAAGCTGGTTTTACCTGGCGTGTCAGCGGGTTTATCCAGAGCAGGTCTGAGTCCAAAAGTGTACTGCGGTGTATTATCCAATCTGACCTTTTCAGGAGAATATGTGCCCGGCGCTATAAATGTACATATATATATATATATATATATATATTACATGGCTATAATGTTACATTTACGTATGTTACGTATCTTACGCGTGTGTAATTCGCACACACCTGGGGTGTCGACTGGTTTCTCAGCGGGTCCCTTGCCGGTCAAACTGTACTGCGGCCCTTTATCTAAATTCACTTTTTCCGGACTGTAGGTTCCAGGTGCTGCGCGAGATATACAAATAATCAATGTATATAATATATCTAAATAACCCCGAAAAATAACGCGTATTAATTACCTGGTGTGTCGCTGGGTTTATTCAGTTGGGGCCTAATTCCAAAACTATATTGCGGTGTAGTATCCAATTTCACTTTCTCCGGGCGATATACTCCGGGCGCTGAAAATTGTATCGTTACTTTATGCAACAGATATTATATATATATTTTCCATCGATGTCTATATTTCTAGAAATTCCTCCTTCTTCCTCTATACCTTCTATACGCGTTTGATACACATTTCTTTATTTAATACATTTACTTATAGAAAATTGCAAATGTTTTGCTATTTAGATATTATATATACTTGAGACATGAAGAGACTGGTGCAAACCTTGTGTGTGTACAAAATATGTTAATTATAATTATAATTATAAATACAAGAATATATTTATCTATCCTTTATACGCGCACAAAATGCAGTTTCGTTATACCTGGAGTGTCAGCGGGTTTCTCGTCACGGCCTTTACCACTCAAGCTATATTGCGGCCCTCTGTTCAAGTTTACCTTCTCAGGACTGTACGTGCCAGGCGCTAACACGATTCAATATATCGGAATGAATGGTCTCGATGTCTCTGAGCAATATCAGTTTTATTTAACGACGAATGATGTACGACATATGTACCTGGTGTTTCGTTTGGCTTCTCCACTGCAGATTTTAGACCGAAACTAAACTGAGGCGACGTGTCCAGTCTCACCTTCTCGGGACAATAGGCACCTGGTGCTGTTGAAAGAAATTTAATGTTTATCACGCGCATTTATCACGCACTTGTTATGTTGAAATAAATATACGTATATGAAATGAATTTTTCCGTATTGTATGTACCTGGCGTTCCGTTACACTTCTCCTCCCGACCCTTGCCAGTCAAACTGTACTGCGGGCCTTTCTCGAGGTTCACTTTCTCCGGACTGTATGCTCCGGGTGCTGTGTCCAATTGCAAGAAAGAGACAAGTGGCGAGATCAGAAGCAAGCTAGGCTTTACGGGCTGTTGAATTACTGAATTAGTTCTAGTATTTCCCTCGTATCGTACCTGGTGTGTCGCTCGTTTTGTCGAGCGGCGTTCTAAATCCGAACGTGAACTGCGGCGCACTGTCCAGTCTTGTTTTTTCGGGATGATAAGTACCTGGAGCTAGACATTTGCCAATCAATCTTACGAGTTCCATTATTGCGCGCGACAATTTTCTAGTTGCTACAAGCATTACCGCCGAATCTGCGGGATTAATTCTGGGGGGGGAGGAGAGTACGGAATATACCGAAAGGGATGTAAGCTGATAAGACGGAGAGACTCCACGAGTATCATAGGCATGCAACAATTTTTATCTTACGACGAGATAAGCGATTCTAGTAATTCGTTATTATTCCGTCTTACGTGTGTAACAGCTACGTGTCAGCTATTCTATTCTATTACTTCTTCGCGCGTACTTGAATTTTCAAAAACTACTTCGAAATTATACACACGTCGCTCACCTACTATCACACACGCACACATACATACAAATGTGTGATGATTGCGCAATTACTTTCATTTACACTTAGACTTAGAGTAGACATCATACGTGCAATATCGAATTTACGGTGAGATATTAAGAGATAGTGGTAGAAGATTTAAAAGAAGTAGTAGAATATACAGAATATACAGAATTGTGTTCGCTACACTGCAGTATACACCGCGATTCGCAATTTTGCAGGTAATACAACACACTGACCAATTATTTACGGTGCATAAAAGTCCAAAGTTATTGTTCCGTACTATCACACGTTCCAATTGCTAGATTACGTGAGTCCTAATGTTTGCATTTGGAGAAAAAGAAAGAATACGTCTGTACCTAAATAACGACTCTTCGGCGTTAATAGTTGCAAACACTGATTTTTTAAGTGCGATATCCTCAAATGAAGTCCCATCCTAGGTAATTACGGTAATCGCGATTAGTTGCAGTACGACTTCGACTGTTCCTAAACATCATTATGTTCGATACAATAATAATGATGAAATGTAATAAATCTCAATAGTTTGTTAGAGTTGGAAAAAAAAGAAAGAGAGAGAGAGAGAGAGAGAGGGAGAGAGAGGGAGAGAGAGGGAAAGAGAGGGAGAGAGAGGGAGAGAGAGAAGTGAATCATGTTTTCACGCGACAGGAAATGATAAAAAAAAATAATTTCGAGTTGAGAGAAGTAAATAAGATGTGATTATGATGTACACAAAGTACTATTGAGCAATGTCCATTTTGTTGTTGAAGACAATAGCTGTAACTGTAGTGTGTGATTAGTCCCATTGATATACACAAATGTGATTGAATCTACTCTAGCATTTCCTTTCATAAATATATAGGCTCCTATTATCGTTCCGTACGTTTGCATCTCTCATTAGCGGCCGGGTATCATAATTAGTGGACAGAATATTGGGTACGTCGTTGCGTATATTTAGTTGGTGTTGCATAATTACCGGGCACATCACTCGGTCTTTCCGACACAGCTTTTACGCCAAAAGTGTACGCTGCCGCTTTGTAGAGATTCACGATTTCCGTGCGATAGTCGCTCGGTGCTACGATCGAGATGCAACACATGTATTTATATGCTTCAATAAATTTCCACTTTTTTTTTTTTTTCCCCACGACAACTGTGACGTAAGCGAAATACGACGTAAGCGGTGGTAAATTGTTTGCTTGTATAAAATGTCTTTGTTATAAGAACCAAAATTTTCGATTACATGTGTTTGGGAATATGAAGTAATAATCATCAAGACGCGTTTTTTGCTAGAAAAATGTAAGTAACAACATTGGAGAGAGAGAATTTATTTGTGTGTATGTGTGTGTGTGTGTGTGTGTGTGTGTGTGTGTGTGTGTGTGTGTGTGTGTGTGTGTGTCAAGTAAATATTTATTTTATCATTCATGAAACATTGAGGCTTACCGGGCGTACAGCTAATCTTTTCAATTTGCGTTTTAACTCCAAAGGAATATTTCGGGGAGCTGTCTTGAATGATCTTCTCCGCTTTTTGTGGATTATAATCGCCGGGTGCGGGAGTTACTTCCGGTTTCGTTGATTTCGTTCGGCCGTGCAACGACGCGGCAGGTGCGGCATCCTTCCCTGAGAGATTGACATCATATTATTCCAATGAATTATCAGCCAATCGCAAAGCCCCTTGTTCAAGCCGGAGGCGACGGAATTTCGTGAACGCCGGCTGTTAAAACTGGCTGGTCTAATTCTTATGGAATATCAGCAGTTTGAAGTTTGATCGATACCACGGCCGAGCCTGAAGCGCCGATAACACTCGCAAGTTTACGAACGAAGCACAATTGCGCATTTACGCAATGTGCGTTTATCTCCTCCACTTCAAACGTCTCAATTCCATCGTTATTATTACACTTGGTCTACTTCATCGTGGAGAGAGAGAGAGAGAGAGAGAGAGAGAGAGAGAGAGAGGGAGAAAGAGAGAGAGAGAGAGAGAGAGAGAGAGAGAGAGAGAGAGAGAGAGAGAGAGAGAGAGAGAGAGAGAGAGCTTGCAAGCTCTGCGTGGAAGTTGTAATTTATGTGCGTTCTCACCTTTTGCGCTAAGTCCAGAAACATTGTATTGCCCAGGGCCAGGTCCCGGGCTATTGTCTTTCGCCGAATGTCTGGAAGATGTCCACAGTGGATATTTAGATGGTTGGTATGCGAGAGAGTAGAGAATAGTTCTCGTGCGGATCTACGAAATCAAATTACCTGCTACCAAAGGAAAATGCTGGCGCTCTCTCCCGTTTGGAATCTGGAACGGTTTTTCCTGCAAACATTATGCCATTGTCATTACATAGCGTATCGCTGTCCCGTCTTTACGTACTGTATACTGCGCGCAGGGGGGAGGGGAAGGAACTTGACAGGATAACATCCGTACCGATCAGTGGTGGTAAAGTCACGCAGGCTGGTCCCGGACTGCTATATTCGGCGGCAATCGGGCCTCGTCGTTTCGTGGGTGTCCAGGGTCTTTGTGTCATGCCGACCATGTTGCTTGCTTCTTCTCTATATCTTGCTATCGCAGGCTATATATATATATATATATATATATCGGCCGATATGAGCACATGTGTAAATTTGCTACATAGGTGCTACATTGCATATGGATTATTGTTGCAACTTTCCGTAGAATAAATTAAAATGATCATGATTTGGTGACGCGCCAACACGATATCGGTGCGGACCGCACACGCAAATTTCTCTCGGATGAAACGCTTTCCTTTTGGGTAAACAACGAGATGCGAAACCGTAAGTACGTCCATGCGTCCATGAATTATGCAATGAAGGTGACCTCGAAGTCCCGGGGGGTACAGAAACACGACTCATGGGCGAACCATATAAGAGCATGACCATGATGGGCATTCGCGATCGCCCACCGATCACCATGTGACGGAACGTGCCAACGAGCGTTAAAAAAAAAAAGCTTAAAAGTTTAAACGTACAATATCCGATAATACACATGACAATGACTATTCGCACTGATCCGCGTGCAATTCTCGCGGATCACTGATGCATTCAGTGTGTTGCGATAAAATGGGATAAAATTGGATAATAATTTCTGACGATCTGTGTGTGACATTACAAGGTCTGTAGTCTGGATTATCCGGATTTGAAAGGAACGAACCTTCATAAATATGTATACGAGCTTGCTCGTACGCGTAGCATTGTTTGCATTTAATATTAGATCACACGTCGATTTTACACGTCAGTGTCGATGAAAAAGTCGCCGAGGAAACACATTCATCGCGGTGTCGCCTACGACGCGCAAAGTGTTCCATAATGATCGACTCTCGGTTGCCAAGTATAGTAGAGGCGATCTCAAGAGCCTTACTCATTTGCGCCGAATTTCTTACATCATCGCTCGTTACGGTATATCCCGTATAGAGGAAAGATAACGTTATTGATATTATCGGCGATATTAAGCACCGAGGGGAAAGGAACAGAATTCTCTGAACTCAGAAAATACATAAAAATTTGAGTTACTTTCCTTCTGCAAAATCCTATACAATAATGTAACGTCATAAAGCAACATACATGCGCACACGTGTGTGCATATTTATGCGCGTTTTCAATTTAAGTTGACACACGGTGTATGGATATACCAATATATATATGTGTGTGTGTGTGTGTGTGTGCACACGAGTGTGTACACAGCATTTCATTATCCTAATATGGAAATGAAAGTGAAGTGGTAAATCCGATACTTGAGAGTACACGCGGGTACAAACGTGTCGCGATGTCGCCGAAATTGGAGCGAAAGAGATTGAGTAAGATCGACAATCGAAATGCAACTCCTGCGAAACTGATTATCCTTATATAAAATACAATTGTATTTCTTCTCACACGATATAACTGTAAATATAACACAAAATAATCAATTTTCTCTCGAGCTTTTTTCTTACTTTTCTAATTTTTTCTCTTTTTCTTACAATACAATGTATTGTATCACCGACAAGAGCGTGTCTATCAGCGTGTCAAACGCTTGATCTGTTGTTGGGTTTGCAATCAATAAAATTTATTCCATGTTTGTGAAGTTTATTATTTAAAAGATAACGCGACACATACACACAAGTTCGTCTGTCGATCCACTCGACGAAATAATATGCTGCACAAATTGATGTTATCATCTTCGTCATGATCTCGGCATGATCAGTGTTACATGCGACGGAGCAAAAATGATAACGTTGCTACTGTTATTATTCGAAAAAAAAACGAATCAATCATTTTAAATTATATCGTACTTCCCGATAATGAATGCCTGCAGTGAATGAGGATTGAAGGAGGGCAGAAGGATTTTGAAGGCACAAGCGAGTATTAAGCGAGTTCAAGGAGGACAGAATTCTAAACGAGGGAAAACTCGGGGCATTCTTTTGATATTTCAATAAAGTATATTCCGCACTATCTGGCACTTGTGCATGTGCGCAACAATTTGGACATCATTGTGTGCGATAGATTTCGTGAAATTAACGAATGTTCCCGCGACGATATATTTATTCGAGTTTGATCACTTTGATTACATCTCGATGCTGATTCGTTACATGCGCCTCTTTAATCGTAGCATCTTGTGAACTTTTGCAACTGTCACCAAGGAACTCTCTCATAGAACGATGTTGTGTTAAAGAAATGACCTTTGGTCGTTGCGAAAGTAAGTTTACTTACTTGCGCGGTTCGAGGAGGAGGAGGAGGTCTGTGAGAACGTCGTCGGAAAGAGCTGAGAATTCACTGAATTTAGAGAGCTGATAATAATAACGTCACGCTCTCGGAATGCCTGTAACACCTGGAGATATCTGCACGGATGCGCACCTGAGACGCGTCTACCTGCGACTGAAGACTAAACATCAAGGTATCACGGCATGCGCCAGTTTCCCGGAATCACAAGTCCCCACCTTTTGCAGTGATTGGAAGAACCGTGGAAGAACGCAAGCGCCTGTAAGTAGCTTGCCTCGCGTACAGACCTGAAGCGGGAGCTATCACGCGAATTCGTTGACACGCGCGCGTGTATTCAATGCGCGGGAAGAAGCCCGTCGTTTGCAAAAAAAGTCTCTTTCCTCTCTCTCTCTCTCTCTCTCTCGGAAGAGGAGGAGGAGAAGGAGGAGGAGGAGGAGGAGGAGGAATTTATATGTTATCTCTTGAATAGAAAGATCGTATCTTCACTTCGAATCAACGCTTCGAAAAAATGCTTTTCTTCATAATTTTTTAATATTTTAGGTAACATTTAAATGACGGCAACATTTAGATGACGCTTCTCATTATTCTCCATCTCGAACGATTTAGTCGAACAATTTAGTCGAACATTTGATGAATTTAGAGAACATGACGCACGAAGCTCGTGCGAAATTTTATATACATTCAAGTGTCCCTCAAGTCCCTTTACTCTGCGGTAATTTCAGATTAATAGCAAAGCATATCCTGAGTACTCTCCTCGAGTCGATCCGCGAGTAATATGACGACGAATAGTAACGATATGATTACGCGCACATTGATAGAATTAGATAGTAAATCGTACCCATTTACTTTGGTAGAAGCTACCTTCCACCCTCAACCCGGTCTCTCTGTCGATTTTATTTCTGTGTCATCTTTGATGTAAAAAAAAGATGACACGTTTGTTTCCCAATGTGACGCGAGAAATGTAAAACTTTCTCAGTTTCTCACCTGTTGTACATGCGCCATTTGTCGTCGATTATCGAATCGATAATACTCGATGAGCAAAAATTCACTACTGACATAAGCGTTGACATAAAAGAATGAGTGATTTCTTCTTACCTCAGCAAACCTCAGCTTACCTGAACCGGTACCTGTACAATAAGTCACGGATGTTTAATCACGTCATTTGCCATATGGCGTGAGCTTCTAATTTTAGCCGATAGTCCCTATCGGCGACCAGGACATCGCGAGGCTGAAAGAGTCAAGGATGGAGATTGGGAACATCGGGGTGCGTGGGTTACGAAATCGCGCGTGTACGTCCAATTATGGTGCCAAGACGACAGCGCACATTCGTATTTGACACTCCCGTTCCCTCACCGCGGCTATATCGAATTATGACGTCAGGAGTGAGAAATCATGCAAATTTTCTCCTTGCACTATTGATCAAGTATGTAGAAAAAATATGCCCGTTCTTGGAGATACGCACTATGCGGCATAGTGTGTTGAGGAAGTGAGCGACGTAAAGTAAAAGATCTGTCAGACTATACATCGTTGATTTACCGATCAGCAAGTAATCTCAATTTTTCGGCTCTCGAAGACCTCGTTCCCTCTCTCCCTCCCGCCCCGCTCTCTCTCTCTCTCTCTCTCTTTTTCTTCTCTCAAGAGGGAAGATTCAAGTTCCATGTGAAACATAAAGAGACGAATAGAGCCTACAACTGTCCAGCCGCAATTGTAATGAGATTCCAACTGATCACACAAACACACACACATTTCATCCTCCTCTCTCGCGATTTAAAGCGACGTTTGCGTAACGCCACCAAGTTTTTGCTCAAGACATGCGATCCGTGAGGATGAAGGATCTTCTGTCTTAACGAGAGAGAACCGGTTGGACGTTGTGGTACTGTGAAAAGAGGCACTGTTGCAAGAACAGAGTTAGGAGTAGAGTATCGGACACCCGATCGTGATGAGACCGACCGGCCCCTCTCTCTCTCTCTCTCTCTCTCTCTCTCTCTCTCTCTCTCTCTCCTCGTCTTCCTCCATCGTCATCGTCGCTATGGTCGCGACGTGAGCTAGTCCGGTCAGCAGAGCGACACGGTGGGTCCGGCTGGTGCGTAAGATACACTAAACCAAGTTTAATTACTACTTACACACGCGCTATTAATCTCAGATGTGCATTTGTTAATCATCAGTCACTGTTGTGACGCATCCGCTCGAATGTACCGCATTGATCGCGATCGCGAGTGTAAAGCAGAGTTTCCGATCGACGGACGGAACAGGAAAGAGAGAAGCTTCAGGATCAATTCGGTGAAAGGAATGCGAGAGAGGCCACTTTCATCGCGCAGCATTTTCCCGATGCAGTGGACCACTTGTTGTTGAACCGCTTCTGTTGAACCAAGCCTCGTAGATAGCAAGAGGATGGGTATCGTGCAGTAAAGTGTAACGGAAATGATAAAATAAATGGAGCCATCGATGCGCCATCATACGATCGACACGATATAATATATCGCCGCCATAATCGAGAGACACGATGGTCAAGCAATGCACGGCGGCGAAACCGGCCGTGTTTCTTCTTGAATATGACACCTCGATGACAGGATGATCCTTATAAATGCTGATCTCGCATTTCTTTTCACACATACATTCCACACGCAAATTGCACAAGTGCACGCCTGAAATCGTACAAGAGTGGAGTATTCTTCGTGCAGTAATATCTGTCGCGCCGACAGTCGGATCGACCGTGTCAATCCGCCGATCGGACTGGCTCGCGTCTGGCGCGATATAAAGTGTGTAAAAGATTCATCGAACATGCTACCAATTGCAATATTTCAGAATTAAAAGGTTTCGCGATGCTTCGCCTCTCGCTCAGCAACGTGGTATGAAAAAGGAACGTGTGAAACCGTCCCAACGACTTTGACTTGCGAGGAAAGGACTGCGAGTAGAGTCTCTCACCGATTTTCAAGAGCTTTCGATTTCGACTGCGCGGAGTGTCCGACCAGTGTTTTCTCGTAAGTTCTCGAGGTAGTAGCCTCTCGAAATACACATTTTACACATGCCACTATACCCATGGGATTAATCGCGCAATTATTTTGCGGGCCTCTCTCTCTCTCTCTCTCTCTCTCTCTCTCGCGCGCGCGCGTGCGTTTTCGTCCTTTTCTCCGTGAAAAGCGAGCGATTGAAAATTCTTCTGCCGATCTCTGTGCATGCACAGTGCGAGTCTAAATTAATTCCGACAGGAAGTGCTCTCATCCGGAAGTGCGATCCGTCCTTTTGTCCCGACACACAATGAAACGGCTCTATCGCACTTCACTTCACAATTGGAAAGCTCGAATAGCTTTTATCATCATAGAGCGATAACTGTAAACCGCTAGTGGAAAGTGAGTGTGTCGGGTCGCGCACACAAAAGCTGTGCGCTTTGTGCGATCGCTGAAGTAACACGGCGAAATGCTTAATTGGCACTTGAGTAAATTGTGGCGGTGAGCTCACGATCAGAGTCGTCATACGGCGAACGCCCACGTACGAAACAAGTGTAACGTAGCGCACACATGTGACATTTTTTCTACCCATTCGTCTCACTTTTTGCGCGTACGTTTCAACGAAGGGGCGAGCGCGCGGTCGCGGTCGCGAAAGATGTTTGTAATAATATACATCCCTGTACAAAATGTCGAATTGAAACGTATTAAAAGGTATTGACATTTTGTTGACATTTTATTGACATACGTCTGAATTCTGCTTTCTGATCCGAAAAAGGGGATTGAAAAATATTGGTTCCCATTAAATTTCATCGCGCTAAATCGCGAGACGGCAGTGACGAATGCTTCGCATTAAAAAGAAATCAATTCATTTCAAATATGCCTTGCTTGCATTCAATCGCAATCGATAATTTGCAAATGCGAAACTTGCAAGTACTCACTTCTCCTAATTGTTTTCGGATTCAGAGGCCAGATTTTCACGTTCTATTCCCCTCCCCCCCCCCCTCCCGTCGCATGGAAAAGTATTGGCCCGCGATCCAATCCGAGATTTCCGCAAAGCAGAATTCACGAGGCGAATCTCGCGAATGCGAAACAATACTTTTAAATACGACGTCTTATGACAGGGTTCTCGCGAGCACTTTCAGCTCAAATGATCGTAAATGACCACCCAATCGCGGACAAATTGCGGTACAACATTTTTCACACACAAAGTTAGAATAAAAGTTAGCAGTTTCTTCATGAAAATTAGCGTTATAATATTCCAACATTCTGTACTCCAGGCGCAAAAATGGACCTCGACGAGGATTCGTTGCAGGAGCGCCTGCTGAACGTTTATGATCTTAGCTCGAGCGACAGGCAAGTCCTCTACAAACTCCTGCTGAATGCCTTACGGTCCAAGGACTATCGCTCCTTCAGGAGCATCATGGAGCACAACTTGAAGAAGCAACCACCCGTTCTGGATGTCAATCACGTATTTCCGAATCACTACGAGGAGACGTGCCTCGATATAGCCAGCCGAAACGGCCTGACAGACTTTGTGACATACCTGCTGTCGAAAGGGGCGAAAGTCAACAGGGTGAACGAGGCGCATAATCGCGCGCCTCTACATTTCGCCACCGAGAACGGGCACGAGCGAACCCTGCTGATATTATTGACACATCCGACGACGAACGTGAACCTGCAGGCTGGACAACAGACCGCTCTGCACATCGCGGTGCAACAGGAGAATCTAGCGTGTGCCAGGCAGCTGCTGGAGGCAAGAGCCAGCGCGAGTATTCCCAACAGCAAGGGTCTGACGGCTCTTCACGCAGCGGCGAAGTACGGGCAACGTGAGATGGTGCGACTGATACTGGACATGTGCAAGCAGTGTCCCGATCTGGACAGTTACAGGGACTACAACGATCAGACGACGCGGCAAGTGATACAAGAGAACCTGCCGGATTTGCCGTTGCCGCCGAAATGCGAGAGCAGAGAGGTGAACGCGCAGGATCTCAAATACTACCTGACCGTCAACGACGAGGCGAACTTTCTCACGAGCTTGGAGAACGCCAAGCCGCAGATAGTCCGCAGTGTGGCCGAAGATTTGCTCGAGATGGCCGCGCAACACAATCTCCTCGACGCTGTGATGGGAATTCTGGGCAGGCTTCCAAACGGCGTGTTCAGCGTGAAGAGAGCCGCGCAAGTGGCGATTCGAGAGGGCAATTATCACGTTCTTCGGCAGCTGCTGAACGTGGAGCCTGGTGTGGCGAACGATCTGATCCTGGACGTCTGCCCGGAGCTGGGAATGCCCGGCAGACACGGCGTCGACAGCACGTTCGATCGGCTCGAGTGCCTGAGGCTGATCCTGGAGCAAGAGAATGTGGACGTTCGTTGCGCCGATAGTGAGTGTCTTGCAAGTTTCACAAGTTTCTGTATCTGTATCTCCTGCTCTCTTTGAGACGGGACAGAGAAGCGATAAGAGAGAACGAGAGGAAGGGAGAGACGCTTAAAGGACCGCGCTTGCTCTTTCGTTTCTTTTCTCTTATCCTCGTCGTGACGATACAATTCCATTCTTCAACATCTTTCTATGTTTCTGTACAGACAAGGGTAACACGCCGCTGCATTACGCGGCCAGGGCGGGCTGCAACGAAGCGACGACTCTGCTCTTGGAGCGCGGCAGCTACATCGGGCACATGAACAAATTCAACGTACCGCCCATCGCGGACATTCCGACGTGCACGTTGCTGCGATACTTGGACGACTGCGTGCAGGCGCGAAAGTGTCGGACGAACGAGTACACGATCGAACTCGACTACCGCTGCCTGATGCCGCATCACACGGACGGATCCGCGTCGGCGTGTCGGCCTTATCGCGAGATGGAAGTGTTTCAGTACATCGCCCGCAACAACGGTCTGAAGCAGCTGCTCAAGCACCCGCTGCTGTCCTCCTTCCTTTATCTCAAGTGGCACAGAATACGACATTTTCTCTACGCCAATTTCATCTTTTACGTGATGTTTTACCTCCTGCTGAACGCTTACATCATGAGCATGACGTACCACAGCTCGTCGAGCAGAAACAAAACGGAGACGGTGAACGACGTCGCTTCGACGAACAACGGCAGCATGAGAATCGCCTCTTGGAACTACGAGAGACTCCTGCATCCTCTCGTCAGCTTGATGCTGCTGCTCTTCGCCTGCCGGGAGATTATACAACTTTTCTCCTGTCCTAGACATTACTTCAAGAGTCCGCAGAACTGGCTGGAGCTCATGCTGATCGGCATGACTCTGTCCGTGTTGTGCGGCGCGGGGCCCGTGCTTGGCGCGATAGTGATTCTACTGTCGGCCTGGAACCTGGTGCTCCTCATCAGCCAACATCCCCGCATGTCCACCGGCGTCGAGATGTTTCGCACGGTGTCGTTAAACTTCGTACGCTTCCTCTTCCCGTATATCTTTCTCATTCTCGCATTCGCTCTCGCTTTTTACACGCTCTTCAAGGACGCCGACGACAACTTTCCTGATCCCGGTCACTCGTTCTTCAAGACTATCATCATGCTCACCGGCGAATTCGACGCCGACGACATATCGTTCGAGTCCCACCCGGTCTGGAGCCACCTTGTCTTCGTCTTTTTTGTCTTCCTCATCGCCATTGTACTGTTCAATCTACTCAATGGTCTGGCGGTTAGCGACACCGCAGAGATCCTCTCCAAGGCCGAGCTCGTCAGCCTCATCTCCAGAATACATTTGATAGCCTACATCGAGCACGTGGCCTTTGGCAAATTGCTGAAACATTGGCTCTGCTGTGACATCCTGCGCCGGAATCTGTCCGAGTATCTCACCAGGAGGATCCTTCTGTTTCGGAATTATCTGGCAGACGGCAAGATCAGCATCAAGCCTTGCGACAATCTAGACGCTTGCGAAAACCACAGGCGTTACACCAACTACATTCGCAGCGAGTCTATCAAGAAACATAATCGTTGGGCCACCTTGGAGATGGATCCCAGTATAATTAAGAAAGCCAAACGGATTATCTCTAATAAGGTACAGTTGTCGGACGACGAAAGGATAATGATCACGTTGAACAAACTGCAGGAGAAGTTGACGATGATGGAGGAGTCTTTGAATACTATAAAGCTCGCAGTCGAGAATAATAATGTCAATAACGCAATGGGACGTGCGGCTTAGAATAATTCAAACATTTAGACTGGTACTGTTTGAATATTCTGCTGCATTGTCCGTTTAGAACTTGGTTTTACAAAATAAATGATCCGAGTAATCTGTCGTATAAGCTTGTATTTTTATTTAGTATAAATCAATGTGACGCAATCGATAACGAACAGTCGTGTTAAATGTACGTTGCCTTTTATTACGTTCAACGCGTAGACTCAGCTACATGCTAAGGTAAGCTTAGCTAAGCTACATGACAATGTGCTTCATTAATATCCCGAGCGAAACAGTTTACATGTTGTTTGTGCGACATACAAATGTAAATGTAAGTCGCACCTGCTTTTAAAATTGTATAGTCTTACATCTTTCTTTCTTTTTTTTTGTTTTACAATCGATACCGCTCTATAACCAAACTGTAAGCAGATCTTTCACGATTCCAAACGTCTATTTGTAACGAGAGTATTGTTTTTTGTGTTAATAAATACAATCAACGCGTTAACAAAGCAGATAGATGTTGTTATAGTCATTGCAAAAATTAGTATGACTTCCATCATGTGTATAGAAAATAAATAAATTTCTTCTTATTTATCAATAGATTATTGTTTTATCGCAGATCTACATGTCTGAGAATAAATCAGCGACAACAATGGACGAGTTGCGCGAATAGCATGTAATTACTAACCAGATATATCTTGCCGTGTGACAGTCTTCTCTTTTCCTTGGCGCACCAGTATGTCGGTGTAAAATAAGTTGAAGTCGAGCCTAATTTAAACATATATATATATATATTTGACGATATATATATATATATATATATCGTCAAGTCGAATGCTGTTAAATGACGATATTTGTAACGCGTCTTGATTAAACATGATTGTTCCGATTTATTCGAAGCTAAGAAAATGTTTTTTGCTTAAAACTTACCGACACAAGACATTAAGTAGCTTCTCATTGTTGTTATGACAACCCAGATCACAGATCCGATTCAGAAGACGTAGTAATACTTCAGTAAATTTTTCATCTAATGATATGATTGTCTCCTCGAAGCTTCCTGTCCCGTCTTTCGCTGCCGCACCACTCTCAGCCTAGTAAAGAACATGGTTAGCTATTAATATGCTGTGAACATGCGTGTAATACACTTAATGTAAAAATGAAATTAAGAAGCAATTTGAAGTAACAAAAATGCAATACTGTTACAAGTTCTATTTCGTTGTCTATATGCAATATATGTATAGTATATCGATAGGCTATTTCTTTATAACAATCATGCTTTCTATAATAGAGATAATAATGGTAATTTTACTCCATCAGTTACGCTATACAAAGGATCTTTGAAATGCGCTTGAAAAAACTTGCTATTCTATCCATGTTACTTTAGTAAAAATTCGCAATAATACTACAATAAATTTTATAATCCCATATAAGTCTTTGTAGATAATGTAGCAAATGTTGAGAATACAAATTTTTATATTGTATAAAATATGCAGAAATATTAATCATTTATTATTTTTAGGGACGTCTAAATCTTACGGAACCATATTTTAACATGTATGTACAAGTATGTATGATAAACATTATAAAATTTTTCACTCATATCCTGATATATAAATCCAAAAGAAATGTAGACATTCTTTGTGTGTATGTGTGTGTGTGTGTACATAAATGTGTGTATATAAATGTATACATAAGTACTCTATACCAAATATTATATACTAAACAAAAAAAAAAAGTAACATCTCAAGATTACTAGTAAATTTGACAAACTATTTCATCTTTTTCGTATCAAGTTTGTAGTAAAAAATATGATAAAAATATACTTAATATCGCACAATTCAGCGTTTATCGATGCCTATAACATTTTTAGATAATTTTTAATACAATAAGCCAATTTTTACTAGTATTGCGTCAAGATAATATGAAATATACACATAGGTAGGTATGCATTGCAGAAAAATGGAATGCATAATATTTCACATAATATTGTAAAAAAATACTCTACTTCACACATTCCTAATTTTTATACTTACTTCATTTTCTTCAGACATCTTCATAGAGTGCATGTATAATTTATTAGCAAACGATTGTATCACTTACACTTGCACGAAACGAAATTTTCAAAATAACATAAATACATGACATTTAAAATATCATCTTGTACAGAGATGCATTAAAATGTTTAACTTTTCTTATGTGTGTAAGAGCAATATAAATAGAATACATTGTAATTCAACATGGCAGAGAATGCTTGTCAGTTTTTAAAGCCACCACTGCATTTTTAAGGTAAAGTTTAAATAGAATACTACTGATACACCATGCACACAAGTGGGGAATAATGAATAAATATAACAGTCACATGTTCTTAATATAATAACGATGTCTAAGAATGCCTCATTTGCAAAAAGAACACTTCATGATCCTAGGGCTACAGAGATGCATGAGGGCGAGCTTAAAGCTTTGACAGTATACCTCATATTCATAGACATCTTCCTGACAGGCACCAATCATGGATGTCAATTCAGCATCAATGTAGTAGCGGCTCATACACTTAACATTAGGCAAAATGGCATTAAAATTTGACAGATTGAAGATTCATCCGTCATTACTTTTCTCTCGTTACAAAATACAAAAGGTTGATATCGTTACATCCTTAAAATAAATTTCTGAGCAATGTGTGATGTATAAAAAAAAAAAAAAAAAAAAAAAAAACTGATCGATCTAGTCACATGGAGAAATACACACAAAAGTTGCCCGATACAAATATTTCTCCCAAAGTTGCTGCGCGAAAGAAAGAACATGAGACTTGAAGAAGTACTTACTAGCATTTGTAAATGTATTATGCAATAAGAAGTAAAGCGTCGTGTAATTAAAATCCAATCGAACACAATGGTTGCAACTTAGAGGAAGAGGCCGTTGGATATAATTTCTTACATGCAGTGGATTAGACGAATTATGACGATGAAATGTGCAGTAGCGATAGACTTACCTGCATAAAACTGCAGAATTCCACGCAAATGGCACATATACTGGTGATGCAGCCGAGAAGATCAGGATCCGTTAACATGCACTCTTTCAAATAGCTATCCTGCAAGTCTTGATGCACGCTCAGTACGTCGTCAACGTTACTAACCTGTGATTTAGTGATATCAATTATCAATTTTAACAAATTAGTTAAAATTTTGCACTTAACACATGTGTATGTGTGCAAAGCAATTTTGCGTGGAACGTTTGCATATAAGATATCGTACGTAAATAAGATGCAGCGATATATAATTACTTTGCTCATTTTATTTATAAATTTCAGCCAATTTGGTTCCACGACTTCCACCATCATGTAGTATTCCAAATGTTGTATACAATCCAACATTCTTTGCCGTAACGAAAACGCCTGTCTGTAAGCCATCGCCACTTCGTGCGTGAACGTTTTCGCAATTTTATTGCTAATCCATACTCTGCGATCGAATGGATTTTTATTTATAATAGATTTAACACTTTTCTATTGACGTCTAGGTTCTGAATTGGTAGAGTCGAGTCGAAGATAACTTACCTGCACAAAAGCCTTTCCACATGCTTGCAAAAGAACAAGTGCCTAAACAACATTTGATAACAAGCTATCGCCTTTCTGTTGATAATCAAAGAAACTGGCCATTTAACGTCGTAATTGAAGACAAAGGCTTCCAAACCAGTTAGAGTTTTACCCGCTTGAAGGCAGTATTCTGTAATAGAAATTAATTTCCATTCTTAGTTAAGTTTAAAGTTAAGTATGATCGACTGAGTGTGGTATCTTCTGCGCGATAGAATACCTTTCTCGTCTCTAGTTTGGATCGAAAGTATTCTGAACATTTGGTACTGCAAGTCATATGGAAGTAGCTCAGGCTTCAGATCGTCCTTGTAAGGATCTGAGTCGGCTGTGGACATTCGCAGGGCAACTTCGAGGAGAGATGCCAAACGATGCGGCACAACGTCATACATGCTTTTATTTAACTCGGCCTCGCAGAGATTCATAAATTGTACCTGTAATGTCAAAGTGGAGAAATTTCTCTCGCATATCGTGCAAGAAATTGCAAAAAATTTTGAAATAACGCTCGTGAATTCATACGAATCAAACTTACCACAAAATCTCCCTGGGCGAGAAGAAAATAACTTTTTACACTACGCAGTCTGCCCATTAGATCGTTCTCATGTATGAGGACTTCCAATAATTTTTTAGCGGCTTCTGAATATGCTCTATCGATGGCAGCTATATATGTTTGCCCTTGATGTTGATAACTTAAGGGCTCTTGTTTTCCCCACTGCACCGTTTTACCTATAAATGCATGTCGTGCTTATCAATGAATTGTTACAGTTTATGAATTAATCGACAAAAATTAAAGTAAGTTAGAAAGCCTCGTAAAGTGTCACTTGTAACACGAAAAGTGACGTCATACTCTTGATGAACGTACCACATTGCCTAATAACGTTGAAATATTTGCCCGTCCTAAGTATCGTTTGTGCGTATTCGTTTAAAAATACAGGTATCCTCTCCGGTCGCATAGTGTACCGTTTTTCCCAATAATCTGCAGAATAATCCACAGGAAGTTCTTCTCTTTGAACCAATTCGTTATCTTCGACAAAGAACTGAAAGGTACAAACATATATATATATATATATATATGTGTTTTATAAATTTTTATTATATTGTTTATATATGATGACACTAACCTCTTGGTACGGATCACATATCATCCCTTTATAGACCCATTTTTCTAAAATCTGCATATACGGCATGCTTGCAGCCTGCATCAAATACAGGCACAGTTTTTTGGATTTGGCTTCACCGCTAATATTGTTCATTGTTTGCTCGTGAAGCAGGCTCAGCACTTTCCCACCTCTAGCATTTGCCTAAAGTTAATAAAAGTAATTGTATTGTATGCAATATGTTCAGGTAATAAAAAAGTACATTCTTCTAATACTCGCAATTTAATTGTGACTTAGGGTTTCATCATGTATACATTCATTGACTTCCTTTTTACCAACCTTGCATATTGTGGATGTAATTTGAGCAAGTATAGACATTGTAATCATAGTGGACTGAATGTAAAACCATAACTTTTGCAAATTTAATTTACCATTGACATGTTCCATTTCAAGTTGTACAACAAAGAGCTAAAATAATATACAATCATATAATAAATTATATAATCACATTTGCATTGTTCAACTGTAAAAAGTTTGCTGTACCAAGTAATCCTTCAGTAAAGATCGTATAGCTCCTCTCAAAGCATGATTAACTTGTCCATCATCTGGGGAGACTTTCTCCTCTACAAATCTCATTGTCATGGAGTAACATGAAGCTAAAGGTATTATCTGTTGCGCGAGTTGCTTAAACGATATACCTGAAGAGAAAATATTTCTACTTACATTATATATTAATGTACCTTGAAAGTGTTTAAACCGAGTTTACTTTATGAATCAACGACAGATTAAAACTTTTTACACACGTTCCTTACCAATATCTGATGACATAGAAAATGTCTTAATACCATAGGGAGTTGCTAAAGGTTCTGAAACAATGTATGAACCATCTATGCCTTTTAAGCAATACAAGATATCCCATAAAAGTATAGATTCTTGCGATACAACGGGAACAACTTCTGCAATTATTCAATTATTTGAGGTATGCAAACACTCGTCTTTCATTTGCACTTCAATAAGAAAGAACTTTTACAAACTTTGATGGAGTGCTACAGTTGTGTCACTATAAAAATCCCAAGTTATACGTGGACGTTCTGCTACCCAATTGTGTATTGTTAAGGCACTATCAGTTTTTTTATTAATTGCTTGCTGATTTAATTTCTTTCCTCCTTCAACAGCAGCTTTCATCACATTTTTGCAGATCTAACATATATTTGCAGATTTGAACATATTTTTTATATAATTTACGCATATGCATTATTTGTCAAAACTGAATATTGCAATTATATATCACTATGTTGTCACCTTTGGCAAATCTTTTTGTGTAATGACTTGATCCTTCGTAGAACCAGCAGCTAGTGCTGGTGCAGATTTTGACAGAAATTTCTTCAATTCATTATCTTGAGATATTAATTCCAGAGTCTGCATGAATGGACCTAACAGATCTACTCTGAAAAATATTTTTCTCTTTACATAAATTTCTGCATATAAAAGTTTATACATCATGCATGCGATATCTCAAATTTTATTAGCTCTTTACTAACTTCTTAGATTTCAGTTCCTCATATTTTTGTATAAATAATTCTGGTTGTAATGAATGTTTGGAAAGATATTGAATGCAACTTTGAGGAGCAACAGTATTTAGCGCATTTGCTGTTGAGCTCTCTTTCTGCAGCTTTTCTATATGTTCTTCTGGGGCAGTTTCCGAACTAGGAAAAGAAAAGGATATTTATACATAAAAACATTGTCTTTGCATAATTTATCTATTCTTTAGATAATAAAATTCACAGATGCAAATATGATGCAAATGATGCAAATAGATTTATAAAATTATGTAACTGTATATATTGTAAATTATTCTTTACAAATCACAAAATATAATGTATTTTTCACTTACCCGAGTGATTCAATCAACTCCCTTATTAAATGATGTATCTTAAATTCACTCATTATGTTGCTTTGTACATATATCTATCTTTTCTTTCTTTTATAACTGTTTCAAAATAAATATCAATTACAATACAGTCCCAGTCAGTTTGAGTCACCAGTTGATAACACCTTAAAATAACCTTAAAATAAAAGGAAACATTGAGTTAAACTTACATAAAATATTGTTTATGTAGAAATAGTTATCTCGATCATTTTGTATATATCGTATTATCTTTCTCTACGTTTGAAAGGTTTGAAGGTTATGGTAATTTCATGTCTGCAGCGTCATCTACCGAGAACTTACTTTTCTTTGCGGTAATTTGAAAATTTTATCTCACATGTTACATATTATTATTAAATTCCGATGTTTAGAATACCTAATTTTATAAATTCACTTGGAGAGGGGGAAAGATGAAATGTCCTCGATACATCAATATTACACTCAATAAAAAGAAATGTTGAAAAGAATGTTGAAAATCTTTAAAAGATATTATTTCGTTGTCCATTTGACAAATTTTATATATGTGCGAAATTTTCTATTGACTACAATTTATATTCTTTAGCGTTATAATAAATTAATTATTAATAAAGATTATATGCAGAATACATGATGAGTTATTCAATTTCGTGTGGCGGTGTTAAATACTGCAATTCGTAATAAATAAATTGTTGTTCAATTTCTGTTTCGATCTTGGTAATGTCTGGTGTCATTTGATTATTTTGCATTTTTGAAGTCACGTGAAAAAAAAATTGATTCGCTCTGTGTCTGAAAATTGTAAAGTAACTTAAATAACTAATACTACAGCTCCTTATTTATGTAACAATATGTAGATTAAAAATTACCTTAAATTTGTGTCAATATTATTAAGTGATGCAATAGGAGTAAACAGAGGCTTCTCTGTACTTGTAGGCACCAAGGAATTGCGATCGTTGAGATGATTGATCTTTTCAGATTTCTCTAATTTTTGCGAAGTTATACAATGAATTTTGCTTTCATCTATGGATTTTTTAAATCGCTTCACGAGATTTTGATCCTCATCACTGAATGCTGATTTTTTTTTTCTCGATAAGTACGTTTTGTTTGATGAATTGAAATTATAATTTTCTTTGTTTCGCCTATATTTGCGAAAAGACGTTAATTTAAACACACACAGCGTGGTAGCGCGTGCAAATAAGTCAGTAGTTGTTCTCACATTTTATAATTATCATCAATATTCTTCTTTAAATTTAAGATAAATTGTTCATCATCATCCTCTATAATATCCATAAAAGATGTAGCGGTCTGCTTTGTAGGCTGCATTAAGTTGCTTCTAGTTATACAGCCTGAGCTTATCTGTCCTACAAAAAGGAGATTATATTGTGTTATTGGATTGTAGCAATAGGAAATTCACTTTAAGATTAAAAAATAATTTAACCTCATCAATTTATATTTGCCTACTAATGCAACTACCACTAATAATAATAATAATAATAATAATAATAATAATAATAATAATAATAATAATAATAATAATAATAATTTACCTGTTGGTATCAGGGAAATATTTTTATAATCAAGAGAATCTGTTTTATCACCCATATTGATTATGCGAAGGAACAGCAACGATATATCAAATGTAGCTTTTTCGTTTATATACAATTTTACGCTTCACGTTGCAAATGCCGCTCTTTTTGAATCATACTTGAGATGCCCCCCCTTTTGCCGCTTTTTCGAATAACTGACGCCATGATACATGAATATGTAGATACAATACGTGTGGTTGAAAAAGATTTGTAGGCAACTTCGCTGTAAACTTCTTCCCTCCTCAGGACAGAAATGAAGAACTCTGATTGGTTGATTCTCCTATGCGTTGTGTATTATGCGTTATGCAGAAGTCTGTGCTCTGTCCCTAATCATCATTCCCCTTCTGTATATATGTGGTCCGTTCTTTGTAGCTGCACTGCTGAACTGGTGCAATAAGCTAGAGTGAGAAAACCTATATTTGTCTCACTTCAACTTATTGCACCAGTTCAACAGTGCAGCTACAAAGAACAGACCAATTTTTTAAGGTTGCATCTCGTCAGATCAGTGGTCTGTTCTTTTTAGCTGCACTACTGAACTGGTGCAATAAGTTAAAGTGAGAAAAAATATAATTGTCTCATTCTAACTTATTGCACTAGTTCCGCAGTGCAGCTAAAAAGAACAGATCACAGACACGTCATAACCTTTTCGTACGATGTTCAACGTTGTTTTCTCATTGTAATTTCTTGTACAACGTATGAACAAAATAGCAAAGCATTTATGATAATTTGGTAAATGATGCGTCTCGCGATGACGATGAACGTCAAATTGTTGCCAATTCTGCGGCATCGCGGCATAATCGCGCGTTCCTTCAACAAAGGTCGGTCAGCCGATCATCAGGCGCTCTCGATTTTCGTTAAACCACAACAAGCACGAGCGGAGTATTTTGCTGAAAAATCAAGGTTATTGAGAAATGTACGCGGACGTTGGTTTCACCCCGCGGTGATGTCAGTGAGATTTTATGCGAAAACTTTCAGTCGAAATCCACCGAGGTAACCACTGATTCTGTTTACTCCTCCTTCCATTTCATTAATTGCATATGATGCAACTTGTATATCTCATGCATCATGTATTGCATAGTAATATTGTAAAATTACTGCGAATAATTATACAATATTAATAAGAATACTGCTTGTGTAATTTTGCGTTATTATACAGTGACGGAGATGGAGATCAACCGGGAGATTATTCTGCTTCCTTACCTGCGACCGTAGTGGTACCTGAAGTATGGCCCCATGTACCAGTCATTGCTATTAACAGAAATCCAGTGTTTCCTAGGTTTATCAAGCTCATTGAGCTTACAAACCCAATTTTGATAGATTTGATACGTAGGAAAATTAAATTAAATCAACCTTATGTAGGAGTCTTCTTGAAGAAATCTGAAGAGTAAGTTCTTTCAAAACCAGAAGTATATTTGTCTGATATGAATCGGAGATAACAATACACACAAGTTTTATTATATTTATATATGCAGAAATGAAGCTGAGATTGTTCAAAGTTTGGATGATATTTATTCTATTGGAACTTTTGCACAAGTACACGAAGTACAAGACTTAGGCAATCGAATGAGATTGGTAGTTATGGCACATAGAAGAATCAAAATTATTCATCAGATACTTGAAGACAGCGACGCAAAATCAGGACCGCAGGGTAAGAAAAATACTGATGTGTTGCATTTTCATGTTAATTGCATTAATAAGTTACATATAGGAATCTACGTAACTTCTTACTGGTTTTTAACGAGGAATGCAGAAAAAGATTGTTTTCTTATTGAGTGATTGAGTAATCAGTTAATATGTTCATCCAAGAGTGTCTCATTAGCAGAGTAACACTTTGAACATTTTCATGTTCTATTTAAATATTGGCCCGCCTACTGTACACAGAGATGGAACTGACGTTTCCGCTATTAAATACAACAATTACCGTCCCTGTAGACGACTCTATGACCACTGGCAAGATGAGTCGAAGATCGTTGCGTAAGAAAATGGAGAATAAAGTTGTAGAACAAAGTGAAAAAGTCAGTCAAGAGACGGATCCTACGGAAATAAAACCGTCAGTAGATTCAACGGAAAAAAACATGAAGAAACCATTAGATACGCCCGGTAGCCTACCTATATTAATGGTGGAAGTTGTAAATGTTACGCACGAAAAGTTCAAGCAAACCGAAGAGATTAAGGTAATACACGCAGAATTTTACACACAATCTTAAAAGTATGATTCTTAACTCTTTGACTGCGTGCTGTTCGGAAGCGAGACGATCGCTCTATTCGGCGCGCGGACTTAGCTCTAATCGTCACGATGCATTTGTTACAATATTAACAAATATTAACAAACGTTTTGTTAACCTCATTTGTTACGATATTAACGAATCAAGATGTCTAAGACGCTGTACGTCTAAGGCTTCCGCCGGATTTGCGACCTTACGACAGTCTTACGATTGATACTATTGCATTAAGAATGATATAATTGTATTTTGTTTCTTTGTCGAGCACAACATAAAAAGTAAACATCGTGTATGTAAGCACATACTAGGCTCAGAGGGGCAGAAGTGTAAAATAATCGCGAACCGGCTTTGATTTGATTTCACTTGCTTTACTTGCGTGTTTCGCCCTTCTTTTCTCATTTCGGATGTGTCTGCGACACATCCGAAATGAGAAGACGCGAATCGTCTATGTTATTTTGAAGAAAGTCGATTTTTTGGATGTTTGTTGAATACTTTGCATTATTTGATATGTACTGTACATAATACTACCGATAAGCGGAAATATTTGTTGAACAGGCTCTGACACAAGAACTAATTAAGACGATACGGGACATAATCAGCATGAATCCTTTATATCGTGAATCTCTGCAACAAATGTTGCATCAAGGACAAAGAGTTGTGGATAATCCAGTCTACCTCAGTGATTTGGGCGCTGCCTTAACCGGAGCGGATGCGGAGGAATTGCAGCAGGTCCTAGAAGAAATGGATGTGTGTAATGTTCTTGTATGATGATATATTGGGAAACACGAGAGATGCATGAAACTAAACTGTGACAAATGTATTTTTATACGCAGATTATAAAAAGGTTGAGACTGTCGCTCGCGCTTCTGAAGAAAGAATACGAGTTGAGTAAGCTGCAACAGAAAATTGGCAAAGAGGTCGAAGAGAAGGTAAAGCAACAACACAGGAAATACATTCTTCACGAACAGTTGAAAGTTATCAAAAAAGAGCTAGGGCTGGAGAAAGATGACAAAGATGCGATAGAAGAAAAATACCGGGAAAGAATAAAACAGAAGATAGTTCCTAAACCAGTAATGGATGTCTTGGAGGAAGAATTGAACAAATTGTCCTTTTTAGAAAATCACAGTAGTGAGTTCAAGTGTGTACCAAATATCAAACATTTATCGCATACAGTACAATAGAGATGTGGCGCTGCTACATGCCTGTTGCCAAGTTAACCAAGTTTACCAACTAAAACAAAAAATATATCTTTTACAGTGTTACAAGAAATTATCTAGACTGGCTTACATCCATGCCATGGGGTGTGACAAGCGCAGAGAATTTGAATCTTCAGGAAGCTGCTGAAATTTTGGATCAGGATCATTATGGAATGGAAGATATCAAGAAAAGAATTCTCGGTATGGAGTGCTTACAACTACAAATAACCACAGGTAAATGTTATCGCATTGCCCATGACTAATGTGTTTCTCTCATTGTAGAATTTATTGCTGTCAGCCAACTGAAGGGCACTACACAGGGCAAGATACTATGTTTCCATGGGCCTCCTGGTGTAGGCAAGACCTCCATAGCTAAATCAATCTCTCGTGCCTTGAATAGGGAGTATTTTAGGTTTAGCGTTGGTGGTATGATGGACGTGGCGGAGATTAAGGGACATAGACGAACATATGTGGGTGCTATGCCAGGCAAAGCTATACAGTGCCTAAAAAAGACCAAAACCGAGAATCCACTGGTTCTCATAGATGAAGTGGACAAGATCGGCAAGTGTGTAATTTACTTGTACTTACGATTATTTTATCATGTATGGAACATGTATATGTTCCCTTAATTGGTATCCATCTAATATATAATTATTCCTTGCTTAATTGCAATCATTATATTGCAATCTTACATATATAGATTCTTTGTGCATAAAGTACATGCCTTTTAGAAGAATTGTACATGTCAATAAAGTAAAATGATCTGTTAGAGGAGGCTACCAAGGTGATCCAGCGTCTGCTCTTCTCGAGATGCTCGATCCAGAGCAGAATGCAAACTTCTTGGACCACTATCTGGACGTTCCAGTGGATTTATCAAAGGTTTTATTCATCTGCACGGCGAATGTCACAGATACTATTCCGGAGCCTCTGAGGGACCGTATGGAGATGATAGATATGTCGGGTTATGTGGCCGAGGAAAAACTGGCTATCGCGAAACAATATTTGATTCCACAGGCCAGGACCGAGTCTGGTCTCAATAACGAGCAAATTAGCATGGACGACAACGCGCTCTCGGTATTGATAAAGTCTTACTGTCGCGAGTCTGGAGTGAGGAACTTGCAAAAGCACATTGAGAAGGTGCACAGAAAGGTGGCGCTCAAGATCGTGAAAAAGGAAGCCGAGAAGATTACCGTCACTGGCAGCAACTTGCACGATTTTGTAGGCAAACCCGTATTCACACACGACCGAATGTACGACATCACACCGCCCGGAGTAGTGATGGGACTGGCGTGGACCGCCATGGGCGGTTCTACTTTGTTCATCGAGACTACCATCAGGAAGCCGACCGGCGGCAAGAAGTCCGAGGGCACTTTCGAAGTCACCGGACATCTGGGCGATGTGATGAAGGAATCGATACATATCGCGATGACTGTAGCGAGGAATCACTTGAAACACGTGGATCCTGCAAATACATTTCTCTATGACTCTCATATACATATACATGTGCCCGAGGGTGCCACACCGAAGGACGGTCCGAGCGCAGGCGTGACGATCGCTACGGCGTTGCTCTCCCTCGCGAAGAACCAAGCTATCAGACAAGACGTGGCGATGACGGGTGAAGTGAGTCTCATCGGCAAGGTGCTACCTGTCGGTGGTATTAAGGAGAAAACTATCGCGGTAAATTCCACTGAGTAGCAATTTATTATCCAGCGATGTCATTAATGTAATGTTACTCGGTATCCTAATTTTCAGATCTAATGCATAGTGCTGAAATGTGCTTTTGATTTTCAGGCGAAACGAGTCGGCGTGAAATGTATAATTTTACCCGACGAAAACAAGAAAGATTTCGATGATTTGCCCAACTACATTACAGACGGGCTGGAGGTGCATTTTGCTTCAACTGTCGACGATGTTTACCGTATATGTTTCACACAGACGAAGGAGACCAGTTCCTTCGAATCTGATAAACCGTTTAACGCTCAAGTTTCACCCACACAACCGGCATTTGGGTAAATCCAAGTAGCATTTGGAGTGGTGTGTTGTTGATTGGGAATATTCTTTTTTCCGATATTTTATTTTCTATATAAGGCATACAATAATTACAAGTATAATTTGTACATTAATTAATGTTCCACACAAAAATAAGAAAAATATAGGTAGATCACTGTACAAAATAAACAGATCTTTTAAATAGGCCTTTTGTGTTGTGCCGAAGATAAAGACTCTTTTGATTCAGTAAGTATGCTCAAATACGTTCTTAGAGAACGTTTTTTAGTTGTAAATAGTAAGAACTTTGTTACAATGGCTGAGTGTGATCATTCAAAAAGTATCATTACTCATCTTATGTCACACTTATACATATATATATATATATATATGTAGTTGAAGTTATGTTACCGCAAAAGTTTAAGGAATAGAATTATGAATTGTCATAAAATTCATGCTAAATATAACAAATTTTTTATCATACTATTACATATAAGAATATTCATATTTTTACATATATTTATTATTGTAATACAATATATAAATGGGAAGCCAAGGTGAAAACTGTTTTACTTTCCATGCAGCTTGTCTCTGTTCAAAACAAAAAAAAAGATATATATATATATATATTTTTTTTTTTTCTATCAAAAATATCCTTTTCATTTTAAAGATTCTATAATATTTTAAACATTAGTTTATGACTTTAGACTGATGCATCTGACTGTTTATGTTATGTATTTGTAATGTACAATAAAATATTTAAAATGACTATATGGGAATGGAATTTATATATATATATATATCTCTGAATAAAACACTTTATAAGAAATGTCAAAGTATTTACTATATATCTTTAAAAGATATATTATTAAATTTATTGTATATTAAAGATATAAAATTTCTTACTAATAACTAATAATTATATAAAAAGATAAATATAAACTCACAAGGGATAATAAAGATATTGCATCTTTTTTTACATTGATCAATATAGCTTAGAGAGAACAACATGAAATACAAATGTATGTATATGATATAAAAATAGCGGAATAACACTGACTAAAAAATAATAGCTGTACTTCTATGTCAGCTTGGTACATCCATTTTACTGAGCCTGATTATAAAGTCACACAGTCGCATCTGCACCTGAATCTCCATTGGATTAGTAGTGACATAAAATCCAGGTACTCCTGCTTTTTCCAATATGCTTTGCTGGTCCGAAACTTTCTGATCCAGTTGCAGTACCAATTTCATGTCGGTTTGCTTCAATTCTTCCTTATGTTTTTTATACAACGTCGCTTTTACAGACGTTATTTCCTCATCCGTTGTTGCTGTAGACAATGCTTCCTGTGATTCAATTTTCTGCTGATTCAAAAGCTGCAACCGCTGTTGAAAGAGATGCTTCTCGGTAACGTGCTGAATCTCCATCAATCCTTTTACTATCTCGAAAATGGTATCGTTTAATAATGAATTGGCCAAACCGGATAACAATTCGTACGGTAAACGCATTTGATACTTTGGTGGAAGTTCCCCGGCCATATGCTGTAGCTGTTCCACGAGGAAATACAGCTTTCTCTGCAGATCTTGAGGAGTAGGACTGGCAATGTCCATCTTCTCTCTATGAGTAAAATGTGTCCTGAGTTCACCTGAGTCTGAGCGAAATCCAAGGTGTGTTGTTGTCAGACTTATAAGTGGCTGCGTTCAGAAAACACAACGGTTACACAACGGTTGAGTAATTCGTCAACGTTATTGGTCTGAATGTAAGGATCTAACAGTAAGGACCAATAGTTATTAAGCGCTCCAATGAGCGCTTTGTTTTCTGAACGCAACCAATAATTCGACCATGTCCTGTTATACTTTGCGAGAAAGAATGTGTTCCGTTTCACGTATATGCGCGCATTTATCTATAGTTTATGTCACGTATACCATAAAAAATGCGCGCATATGCGTGAAACGGAACGCACTCAAAATATTGTACGCATTCTAAATGAAATAACATTAACCACGTTCACAACAGAAAAAGCTGCTTACCAAGGTTGCGTTCGGAAACTTGTCACTCGGACGCATCCGCTGTGATGTGTTGGTATGAGAAAGAGAGAGAGAGAGAGAGAGAGAGAGAGAGAGAGAGAGAGACATAAGAATGAGATAAAGGTCGTGTTCCAAAATTCACTGCCAGTACTGAACATATATATAGTTTGTGTCACGCAAACTATAACTTTTCAGCGCTGGCAGTGAATTTTAGGACACAGCCTTTATTCCGAAGATGGATGAAAATGCACCAATTAGAACCACCAATTAGTATTTTCATCCAGCAAGTAATCCAGCACGAAAATAAAGCCAGCGGCTTGCACGATGCTTGTTTCGTGCTGGATTGCTTGCTGAATGAAAATACTGCGTTCTGATTGGTACATATCCGAAGATGAATGAAAATGCAATCAGAACGCAGTATTTTCATTCAGCAAGCAATCCAGCACGAAACAAGCATCGTGCAAGCCGCTGGCTTTAGGGCCAATTGTTTCAACTTCGTGGTAAGTTAACTGATAGTTAAATCATATCTCTGTTTTTGTCTGAGTTGAATTGGAAAAACGAAGACAAATATATGATTTAATTATCAGTTAACTTACCAAGAAGTTGGAACAACCGGCCCTTAATATGATATTAGCCATAGAGTGTATTTATTACTATATCGCTCGCTGAGCTCTTGTATTCGATTGCTGAAATCATTTAGATTTTAAAATATATACCAATCAGGTGTAGGAGCTTGCTAAAGCCCGTATCAGACTACTACGATTGGAATTGAGTATTGGATTGAAATTTAACCAATCAGGGCTAAGTTCACTATATTTGAGATTATTTTCTTTTTTCCACTTGGTCAAATTTCAATCCAATCTCAATCCCAATCTATAGTCTGATACGGGCTTAAGCCCTAAACACAATGCCAGGCGACAGGCAATAAGAATAAAAATAGACCAATCATAATCGACTATTACAAGAATAATCTATTGTGATTGGTCTATTTTTATACTTATTGCCTGTTGCCTGGCATTGTGTTTAGGGCTTTACACTACCTAGTAAATTCACCTATGCATCGATGCGCCTGCGTGAAAGTGTTCTGGCTGTGACATTGTGCCGATTGTGCGTCGTGCCATCGATTCGTAGAGTTGCTGAGGCCAGAGTGAAAAATGCACGCGGTTTTGACCAAGTTGAGGCTAACGTCCCGTTTATCGGGCGTTATTGCCCGAAACTGCAATACGAATATTGTGAGTACACCGCCCAGAGTAAAGATTTCCACAGCTGTGAGTAAAATTTAATTTATATATGGAATTACGTAAGAGTCAAATTCAAAAACGCAATTAATCTGCCTTCCTCTCTCGATAAAACTGGAGGAATACATTTCTCTCTTCACTTTTTTGTCGTTGGAATGATAGCGATGTGTTTAACTACAAAAAGGCAGAGCAGAGAGGTGGAGAGAAAGGAATATACGATAGATATAGAACATGTATAAATTTTGTCGAATTTCTCTCTTTCGCACAGTAACTTAGCTTTCACCCAAATTGGTTTTAAGTAATATTTATATTCATTTATGTTCTAGGAACAATTCTTCTCCCTATTTTGTCTTGGTGCTGCGATAATGGGACCACCTATGTATTTTGCACCTAGATTCAAGATATATGCAAATAGGCCTACCTAAGACTACTTAGATCGATGAAGCCTTGAAAATGTCACTTTAGCCTGAAAATTAATCACAGTGGAGCTATTATTTATGATTGTATCTATTTGACAGATTGTTGGATCCTGCTGGAAATATATTAAACGCTTCCGGATCCTTAATAAACAAACTGTAATATTTATGTAGCTTATTTCAAAGTAGTCTTATCCACAACAATTTTCTTGTGATTATCCTCCAACTTGTGAGAGGTAACATTTAATTGTTAAGTTTTCTTCGATTCAATTCTTCAATTTGATTTGATTTGACAAAAAGAGTAATTGCTAACTAAAGAAAGATCTGTTTTATCAATGTGAACATATTTTGATGAGGTATTAAACACCACCAAGCAATTCTCAAAAATTGGCACTTTACGTGAAATGAGACATATGTTGATGTTCGAGAAAAATATCGATATTTATGAGAAGCGGAAGTAAGATTTTATATACGTATATATGTAATCTTTTTTTATCTTTTTATAATACTACATAGCTTTATACATTTCCTTCATTACCCCGGCGCGCGAACATTCGTCAGCTTTGAAAGATGTAACGGTCGATTATATATGTGAAATCATTCAATTCGAAGATGTTTCTCTTCATTACGCGAAAACGTATCAGTGATCGATAACAAGATTAAGAAATATATAAATGGTCAGTGAGACAGAAAGGTCTGCAACATCCCTTTTTCTTAGTCTCGTGTAACTTCTTCGCGTTCTTCTCCGCACGACGAAAGAACGTTTTTGCTTTCTCTATAATATACCCTCGCAGATAAATTTTCCAATTGGTTACCGGATACGTGTTGTGAGGTTTGCAAAGTAAAAGTACGCAAACCTTTCTGCTGTTGCATTCGTACATACGCATTCTCGGTCATATCTCGCGTCTTTTATTCGAAGCGGTGATTTTGTCCTCGATTATTCGAGCAAAGTAATCATCAATCATCGAAATTAACGCGATCGTTCGTGTTTTTACATCCGACGTCCGACGTCCGACGTCTGAACGTGACATTGCAGCGGGAGGAGTTACAAGGTATAAATTTATTACGGAGCCATTACGATCGTGAACAATGATTTCGGAATTAATTTCACCGTTCTACGATGATAAATGCGACGGAAAGTTGCGAGCGACGGCAATTTCCTCTTTAGAGCTCCTCCCCCTCCCTCCTCTTTCTATTTTCTTTTTCACGAGAAAGAAACGAGAACGAATCTGACGTTAAACGATATTCTACGATATCCTCGAACGCGGTTGTAACTGCATACGTAAATGAATACAATATGCAACTGATCTTTAAGAATACTTTTAATAATACATTCACGATAGGACTAATAGTCTCCTGTATTCTTCGCGCATCCCTCCACAACATACCGGGTACGATGTAGCTTTTGCTCTTTCTCTTTCGTACGCACACGCATTCTTACACACACTCTCACACGCGCGCGCTTGCTTGATCGCAAATCTTAAAATTTTACGAACTAAACAATTTGTTTCCCTATGTAAACAGCATTTATAGATAATCTACATCTTAAGATCTTACAATAAAAAATACGAATCGCGGGGATGGTGAAGAGGGAAAGAAGGGCTATGGGGCTAAACAGGGCTGTATAATGACAATAAAATGTCCTTATATATATATATATGTGTGTGTGTGTGTGTGTGTATATATATATATATATATATATATATATATATACATACATACACGGATGCTTTCCAGACAACCGATGACACCGGGACACAGGGCAAACATAGTAAACGATGAGTAAATCGTGATGAGTGCATCGTGCGAGCCGTTCCCATAAACCCACAGAGTATATACAATGTGTATTTGTCGTTAAACTTTCACGTATTATAGGATCACTTTTTTTTTTCAATAGATAGGGTAAATAGAGAATAACTTTGTCTTGCCGCGGACGCGTGTATTTTTTGAAGTTTTTATTGTACCTCGTTGTGCGGTCGGGAAAGAATATAGAATCGCCGACAACGTACGGTATAGCGACGGCCAAAATAGAATCACCAAAGGGTCACCTCAAAGTTTCGTGGACCGCGCGCGTACGACAGTCAAACACGTCCAAACACGGCAAAGTTGACCGTTTTCGTAACATTTTCTACATATATCGTACGGTACGTGCGGTTTTTAAGCTTATTTATAAATTTCTCTTCCTCTTAATTATACAAGCGTTTCATCTTAAACCGATGTAATTGGAGTTTAAGTTGTTTCTATACACCGATAGGCTCTTGGCCATTTTCACTCAAGGTGCGGGGAGGCTAGTCAGCGAAATGTAAAGAGGACACACGATTTAATTGTGGATATATTTGGCCGTCACTACATCTAACGAAACTTTCGAGACCGGAGGATACTCGGATTCGAAAAGATAGAAATTACGATTTACGCAGTCGATCTTGCAGACTCCGCAACTCGCGTGCAGCAGAATCTAATCTACGCCGGAAGAAAGCAGTCTTTTGCAGAAAGGGAATAAAGCCGTGTAAGAAGAGACGAGATTTTACAGAGATGAAAAAGGGAAAATTTTCTGACATTATTCAAAATTAAAAATCATCCCGTTTAATAAACGAGATATATATATATATATATATATATAAACGATTTTCTTCCGAATATCATCTGTTCCGTCGTATATTTTCCGATTCATTTCGCAACGTTTCTTAGCCGAAATAGAACAAAACCGAATCCTTCTCTCTCAATCCTTATCGTATACAATCGTGTGAACGTGTAAAACGAATTTTTGACTCTTGCCCTTTCTGCAGCAGTCGATTCAATCGCTCAGATTGAGGAATCAGTGATGTCGAGTGACGCCAATATTTAGGCTCGATTGCGACGACTGCTCGATCAGCGTTAATCCTGGTCGGTTAGATTTTGCTTCTCCTCTAACTAGAAATTATATATCGGGACTTGTTGTATGTTGTAGGAGGGGAAATACGCGGAGCTCGCGTGCGCGCGGGATTAACGTTTCGACTGCCGTCGCAATATTTGTGCCCGCAATATTGATATGTTCCGGTCGACGGAGCATTTTTTTTTTCTTTACTTTTTGCTTCTGTTCTATCATCGCTTCTATCAACGCCAATATCGACGCTGCGTATGTTGTAATTGCAATAGCCAAAGGTCGTTTCGCACACTTTGATACTTTTGCGAAAGATACGAGTAAAATATTTTGCATATTAGAAGCGAGGAGGGAAGATTAGAGGAAGAAAAATTTGTCGAACGTAGGAAAAGGGACACATTTGAGAGGAGGAAAGGGGCAGGAGGGGGACAGAAAATCATTCCGCTATGGCACAGGTTTATGAGTCAGGCAGGTACTAAATAACGATTTTGAAATATACAAACATGGTCAACTTCTCGCAAGTACGTGTGTGTACATAGGAAATAAATTAAATATAGCTCCCATTCGACCGAACAAGTTTTCGGCTTTTTCGCATCTCTCTCTCTCTCTCTCTCTCTCTCTCTCTCTCTCTCTCTCTCTCTCTCTCTCTCTCGTTCACGCTGTCTCTCTTGCTCTCCCTCTCATTCACACTTTTCTTTCTCTCTCTCCCTTTCATTCTATCGTTCTCTCTCTCTCTCTCTCTCTCTCTCTCTCTCTCTCTCTCTCTCTCTCTCTCATTTCGCGAATTTAACTACGTAAGAACATTGTATTATATATATATACACAGGGTTATGCATTTCATAAGAGTTACAGTACGATTACGGTAATATAAGGTGTGTACGTGTTATCGTATTGTATATATATGTGTGTTATGTAGAGAGTACGCACATGCGTACGCGCGTGTGTAATATGTGTTTGTGTGTGTGTACGTGTGATAGAGAATCATCTACAACGCATTCGTAACGGTTTGATTGGACCTAACTACGATCGATCGATACTCGAATGGGCATGTAATCCATAGCGTAGAATTATTGGGTCTAACAAGAGCGATGATCTAGGCCCGACAGATTCGCATGGACGGGTACACGAAGGGGTAAGGGGGAGGACAAAAAGGGGTGGAACAATAGAAGGAGGGTAAGGGGCTCGACAGAGGAAAAAGAAGGGAGATTAACAGGAAATATATTCGAGTTTTTATTTAATCATAACTACCATTAGAGATCCGATGTTTTCTCTCTCTCTCTCTCTCTCTCTCTCTCTCATTCTTTCTCTTGCTCTCCCTCTCTCATACTTTCTCTTGCTCTCCCTCTCTCTCTCTGTTCCACATAATCTTATATCCAGAATACTAAACTCTCAGTGACGTCATAATATTACTTCTTTAAATTCATGATAATAAAGTCTATCATATGAGAGCTTAACTGCTGTGTCAACGTGTATCATTGTCGCGCGTGCACATTGAAACGCGACAGAGAGCACGTTCCAAATGCACGCGCGACTTCGATAATAGCGTGTGCAGGTTGTCAAAAGACGTGATTGCGAGAACACGAGAACGCGGCGTCCGTTTGACTCCAAATCCAAATAGGCTCTCTCTTCGTCTCGATCGTCGCGATCAGGAGACGCATCTCAGTTGAGGGCTCGCGACTTGTCGACAAATTTTTAGCAACGTGTCTCTAAAGTCGATGATGCTTGATTCTAAAGATAAAATCTTTTTTCTTTCGAGTATAATACAATTAATTTTACAAGTCTATTCGTTTGATCAAATTGGTTCCCACAGGGAAAGAACGACGGATGCGCGAAAAAACGTGTAATGTTTGAAATTTGAGGCGACAGAACGTCAATACACAGATTTGTGAAAATTTAACTAACGAATCTTCCGGAAAATTCCGCTCTCGAGGAGTCGCATGCTCTTCCTTTAACAACCTGTATGTGCAGAGTGTTTCTGGCCAACCGCGCGCTTCCGTTTAACGATAAGCGCGCCGTGCGAGTAGCTAACGCGAGCGGAATTTAAAAACGTATCACGAATCCAGCGATTCTGCGAACAATGTAGTATTTTGCATCGGTGCATCAACCTGTTGATTATTTTCCACCGTGTCGCGAATAAAACTTGTTCCGCAAAGACTTATCTTGTTCGAGAAAACTTTCGTCACTCCATCGCGCATGTCCCTTCTCCCATGCACGATTCCCTTCGACTACTTGACACGCGCGTATCGTATCAACAGAGAGAGTATTGGCTAGGAACACCCTGCACATACATACATGCATACATACGTCAAATATACATACGATGTAAATATATGTGTATGCATGTATGTACATATATTCTCGTTACCTGCATATCACAACATAAATTTTATTTTCTCTTTCATTCTTTCACTCTGTTTTTCTCTTTTGCTCTCTCAGACACTCGCGCGCGCACTCTCTCCCCCCCCCCGTTTTTTTTTCAGCCAGCGCAACACATTCGCACTTACGCAAGCACGCACACACGATCCCATCTACAATAATTATTATAACGCTGCAGTATCGGGATAGTGGTTGAGTTTCTAAGCACATGTAGCGCCGTTTCAGGGTGCATTCCCACTTAGAATCCGGTAGTCCTGTTGTGTTCGACATTCCCGCCGAAATTCCATTCGTCTTACCGTCACCGTCCACGTCGGCTCTGTTACGCCGGACGAGAGAACGACAGCGAAACGAGATCACGAGAACCCGGCGTTCGAAAGCACGACGACGGTTACGCCGTAATCGTTCGCCTTCCCGTGGTCTCTTTCAGACCACCGGTTACGCCGACTAGCGTCGAATAGCGCTGATGGCTGACTGCGGTTAACTAAAGTTACATCGTTCTCTCTGATCAACTAATCTCTAGTCTCGTTTCTCTTAAAAATTATAGGTCATCTAATTTTGCCTTTAAACGAAGTCAAATCAAGTTGAGATGTAACGCGGATTAAATCTCTAGATTCGTCTCCCGTTCCGTTTTCTCTCTCATCGTACTCGGGACGAAGGAACGATCGCTCGCGATCGAAAGTTAATTTGCTAAAAGTAATTGCGATTGATTAGATTTGTTTCCTTCTCGCTCCCTTGAGATATTATGCAATTACATTCTCCGTCCGGAAAGTAAGATATTGTCAAGCACGAAATTCAATTTTGTAGTCAAATTACTGCTATTTTTTCTTTCCTTATCGCGAATTAAGGCGGGGTAAGGAGATACCCAACTAAAGTTACACTCGTGTTTCACTTTTGCATTATTATCGATATTAAATGACACACGAGAGATAGAACCGCGCTACATATAGATATAGATTGGATTGATCAATGATGTTAATTAAATTAAATTCTTTGATAAATCGAGAAGGTGTCAAGTGTAACGATAAACTATTTTCGCGTACGGTCGTACTACTATTACTGCACTCGTATCCGTTCCTGCACTCGCCTCTCCTTCTCGCTCGTTGTTACAAGTAACACATTACAGTATCAACGAGTCGGGCAGACGGAGAGAAACAGTTGCTAATCGAAATTCGGTTGAACTAACCGACTGATCCCTGATCTTTCTCGTCTGTACACGGCTGTACGTCGCCGTTCCCCGACTAAACTAAAACATCGTTAGCCAAAAATCAGTTAGCCATCGCTATCGGCGCAAGTCGCGACCGGTTTGCTTGCCTTTCGGCGCGAGCAGCTCAACTGTCGTTTCGATTGCTCGCGATGGAGAAACACCACCGCATCCCGTCCGACTTCTTTTCCGTTCCGAGTACATTTTCCTCGGGTACTGCGTCGTGTCATCGATCGTGCGCACGCCTTGTTACCGATTGACCGTTGCATCGCACCAAACCGAATCAAATCGAAATCCCTGACCGACGCTGTGACGACGATGCAACATGCGTCTTCCTCGCCGATGATGACCACAACGACCAAGTCTAAGTTGACGTTGACGTTGACGATGACGATGACGATGACGATGACAACGACGACGACGACGACAATGGGATGCAAACGACGTTGTTGTTGTTGTTGTTGTTGTTGTTGTTGTTGTTGTCGTCGTTATCGTTATCGTTGCTATTGCGGCAGCAGCAGCAGCAGCAACAGCAGTCTGCATCGCTCCGTCTGCGAGAGCAGCGGGCCGTCAAAGAGCGTGAAACGAACGCGCAACGACACGATGTAATCCGGCCTCCTGCTACACTGCTCACGAGCTCAGCCACTAACGATTATACATCAGCACGAAACCTTAGAAACCATCGCTCAGCCTGGGTGAGCCCGCGACACGACGCGCTCGCCCACGCTGCACGGCCATCCACCATCACGACGAAATCTTCACGTCGGCGACGCACACTGTCGGCGATTTTAAAGTATGCAGCAGGAAGCCGAGCAGCAACTACTCCCGCCGCCTTTACTTTTTTGCCTCTGATCTGCAACAAAGAATGCAACGTTGGTATACTCGCGGCGGCCATGCTACCTCGCGAAAGCGATGTACCGCGCGTCGCGGGATTCAACGTATCTACGTCGTTAATTCACCGCCTAAGCCGCCTTTAGCGTGCTTTCCGTGCTTTGCGGACTTGAATGTTACTTTCACAGACATACTGAAAGGAAAAGAATCTTTAAAAAAAGAAAAAAAAAAGGAAAAAAAACAGAGAGAGAGAGAGAGAGAGAAAGAGAGAGAGAAAAGAAAAACCATTTATTTATACCAATACGCATGTTCATGCGCGGAGAAAAAATGTTTCAAACGAGTAAAGTCTACAAACTCGCCGGGTTGTATGTGTTGTTGTAATAGCGGCGGGAAAAGCGAGGAGGACTCACGTTGAAAGAACGGTGGGTACGACTCTTAGCTCAAGTCGTAGTTTTCGGGATCGTCGGGCATGATAAACATATGCTCACCGTTAGGTAGGATACCTACGAAAAGGATCATGCGAGGAAAAGATGGGAGTGGATGGCTTAGAATTATCGAGACGCAATTGTACGCGCGTACGTGCGACGCTTACGGATCGGAAAAGGAACGGTGTGAAAAAGAATGTGAAAGAAACGTGCTTTCGGGACCGTTTCAACCGTGCTCGAGCGCTCGCGTTTGATTGCATTTAGTTACACTCAACAGACCAGCGAATAATCAACAACGAGCGCGATGTAAAAATGACAAAGGCAAACGCGAGGAGGTAAGCTGAGTTCTCGAGTGCATTCACACACACGGCGAGAAGTCAGCGCGTTGCAGCACAGCTCGCAGCGCCGCCGATGCGAGAGCACGACTCGTATGGGAAGAAAAAAGAAAAGGAAAAAAAAAAAAAAAAAGGGGGCGATTTAGAAAGGAGGAAAGCTCCTGTTGCGAAGTTGCGCGGTTAAGGTACGCCGGCGTAGCGAAGTTGCACAATGCGTCGTACTCGGACGATTATCTTCTCCGTCGATCAAAGCTGATTACTAACCAACCCACCCGCTCGTTCCATCCGTCGCATCGATTAATAATTATCAGTAAACGAGTGCGCGCGCACGGTAAAGTTCACTTGATCGAGAGATCTTGGGAATGCAAAGGAGGATGGAGGTAAAAATAAAGCGTTGAATTGTCAATCGATTCACGCGCACGCGTCTCTCTCTCTCTCTCTCTCTCGCTCATAGAGTCGCGCGCTGTTCAAGTCGCAAGAAAAGTCACTAAAAGCTCGCGAGGGAGAAAATGCTGGCGCAAACGAGTGGTAGCGACGAGGCGAAATCATACGTCGCGCGTTGCGCAACGGGGAGTTAACTGTTGTTGACGATTACGCGCGACACGAGGAACGAGATCGTGAGCGAGAATCATCATATTCGGCCTTTCACCGCTGTTGCACACGCTGACCTGTTAAATCGATAGCGCGACGCGCGATCGCGGCGCCTAATTTACGGCATTCGCGCGGTACATTCGCGCCGTGAAATGAACATCGCGAATGAACGCCGAGATCGCGAATCCGATATGCGCGCGCGCGCGCGCGATCCACCAATTGGATTTTCTGATTCGACACTTTGCTTTCACGACACACACACGCAATCCCTACGGGACAATTCCACTTGAATGTGTTGTCTTTACTTTTCGCTCGGAAACTTACTCGTCAGCGAACCGATCTCAATGCTTGAAAAACTTTTCTTTTGCAACCGAATGTAATACGGCGTCTTCATTAAAAATGGCAAATCGTTTTCCTCCAAATCCGTCGCGAGGAGTCGTCTCTTGCAATAAATCGTCACGTTTTCGAGCGAGCTGTACACGTTGTCAAATAGCAGGAAAATACGGCTAATCGATATAATTCTGTTATAATGAATGCCGATGGAACGACATTTTCGACGGTAACAAAGTGTAATTAAATCTCCGTCCTAATACGCGGCTTGATATAACGAACTTTCGGTACAACAAATTCAATTCGGAAACCCGGCGTGGCTCGCTGTAACGAGATTTTACCGTAATAATCACGCAAGCGCGTCACGTACCGATGCGATAGATTCAGTTTAGACCGACGATGGGTAAACAAATTTAAGGAACGATAACGCGTGCGAAGCGTGAAAGGGTAGCAGCCGGCCGACCCCGAGTATTGTATGGAACGTGCTTTTTATATGTTTTACATGCTGTAGGCTTGCAGGGAATTAATCCTCATTCAGGCGATCTATTTCCCCGCGGGAGAAAGAAAGAGAGGAGGAAAGAAAGGGATACGCGCTGCATTATGCAAAAGTACGAGCGGATACGGAATATTCAGAGCGAACAAGAATTACGTGTCTCTCTTTTTCTCTGCAGTCCGGATTTTACAGCGCCTTATTAGTAGCAGTCTCATTATCACACGATGGAACGACGGAAGAAGTTATCCAGCCGGGTGGGGGTGGGGGATGGGGAATGGGGGGGGGGGCTAAGGAAAATGTCACACGTGCTTGCGCGTCGTTCGTTGCGGAAAAACGCACGTGAGCGAGGGAGAAACCCTACGCAAAAAGTTGCGCAACCGCCCGCCCCGAAGGAGATGGAGAGGGTTGCCTCCCGCGAATTCACCTTGAGAATTAGGCTCCGGAAGATTCTCCCGCGGCACCAGATGCATCACTGTGGTTTTTCCGAAGGGAAGCCCAAGAGCACCGAGCGTGACATTGCTGTGTAGGAAACGACCCTGGTAGATTAGCCGCAGAATCTCCGCCTTGGCGACCGCCTCTTCTGCCCAGTCTGCAACGCGAAGAAGATAACATTGGGCAGATGCCGAGAGCACTTTCTCTCTCTCTCTCTCTCTCTCTCTCTCTCTCTCTCTCTCTCTCTCTCTCTCTCTCTCTCTCTCTCGCTCTCTCTCTCTCTCTCTCTCCCTCTCTCTCGAGCTACTCGCTAAAAGTTTCCGGGACGAGTATCAAAGTAATCGAATAATTTTAGAGAAGCAACGCGGAATTCTCTCTAAAGGAGGATACACGCGCAGTCTCGGGCGATTTTTGATCGAACAATTTAACGGAGCGTGATTTTATATTTTATCAACAATTGTCGCGACTTTCTCTACTCGTTTTGTGTCTGCGTGAACTTATCATGCTCGTGTGTCACGCACATGCCAATTTTCTCGGTTCTCTATCAGTGACTTAAATTTTGAAGGCGGCGCTAGTGGATCCCAAATCCGGAATGTGTCCTATAAATTGTAATATTTAACATACCGTTGTTGTCGTATTGTTATCGTGTGACACGATGGCATCGGTAATTAATGGCAATAATTGCGAATAGCGCTGTGCAAGAGAGAGAGAGAGAGAGAGAGAGAGAGAGAGAGAGAGAGAGAGAGAGAGAGAGAGAGAGAGAGAGAGAGAGTGGGAGGGGAAGAAGAGGAAGAAGAAAGAGAGAACATACGACGAGGAGGCCGCTATAGCAATGATATTAACGCTAATGGACATCGGTGCGATGCAACCCGAGTTTCGAAACGGCAACGACTGACTCACCTTCCGGCCAATTTTCAAACACATGGTGCGCTATATCTCCCGCGGAATCGCTCGGACTGAATAGGAACTCTTTTGTCTTGCCACTGACGAGGATGAGGCGTAGATTTATCTGTGAAGTACAAAGAGACAATGACGGTTAGCGTAAGGAGCTCATCGACAAGTCACTTTTCAGACTTTATTTATCTTTCGATCAGTCATCCAAAGTATAATCCAAAGTAATTAGGCGTTTATATTATAACGCATCCGTTTCCCCCCGCATTGCGAGAGAAGAGGCACATCAATTTGTGTTGCCATTAAGCGCGATCAGTACTAATAACTGCGCGCAGACACGTGCGCATTGTCAGAACATTATCAGGCACGTGTCGCTACGCAAGCGAGATAGCGTAAAGGAATAAAAGGAGCGTATTAAAAAGGAGCCGATTTTTGCCCCCAAAACGGAGTGCAAAATTTGCGTCATCTCTTATAGTTTTTTTCACCTAGAATCGCCGCTTAGAATCACACGTGGTAATATCCGTTTGCTATCAAAGACAACATCCTCCCTCCCACCCCTCCCTGTTTCCATTTTTGTGAAAAGTCGTGATATATTTGGAGAGAAAAATTGAGGTCATGAATAGGTTATCATCTTTGAGGTTTTCACCATTTTGCCCACACTTTGATAACAATCGGATATCACACCACGTGATTTGACGTGATTAAAAGGCCGGGGGAGAAACCATGCAAATTTTACACGTCGGCTCGGCTCGCCGCGAAGATCGTCCATTTTTCAACATACTCCTTTGCGCTTGCCTTGTTCCAAGGAAGCATGCGAATCGACGAGCGCGAATCGATTACTCGCGCGCGCAGCCGTTGACATTCGAACAATCTTCCTTCCCCTTCGGACGAACGCGAATTCAATTAATGTCGGCGGGGGGGGGGGGGGTGCGCGAAGATCGGACAACATAAATAATTAGTGACGACGAAGCTGGCGCGACGCGGTGGAGCACTCGGAGGATCCGACCGACCGCTCGTGACCCTTCGCGGTCATCGTGGTCGCGACAATCCGCTGCTAAAGCTTTAAATCATCGTCCCCGCGGCGAGCATTATCGCCCAGCTGCACGCGAGACTTCCCCTTGGCATTGCGGGAATTTTCGCGCGCGGCTCGGAGGTTGGCTCGCTGTTGGCTGCCTGTTGTAAAGTGTATAACGGGGGAATAATGCGGGCGGGCGTATAATAAAGGTATAATGAGGAAACTCGTATGCGGTATGCGGGAAGAGCGAGAGCGAGAGACAGAGTGAGTGAGCGAGGAAAGCGAGGCGCGGTGTGGTGTGACGAGGTGATATAAGGGGGGGGGGGGGCGCGCGCGGGAGGAGAGATTCGCGAATTTATTCCGAATTATTCAGTTCGTCCAATTTCATCATTTTTCCGAAGGGACTCTACGAAGAATTTTCGTTCGCTCGTCGCGAGAAAAAACGAGGGTCGCAAATTTCTAGCGAAATAAAATCCCGAGCGCGGCGATAGGCATATCCGCGTACACTGTTGCGCCGCACTTTTGCCCGACTTGCGTATGAAAAAAACCGGGACATTTTTTGGACCTGGTCTTTCCTCTCGCCAAAATTCCATTGAATTCAGATTGTTCGACGTTAAATGTGTGTTAACGGCACAGGGCCCGGTATAAACGGATACAATTCCCAATAGCGCTGTAAAATACTGCGCAAGTGCCATTTACGAGAAACATTTATGAGTTACAGAGCGAATGTGAAAACTATTTTTCCCATATTTTCTCCCTTTCTCTCTATAAAAAAAAAAAAAAAACAAAAAAAAAATAAATAAATAAGAATACATCGGCGTGCACGTTTCCCCAAACAAACGAGATATCGCGAACGAATATCTTGATCCTCGCGCGCTTGGATTTTCATTCTTGGCACACAATCGGTTTTCCCTCGGACAGATTTTCCATTACGACCATCCCCTTCTTTCAGCCTCGATACACCTTTCCAACTCTAATGCGAAAACAAGAGCAGAGATCTCGAAATATTGCGTAACGCACGAGCCGTCGCAATCAAAAGCGACAATACGCGCGCTTTAATGCGCGCACCCTCGCGTACACCTTAATCCCGGCCCTGCCGTCGTCATTTTCTAATATGTCGATAACGAGATATCGGTTTTCCGAGCAGCCAGCGACTAGATGGTCGGTCCTGAGGCTTGATTCAGCCGCAAATTACGCGCCGTGAGTTTATTCGCGCGCAAAACCGCGGCGCGATTCCCATCGATCGAGAGAGCGCGTGGATCGACAATTGCTTCATTAACGTAACGCCCCGAGAGATGAAGAGAGAGAGAGAGAGAAAGAGAGAGAGAGAGAGAGAGAGAGAGAGAGAGAGAGAGAGAGAGAGAGAGAATGAGAGGAGAGGCGTACTTTTAGCTTATACTCTCGTCATTTGGGACGACCAGGATCGTCGGGCCGTGCACAGAGGAAGAGGTCCTCCTGCACCTTCTCTTTCGATACGGACGCTGGAGGCTCTCAAAGTCTCTCTCTCTCTCTCTCTCTCTCTCTCTCTCTCTCTCTCTCTCTCTCTCTCTCTCTCTCTCTCTCTCTCTCTCTCTCTCCCTCTCTCTCTCTCTTCCTCGAAAGCTGCGTGTGTGTGTGTGAATTCATGAGAGTCACGAGAGAAGGGTCTTTGTGGAGTCGAGTCGAGTCGAATCGACTCGCAGGTTCGTACATCACAGTCCCAACTTTAAAGGGACTTGTTATCCATATGTTACCAGTCGATTACTCGAGTCACGTGCTCGAGTCGTCCGCTCCCCCCTTTCTATCTCTCTTTGTCTGGTCGAGATATTTCGCATTCAGAGCTTCGCCTCGTCTTCAGTTGTTCCGACTCGGTGAACGCGCAACCTCGACTTCGTTTCGCGACTTGTCACGTTGTCCGCGATACAACATTTCCGACGTGTCTCGCGGAATCGCGTTTCGTACAGAGTAGACGAAAAGATAAGGATAACGCAAATGGGCTCCAGTTCGCCGAGGGTGCGCACCGAGGGGTGACTCTCGATTCTCTCTCACCGAATGCGAGAGAACCCCTCGATCACAGTCGGTCCATCGACGGACCTATCCATCCGTCTACACCTAAATATACCTAGCGACGTGAATTTCACGATGTCACGCTGCCTAGTACGTGGAATATTTCGTTTCTTTCGTTTCACGCCACAGCGTACTCTGATCGCGTACTTTCGCTGCTTTCACCACGCACCACCACCACCGTGCAATGATGAACGAATCTCATTTGAAAAGAAACAAGTTGAAGAGAGAGAGAGAGATGAAGAGGATTGAGATCCCGTAACATTTGTCATACGTACACACACACACACACAATCGACAGTACAAAACTGTCTGAATATCGTTGCGCTTTAGCGTTAGCAATCGTATCGAGTGTATCTCACCTCGTGGCGGTGCATTATATTTTTATGCGGCTAATGCGCACGACTTGAACTTTACTAAAGACCAAGAGAGTTAAGATGCGGGTTAAATCAAGCGAGGATATTGTAAAAAGGGGTGAATCTTGAAGCTAACATCGGTGACGGATAATCACTCCAAGAAGCCGAGTTCGACACGCAACTTGGAGGAGTTTCGCCAACTTATAATCTTAAAAGTGGGATCGTCTTCAATTAACTCGGGATAATGACCGGCGTTCTATCGGCGGCCAAATTGCATGTGGACTTGGAAAGTATAATGAACGTCTCGCTGCCTTTCTAATGAAACGGATAAGTGGATTAAATTAAGGAGCTAACGCCATTTAAGGTGAATCCGTAGGCTGATGATACACGTCAGGCGTTCGTGTTTTTCACCTTGAGGAGAGAGAGAGAGAGAGAGAGAGAGAGAGAGAGAGAGAGAGAGGGAGAGAGAGAGAGATCGCCTCGGTCTTGGAAATATCTCGCTGGTCCAGTCGTAAATCTACGACTCCCGACAAAGGAACGAATATTTATTTTTTCTGCCCCCCCTCCCCCCTCCTCCCAGCACTCGCCAAAAGAGTCGATAAGCCGCCCGTTATAGTCGGGAACACGAGGTAGCTCGATCTAAGAATGTCGAGTAAAGGTTCACATAAATATTTCACACAAAGATAAATCTATGGCGGAGAGAAAAGCGGAAGTTACTTACCGAGAATTCGATCTCTCGTAATATCACACGGGAAATGACCCACTTTTTAATATTCGATGTTAGATATCCCGATGTGCTCAAGACTCAAATTAAAATTCCGTTGAAGCAACCCCCGATGCGACATCCGGTTGAATTACTATTTTGCCAAAAGTTTCGCGCGAGAATAATAATTTGGAGAAAAGAAAACTCGGGCGATTTGATCAAACGACATCACGCGACGGAGGCACGAGGCGGGGAGGGGGGAGCGACCTACTTTTTGCTGTTTAACGTAAAATATTTTGACACCCAGTTTTGAGTGAAAATTCCGCTCGAGTAGGTAAACCCCGTCGCCCGTAATTAAACGACGAGTAAACTCTCTTTAGTATAATCTCGTTTTGGAAGCTTCGGCGAGAAAAGAAGAAGGGAGAAACCGCGGGAGCTCTCGATCGCTCGCGACACCAAAGACCATTATCGGTGTGAGTGTGTGTGTGTGTGTATGTGTCTGGCGGATATCGCGCCATCCGCGTCGGTGCAGAAGGGCAAGAAAATCGATGGCGGCGGATCGGTCGGAGACGACCGATAAGCTTAAGTAAAACTTGAAGCAACTTATTTAAGGATCATTACGCGTGATACAATTTTCGGCCGAGGAGCGCCGATAACGCGTGTTAATCAACACGGAGATCGGCACGTGCCCCGTTACGTTTACGTACTACGGCAGCGAGACTTTACACATGAGGGGCTTTGTGACGACACAGTAGATATAGATGGAGAGGAGAGGGTGGACGGCAGCAAGAGGGAAGAAACAACGGAGAAAAGAAAGGACAGAGCGGAATTGGGCTAATCGCGAATGTGCGCCGCGGCGCGATGGGTTTACCTTGATTTTGCGAGTGCTCGCGCGCGTCACGAACCGAGGTCACGCCGAGATCGGATAACCAGGTCATTGGGGCATTCGGATACACAGGACCGAGTGCAACTATGCGCATATGCATGTAGAATGACCCACATCTCTACGCGCGCGGCTGTCCTTCGCCCACGTGTATCGAAGGACTTAAAGTTTTGACGCAAACACGTAATAACGAAGGGTAGTAGGAACGATGCGGATGCAGCAAGATGCAGCGGGATGCAACGGTATTTTTTTTTTTTTCAAACCTGTCGCAATGTGCGACAGTGCGCTCTCAATGCTGGTCACTCAGGGACGCGGACTCTCGAAATTCACCACGAGAGGAAAAGAGATGGTTACATTGGATAACAGAATAAAAAGAAACAATTAGAGAGACGATTGACGCTCGCTTAAGTTCTCCTCGAACCTCAAGCTACTTGCCGCGACGACTCATCTGACGACGAAAAATCGATTCGTGTCTCGGCGGAGTTGTAATAAGAAGAGAAAGAAAAAATTATTTATCATTCGGAAGGCCGGCCGGGGGAACGCCGACAACACAAAGTCTCGCGAGAAACGCGTTCGATCTTTTCGCTTCTTTCCTTTGTCTCTCCCTCTTTCTTCTTCTCGAGTAAGAGGTGAGGGGGAAAAGGAGGAGGAGAACAGCAACCGTCTGGCTGCGACCTCGCATTTCTCATCGCGCGGAGGCGCCGACGAAGTTGGCGAACCCCGACACTACCCACCGCTTTATCTATATTCGTATGCAGAGCACCGCTCCCGCTATCACCATCCCGGGGACGACAGATACCGCGACAAACTCCATGGCGATTTTTCCTCGGTGGAAATTCAACGAGAGCCGGGCAATTACGCAGTCGCGGTTAATTCTACCGCTTTGGTCAACAGTCTTGGCGAATTTTCATCGTCGAAATGAGCTATATTGTATCGTTTCCTTTTTCAACGTGTCAGCTCAAATTCACAAGCAAAAATCGCCCAGCCATATAAATGCGGAATAATTGTTTTTTTTTATCTTTTTTAGGAACCGCAAATAAAAGCCACGTTCATTAAACGGAGGACAAAGATACCTGGACACATTTGCTTCACACACACACACTCACACACACACACACACACACACACACACACACACACACACACACACACGCACGCACGCACGCACGCACGCACGCACACACACACGAGATGAATGCACACCGATTATCATCATGTACACCGACACCCGACGAAAGAAAAAGAAACGCCGGTGGGAAAAAGATTAAAGAATGTGAAAAAAGATTCAACTTGTCATCGAGTCACATTTCCCTGGATGTGACAACGTGCGGCGGTGAAATTTATCTTCGAACGTCGCGTCCTCTTCCTGTGTCGTTCCATAATTGACAACGCGCTACAATTCGAGGGATCCGAGGAGGAGGACAACGATATTCGCTATGCGCGGCCACGCCACGGCGCGCAATAGTTCTCTCTCTCTCTCTCTCTCTCTCTCTCTCTCTCTCTCTCTCTCTCTCTCTCTCTCTCGTCTCCCTTCCTCTGTGCATCTCGCTGCATCTCGAAAGGAAGCCTTGGAAACGTGCACTAACCCTAAGCAGCGCGAGAGAGGCGCGCGCGGTGTATCTTTCCCGACTGCCTTTCTCTGAATCTGCCGAGAGACGTTGCGTCGTGCTTCCTACGATAAGAGGCAATGATTTCGATTGCACAAGCCGCGTCGTTCTTCCGTGTCGCAGGAAAGAGCGGCTTGTCTCTCTCTCCCTCTCTTCCGATTCGTTTGGATATTTTTATTAATAAACGTCAAGTTTGAGTAGATATAAAAAGTGCGAATTTCCAATGCTGCTGCAAGATCTTACGATATCGATTCAAATAGATTCGTCCGAAGCAGAGTTTCTCCTTCTTCGGTCGCTGTTTGCAGGCGCGCGAGTGCAACGGAGATCGTGTTGCTCAAATTGTTTGTTAATAATTCCATGCAATTAAGCCGCCCTCGCGAGGCGCACGTACACTTACAGCGAGTCATTTCCACAGTCTTCGCGGAATACCTCGAGCCGGCAATTACGTCAATTACAGGGTGACTTTAGGTTAATAAATACTAATGCTTCGCCATCCGGTGTTCACGAACGTGTTCACAATAGAACGCCGGTCGAATCGCTTTTAATCAGACCACCGGTGCGATATGCGCACGAAATTAACGAGTACTTTTCTTATTATATATATTGCGTGCGATTTCTCTCTCATTGTGCGCCGGTGCGCACGAGCCAGTGAGTTATCGAACAGTGATATATCGAGTGTTTTCTATTATATTCCTGGACATTTGTACTTCCCTGCTACTATAGGAGAAAAAAATTTTTGGCTCGCCAAAGAATAGTACCGACGAACAAACCCGCAAACTTTTTCTTTTTCTTTCTTCTTTCGATCGCGGAACGGGTATTCCGGACGTGCGTAAAATTGACAAATCGTCTCTCTCTCTCTCTCTCTCTCTCTCTCTCTCTCTCTCTCTCTGTATTCTCTTGTCTAGTCCAGGGTCGATAATCAGCAAGGAAGCGGAGGAAGCGAGAAAAGCGAGACCGCGAGAGATTCCTTTTCTCTCCGGTGCAATCCGGTCCGAAAAAAGTAGCAAGTTCGCTGAACCACTCGCTCCGAATAGCACAGCGCGGTCTTTACAGTCACAGAGAGAGAGAGAGAGAGAGAGAGAGAGAGAGAGTTCATCTGGACTGGTTCGCAACAGACATGATTAATCGCGATCGCAGTGGGTGTTAAAACGTAGTATTTTAGCTACGTTGTGTGTATATCGGTCAATCCATTTAAAGCGATCCGATGTGTGTGCTGCGCGGCGCCGTTAACGCGATTCGCAGGAGAGTTTCTATGGTTTCGGAACTGACCCTCGCGCGCGGCCCTCCGCCACCCCATCCCCTTGGCTTTGTGCGCAACTCCACCTTTTTACGGGCTCGCCACGAGCCACCGGAATACCGAGGAATTACGTTCGTTAACCCCGATTGATCCCGACGTTTTTGTCGTTGTGCGCTCGCTTTATTGGCGAGACTTCTCTCTCTCTCTCTCTCTCTCTCTCTCTCTCTCTCTCTCTGTCTCCCCCCCCCTCTCTCTCTCTCGTTCGGCCTCGGCCGGCCGGCCGTCCGCTCGCACTCGCGAGCGAGCGAGCGGAGTGCGTCGTTTATCGACCAGACACACGAATTCGGTTTACCGTGACGCTATTATGCGCGGACACCGCGCGCGGGATTCGGGAACGACCGGGAGTCGACCGCGAAGGAAACAATGCGCGCAATGTGCATCCCGGCGCGATCCCCGAGAGACGCAAAGATCGCTATCGAGAAGCGCCGCGCGCTTCTAAGAATAACGTGAATGGAGATTAACGTTCACTCCAAGCGTGCCGCTGCAAATTAATTTACTAATTTTTTAATTAATTTATTCTCGTCGAGAGTCTCGTATCGACGACGCGCGACTCACGCGACGGCATATCACATATCACGCGCGCGTCTACGCATCCCGAATCCTTTGTCCTTCTTCGTCTCCTCTGTCCTAGCTCTGTCCTCGTGTCTCACCGAGGTAGCACCCCCTCTTGGAATAAACGACTTGTTCATCTGGTATTCGTCGGCCGGCAAGTACCGTCGTTGTAGCGTCGTACTTGCAAATTTATCGATCCGACCTAACGCGGCCGTCGCGTCGCGTCGCGTCGCATCGCGTTAACGCGCGGCTCAAACCCGCGCGAGAGGCGGACGAGAGCAGTCCAACACGCGACCTAGACCCGACCTTCCCCAAGGTGTGCGGCGAGGGTGGCGGGCGCGGAAGGGTGAGGCCGAGATGGCGTTCTCTCGGCGGGGGTCACGGGGAAAGGGGTCGTGCGCGCGCGCGCGCGGCTCGAGCGATGTCATTCGCGAATAAGTGCGAAGGACACCGCGCGTCCGCGTCGCCTCGCCTCGCTGCCGCGCGGCGAGTCCTCGCGGGCTGACATTCCAGTTGCAAATTCAAATTACGAACGAGACAAATGCGTTTCGCAATAACGGGGCTGTTGGAACTTTGCACGCTTTGCGGACTCGGACTCGGAGATCCGCCTTTGAAATCCTCGCCCCGTCGTGTGTCTTTGGTATTTTGGATCTGCTCCAGGCGGAGAGAGTCAAATCGCGTTTCATGCAAGTTTACGCGGCGGAACGATGAAGAAGCATGCTAATGTATCGCGTAGCGAGAAAATGGCGATCGTCGACGATAATGTATTTTTCTACAATTTTCCGAAGCTGTTTCGTTCTCGCGGGATTAATTTTATGATAATATAACATCTCTTTCTCTCTCTCTCTCTCTCTCTCTCTCTCTCTCGCTTCCGCGTGCTCAAACAGGATGAAGTACGCACGTTGCGACTATTCGCATCGGCAAACTCCCACTGACGGACCGCATCGAGCGCAATAATTATATCGTCCTTGGCGAGCAATTAGCGTGTTCCATGCAGTTGGAAGCGCCTATCGTTCGCCCTGACTCTCGCAGCTCTCTCTCCCTCTCCCCCCCTCCCTCTCTCTCTCTCTCTCTCTTTCTCTCTCTCTCTCCGTTCCACGAGAGAACGAGATTTCGCGCTCCGCGTGAGCAATATTTTGCTTATTGACGTAGAATCATCCGACAAAGGGCGGAAGCATTTTTTTCACTTTGCTTCCGAAGGAAACAAGTTACGATACACACTTGAGAGAGGGCGATACACGCCGGTTTTTACCGCCGGTTACACACAAGCAAAGTACGAAAATAGCTCCTTTGAATATCAAAATATAACTGAGCAAGACGGAAAAGGAGGTAGGAAGAATAAAGGAACTACTCAAGGAGGGGAAGGAAATTGAGGAATGTCGGGATAATGAAAAGATTATACAAAGACAAAACACGCTGGAGCGCGGTAGCGCGGGAGCAATCGAGGAATATAAAACAAATAACGGAAAATAACAACAGGGAAGAAGAAATCGCGGAGAACCGGTGCGCGGCCGACGAAACAAAGAGAGGAAACAAAGGTGTGTCGGTGTGCGTGTATGCGTGACGACGGTGTGAAGGAGCTCCTCCTCTCTCTCTCTCTCTCTCTCTCTCTACACGAGGAGGAACTCGCCGGTGGGGTTCAGTGAGGGGACCCCGATCGATCGCCACGTTCGCTCATCCTCCATGGTTCGCCCTCCTCCGGCCCCCTCCGATCAGTCACTGCATCACCGCACCCCCTTCTCACTCTCTCACTCACTCACTCACTCACTCTCTCTCTCTCTCTCTCTCTCTCTCTCTCTCTCTCTCTCTCTCTCTCTCTCTCTCTCTCTCTCTCTCTCTCTCTCTCTCTTTCTCCAGATCTGTCTGCGGCCAAACATCGGTCCTCTCTTTCGTTAGGGCCGCGCATCGAGCCACGCAACGGAGGAGCCATCGAGAGACGACACGTCCCTCACGATTGCGCATTGCAGCAGCACGAACATCGTTTCGATACTCCGACTCTGCTAACCGACTCTGCGGTTAATTAGCAATTCGATATCCCTTTCCGGATTATAGTGTATGCGCGACGAGCGTCGGCGAACCGAGGGACGCGCAAGCGCGCGCGCGCGCGACCTGCAATTTGCGCGAGATTTGCTTTACCGCGCGACGGTTCCGATCGCGAAACAGTATTCTTTCACCGCTACCTCCCGCACGCACGTGTGTGATACAAAAAGATGTATTACGTCGACGTCCCAGCTTTTCGACATATCGTCATGTAAATCACTTGGCGCGCCATCCGCGCGCTGAGTGAGGTGAAAAATGGAGAAAAATCCGCAAGATATTTTTTGTCGTTTGTGCGAAAATTTGCGTGCTATCAGGAGAAGGAGGAGGAGGAGCAGGAGGAGGTAGTCGCGATCCCCCTCTCGCCACCCCCCCCCGGTTCAACGAGCATGTTTCAGTTGGAATCGTTTTGCATTGTGCTCGAGTTTCAAACGAAATAACACAGATATTGCAAATACACGAGTCCGGATCGCGGCGCGGATTTGCGGTCGCGACAACAAAGGAAAACTATTGCTTCTTTTCCTACTTATTCCCATTTCGTATATTTCGGATAATGTTGGAAAAGTATCGAGCGACTGTTCACACTGCACAGAATCCAGAATGTCTTGGCCATCTTCGGCTTTGCTCACGTTGCCGATGAAACAGAGTGAAAGAGAAAGAAAGAGAGAAAGAGAGAAAGAGAGAATGAGAGAAAGAGAGAAAAGAGAATAACGGAGGCGCGAGAGACCGTTAGCGGGTCACGGTGAGAAACTAGATGCACACAGACGGTAATTTCAATTTAGAGATCAAGAAACTTGTCTCGAGTTTCGTGGCTTTCTGTTTATATCCCGTCAGAGATGGGTCCTCGCGCGCGTGCAAGTACAGAGGGCGAATGAAGCTTTAGTGAAGGCGAAGGCGAAGGCGAAGACGACGACGACGACGACGACGGGCAAGATGCGAATCTACGGAATGACGAGTCGGAAGTGCGCGTTCTTGGTGCCGAGGCTCCAGTTTACTCGGCGGCGTTAATGGTTCCCGAGCGAGATTAGAATCGACGCGGATTCTGGAGCGTGATGCAAACTCCGAATCGATTAAGACCCATTTACACTCATCTGATCCGTATCCATCTCATATCCCATCCGTGTGCGTGATCACGGACGCGATTCGTGCCGGGGACGCCAAAGTACACGCCGCAGGATCAAACGGGAACATTTCCCACTTCTGTCTGTTCGATCCGTATTCGTAGAGCGGTAGAGTATCGATTGTCCGTCGCGCGCGACCCCGCCGTCCATCGCGCATCGCAAAAACCGCAATTTTCGGTGCGCGAATCTCGAAAATTCCGCACGTTACCGTGCGGCGAATCGTGCCTTCCCAGAGCGAGTCTCTCTCTCTCTCTCTCTCTCTCTCTCTCTCTCTCTCTCTCTCTCTCTCTCTCTCTCTCTCTCTCTCTCTCTCTCTCTCTCTCCTCTGGCTTCGTTTCGTACGGCTACATTCCGACCTCCATCGAGCGAAGGGGAAGAGAGACCCTACCTGGGGCCGTAGGAAGCGTCCCTCGATTCACGGCGGCAGAAAATACACAGAATAGAGTATACGGTGGAATACGGTTAGCTAGCTCACGGTTGGCCAAGAGCGGTGGATTCGTATGTGCGCGCGTGTGTGTGGGTGTGTGTGTACCGGGTCGCCTATATTTAACGTGGGAAGAACGGCGTTCTGGAGTGAGAGGATCGAATAGATCGCGCGCGGACGGCGTGATCCGCGCTCTCGATTTTATCACGCTCGCGCGCGCGCGAGAGACGAAATCGTCGTCCCGATATTTCCTGCCTGCATATCGTTGTCGTGTATGCGCGACGCGGCGGCTCGATACGACCCGTCAATTTAATAGCTTGTTTCATGCGATTTTCAACGTATGCATCATGGAATGTAAATTTGATAATTTGTGCGTTGGAACGAGCGGAAACGCGTAACGACAGTTTCGAGGGGTCGGATTCAGATCCGATGGATCGAACGGCGGCGGCGGAGGGATTAAAATTTCGGAAAGTCGAACGTTCGTCCTGACGCACACCTGAGCCGGCGAGTAACGCGGAGGAGGTATGCGTGTAACGTGACGGATACGTTAGCGCGCGAAATATTAAAGAGCAAGTAGAGTAACGGTGGGAGCGGCGGAAAGAGTGAAAGCACCGAATGGGGATGGGAAGAGACAACGGGCGGCAACAGTGGTACAACGGCGAGTTATAAGAGGCAAGGAAAGCGAAGAGGAGGCGAGATAAAAGAGGATAATATGAGAGAGGAACGTCGGATGTGACTCATGCTTCGAAGCCACCGCCGTCGTCGCCGTTATACAGGGTGCTCGTAAACTCGCGCGCGCGCGCTCCACGTGAGCGCGAATTTTTTGCGCACCAATGACGAATACACAATAGTCGAGCGAGCGAGAGAACGTCGTGAGCGACGAACAAGCGCGTGAAACAATGTGTTGCGGCTTCGATTGTTTTTGCACGAGCGACTATCAAAATTATCCACCGGCGACGGCGACGGCGACGGCGACGGCGACGTCGTGAGATGACGCAAACACCACGCGGAGGCATCGTGCGCCTTTGGTCGGATCGCGTGAAAATAGCATCTCGCCGCCGCCATCGACATAATGCATATCGTCGCGCAGAGACTCTCGTGGAGCTTTGTTCCTTTCTAATAAATCCCCGGAAAAGAATCCTCTCCGATTCGTCGCGCAGCCTCTCCAACGCGATTATCGATTAATCGCGTTCGCATATCGATCTCGTCGAGCATCTCTACGGCATGGCGAAAGCGAAAAATTTCACATTTCATATTTTCTCGTCCAGATTGGATTACAGCGAAAGATACGATTGAATCATTAATTTCTTTCGCGCTCGATATAGCAGCCGAGGAGAGCTCGCCGATAAAATCGTGTCTTTTTCACTCGGTGAAGAATCGAAACGCGAAGCACGAGCGACCCCCGTAGCGATCTTAGTGATGTTTCGCGACCGCACGAGTCGCGAACAGCTAGACACTTCGCTGGTACCGGTGTATCGATTTTCATCGTGCACGTCACAAATGCACAACAATCAGGAAATCCACGCGTCATCGCGCGGCGCGGAGTTACGGGCGCGCTTACGTCATCGCGACCAACGCGGTGCCAAAACTGCAACTCGCCCGGGAGGACGCGGCGGGGATGGTGATGAGAGGTGGTGGCCGTGTCGCTTGTAAGGAAGCCTTCCCGAAAATACAGCCGGATGGGAGAAAACACGAGGGAATCGAGGTCGAGAAACGCGGCGCGAGGATGACGCATCGCGCGCTGAGGAATTTATGGTGGATTCAACAGCCGTTTAGGGACAGCCGATTCGCTGTATTTGCGAGCCGCCGAAATGTATGTTGGACCGCGTCACAATCCGCTGGAGAATCTGCAAAATTCCAGGTTATTCCAGCTTAATTACGAGTAATTGCTGGGTTAGCACAGTGGGCGGGTGTGCTCGCTGGCGGGCGAATCGCGCTACGTTGCGCAACCGACAAAGAAGACACGCGCGATCGCTCGTGAGAAAAAAATTGTGAGAGAGAGAGTGCGGAATGAAATGCGTTTTCGTACGACGCTTTGTTCAACAGCTGCTGAAATCGCTGCTGAAAGTTGGAAAATTAATCCAACGCACACTTCAATTGTCTCGAAAGTAAACATTTTTTTTTAATCATCTCGAATCACAATTTTTTCCCTCGTCAAGTGCTTGCGGTAAATTTTATAAAATGTCTAGAAGGAAAAAAAAAAGAAACATCCACTATTTTGGTCGCGAGAAAGTTATTTGGAACTCGACTCAATAACCTGAGCCAGGGTCCCCAGTGTTTTAAATCCGTCACTGACTGTGCGATCACCAGGACCAGATGGAAGTGGGTTTCGATCGAAGTAATCCTGGAGGAGGCGATCGCTGGGTTAACCTCGACCCCGTAGGGCCTTGACGGCGGGGAGCGGAGGGGAAACGCGGCGGGTCTGATCGATGAAGAAAAGTATGCTATTTCAAGAGGCCAGAATAGAGAGAGAGAGAGAGAGAGAGAGAGAGAGAGAGAGAGAGAGAAAGAGAGAGAGAGAGAGAGAGAGAGAGAGAGAGAGAGAGAGAGAGAGAGGGGCATAGGAATCGCGGATGTTCGATGCGATGACACCTTGTTGAACAGGGAGGAGCAGGAGGAAGAGTCATTTCCGACAGTGACAAATTTTCTCCCTCTTTAGCACGCGCTTCGCTTTCATTCCAGATCGCTCGAAAGAGTTTACCTCGCTTTTTCGACAAGCAAAAAAAAAACAGGGAGAGAGAGAGAGAGAGAGAGAGAGATGAAAGATTTCTTTTTTTCACACGCTATGGTATCTTACGCGGCGACGAATTCGCCCGAGAACCGCAGCACAGATTATTGATCCACTGTCCGAGAGGATCCCCCCCCGGACAAATGTATCGCGCGCGGTGAGAAAGAAAGTTTAATATTTATTAATTGGTAAGATAGCACAGATAGCACAGACATCGTGATTAATGCGATCTCGTGCGAGTCGCTCCGGTAATTATCGCGCGCGCGCTGATGCGCGAGAGCGCCAAGATGCGTTCGAACGCGCGGAGGAATTGTTTTCTCGCGGCGTAATTGATGTGGTAAGAAACCGCGGATGGGAAAAGTGAAAGAACTTCCTTATTCTCATCGCGAGCGAGCAACGAGAGTGCCGGATAATTTATCGCGGACGCAAATGCCGCCCGACCGAGCGCGCGCGATTGTCTGGGATCGTCGATGTGTGCCTCGACGACACAACGGTCTCACTTTCACTCGCCGCCGCCGCCGCCGCGCACCGCCGAGAATGCCTTGTGATCTTCTATGATCCACTAATAAGCGCGTGAGAAGAGCTCCGGGAGAGTATTTTTAACGACACACGTCGAATATTAACAAAGCGCAGAGAGATCGCCGATCAGTTCAGAGTCAACGCGACAGTGGGGGAGGGGAGGGGGGGCAAAAGGCGGGCGCGCGATCGATGAACGAGATCCAGTGAAAATCTGTGCCACCTAGGACGCGGTCTAGCCGCCACTTTTTGGCACGTTTCCGTGCCGACACGTACAGGTCGGCCCGGGGCGACCAACAGAGGTTGTCTAACGGACAAAACGATTATCTTCACGCTCGGCTTAGCGCGATCCCTCTATTCGCAGGAGCGCAGGAGCGCGCGCGAGCGACGCGCTCTCACGTCATCGGGAGGAGAGCAGCAGCTTGCGCGAGCAACGCGCCGACGAGCTCTCTCGACGAACTGTCGTCAATTTCACGCTGAGGAACGGATCTTGACTCCAGAGGACATGCCGAAATCCTACGTCCGGCGTTATTGTTATTTTTTGTTTTTCGTTTTTTTTTTCCACTCATCTTTGTCGTAGACCGGCAAATGCGCGGTCTTTGCAATCTGCGGTGTCTCTCTCATTTTCCTCGTGAAATATCCCGACAATTAGCCGCGAACATCGTCAATACAAAGCGTCGTCGCGCGATCGACCGTCGAGCGAGATATATTCCGTTATCTGTTTTCGTCGCGATTTTCTTATCTGCTCGAGCTGCAGCTCGCTAATTCCCGAAAATATCTTCATCGCGACGCGACTCGCGAATATGGCTCGAAATCAAAAGACACCTCCGCTGTCTCTCTGTCTCCCCCCCTCCCCCCCTCTCTCTCTGTGTGTGTGCGTGTGTGTGTGTGCTAATCTCACAACGCTCCGACTTCAACATCAATAAATGTCGAGAGAGAAACTCCTCGTTTCAATCTGATTTTTGGCTGACGCTCGCGCGCCTTTCCCGAGTTTTTGATAGCGGCGGCTTTCAGCAAACGTCCGACTGAAAGAACATCCGGAAAGAACGGCGGCGAGACATCCTGTGTATCAATTTGACAATGTCACCGAGAGCGCGACCGTTTCGCCAGCTGGCCAGCTGGGGGGGGGGGGGGTTAGCGAACTTTAAAAATGGATACCGTCGCCTCGCTTCTGTGCTCTCGCCCGACCTCCTTTTCCCTCCTCCCAGAATTACGCGCGATCGACGCGGATCGTCCGCCTAGTTTTCGGTTTGCAGGTGACGACAGATTTGCGACTTCCGGCGAGGCGGCGGCGGCGGCCGGCTGAGAAACGTGGCGCGCGCGCGCGCGGAAGGGGGGCTTTCGAATTGATTTCCTCCTTTCGCTTTGCGGCTGCTTTACGTCGGCGATTCGGCGCGGCCATAAATTCCACCTAACTTAACCATCCGCTCGGAAAGCTTTCTTCGTTAATGCCTCGAGCGGCTTTTTACCCTCTTCCTTCCTTCCTCCCCATCTCTCGCCTCTGCTCTCGCCCTCGCCTCCGCCTCCCCCCCCGCTCCGTTTTTGCTTTCTTTTCCTTTTCCTCAATTACCCGCCGCAACTGGCGACCTTTGAATTTTCTTCCGGAACTTCCGCAATGTCCCTTCTCTCGCGCACCTATTAACGCCACTTAATCCTCACCCTCTGCGAGGCCTCTCACTCAATGTCCTCCTCCCTTCTCCTTGAAGTCTTCATTTTTTGTCTTCATAGACGACGAGAATCGCAGTTCCTTCTCCATTCAGACGACCCCGCGAGACGTACGGAGGTAAAATTATACGAGTATCAAAGCGGACAGATGGAGGGTATATACGAATACGACAGCCGGTATATTTGGAAATATCGAAATTTTTCGGGACGAGTCTCTATTGTACGTCTCTTACTATTTCGGCTTGTAACGGCCACTCAATATTCATCAGGATCGAATATCGCTCGGAAAGGCGGGACGCGCGCGCGCGCGCGCGCGAGAGCCGTGAGCAAATACAAATACTACATTCGCATCCGATACATTTTCGGATATTTCCCTATTTGCCGCGGATACATCGAGGTACGCGGTGACGTTTCGAAATATCGCATGGCGGCTTTTACACGTCATTAACGCGGCACCGCGACGACGCGACGACCGCGTGCACCGCCGCGGTGGAGATGCATCGGCAAAGCGCTGTTACGTGGAGTATCGCCGATTAGACGACTCGGTGTTAGATTCCACATGCGCGCGTGTCACGTGTCGCATTATGGAAGCGCTACAAGCTACAACCGCGAAGAAGCTTTAGCCTTGCCTTGCGTCCTTACAAGTAAACCTCGGGAAACACGTCAGATGCCGATGATTTTTTATAGTTATCTTTTATGTCAAGATATGAAGAAATATGTTATACTGTGCAGCGAACAAGCTCATTTTAACTGGTCAAAATCTGGTAAAAAATGAAGAAATGAACAAAAAAAAGGAAAAGAAATTTTGCAGAAGAGTAAACGGTCGTTACCGAACGTCGAATGCATAGCATAAAACTGAACACTTTTTCAACAATGACGTCCGCCATTTTGAATTTTGCAAAATGGTTCTGATTCATAATCGGCGACATGTGTGTGCAAGTTTCAACAAATCAGATATATATATATTTTTTTTAAGAAATATTGTTTTAAATATGTATAAAATAGTGTACTTGTGCAAAACTTGAAAAATTTCGAAAAAATTGAAAAAATTAATTTAAGATTTCTTCATATTTTGACATAAAAAATAATTATAAAAAATTGGAAACAAATCGGCGTCTAACGTTTCCCGAGGTTTACTTGTTAGCCTCGTCGATCTAGTTTCGGTTTCTCTCACTCGCCACACTTGTCGAAGAACATCCAACGGCCGAAAATCTGACGAAAGTCCACTTACGTATGCGTGTCCATCCAGCGTTTCTCTCATCGAGAGGACGGCCTCGACGACGAGAACGTTTTTCAACTACCCCCCGGACAGCCCCGAGGAAGCTTCGCAATCTTCATCATCATCGCGTGCACAAGTAACAAATACGCCTCTACGACTTGCCACTTGCGGCTCACGTAATTATCGTTTACATAAGGTAAACGATAATTACGTGAGGTACATCGTTTACATAAGGTAAACGATGTACCTCATAAGGTACGTGAGGTATCGTTTACATAAGGTAAACGTCCCAATCCGACCACTTTGAAAGAAATATTTACTATTTATTTTGACAATAATGAATGAAAGTAATAATTATTGTAAAAAAAAAAAAAAAAATAAAAAACTTCAATACTTGACGATTAGTTGGAAAAAAATATATCCAATTTGATGCTTTTGTATTAAAATAAAAGTTAATTAAATAAATATGCCATGGTTTGGCAAAATAATGATCAATCTTTAATAAATTCATCAAAAGATAACTTATCTATATTTATATTATTTCCCGTTAGCACGTACTAATTTTCTAATTGCGGCTGGGACAAATTATATCCGAACATTGGACCATAACTTATTTCAACTGTCCGTTCGCTGGTACATTAATGCAATGCACTTCGTTACTTGTGTAAACATTTCACTAATAATAGATATATACATTGATTCAAATCATTTTTCTCTGTACTCAGGGGAATCTTGTAAGTTTTCAAATAAATGCAAATGTTTCTTTCCAAATTATTCTTAATGTTATATATTGCATCTTTTGCGATCTACCTACGCTTAAGGGGACTGGAGGGTCAGGAGATTATTACTGAAAAATCGTGCTTGTTTCTGATAATATTTTGTGACGAACTGAATAAATGTGCAAGAATGAAAATTTTACATATATTTATACATCAACATATGAAGAGTAGAAAAATGTTATTTATTAACAAATACTCAGATAAATATACGTCCACTTAAATTTTAAACGTGTTTTCCTCGAAATTTTATTGTTCAACTTTTTGCAATGATTTCATCGAAACTGAGCTTCGTATCGATTTGAATTTTAAAGCAATAATATTTGTTCATCTGGCTCTCAGATAAACCATGGACAATTATGTCAAAATATTTCATTTCGAGATATTAATTTTTTTATTGCAAAAGAACTGAAAAATTTGGATTTTTTCCTAATAATAGCTGCCTAATTTTATTAATTTTGTTCGATTTTTTGTTGTAGTGGTCACCGGATAATGATAAGCCTCCTCAAGATTTCTAGCCAAAATTCGTTCTGATCGGATCAACGAGAGCCGAGATATTACTGCAAAAACGACAACTTGGAAAAACAAAAAAAAAAAGGAGAGTACATTTCAGCTATATATATATATATATATATATATATATATCGTATATTTATATGAGTATTTGTCAATAAACAAAATTTTTCTACTATTCATGGGTTGTATAAATATACCTAAAATTGTCATTCTTGCACATTTATTCAGTTCGTCACAAAATATTATGAAAAATAAGCACGATTTTTCAGCAATCTGACTCTCCTCCAGTCCCCTTAAAAACGTCCGGTTACTGGGTTACATTTACCTTATCTGTCGCAAGTACAACTCGAAGTCATAAGCGATAAGTCGTAATATTGTCACGCGAATGTTGGGGGATGCGCATACGCTCGTTTACGTTTACGTTTACGTTTACGCGGAGAGCTGCTGCTCTCCACGGCTGAATCAATCCACGGATCCTTGATTCTAGGACGAGGCTAGATTGCAACGAGGGGCGACTCGCGCAACAACACTCGTCACGAATCTCGTCGTCACCTTTCACTTCATTCATTGTGTGCGGTTTGTTATTATCGATTACTCGAACCGACCGTGGATTGATCCACGCCCAGACAAGGGCGCGCGCGCGTAGGTAAAACTCGTTCCGAACTCGAGCGAAAAGCGAGCAATGAACGAAACGACAAAGAATCGCTAACGATCAATTAATTATTACTGATACGTAATTGAGTCGACGCACACACCATACTCGGTTCGATACTCACTCGCGAGAGCGATAGGTTAACCGAATTAATTGCGATGAGTTGTAAATTATCAAATGTAACGGTACAACTGTCGCACAATTCAATATTTGCCACCACTGACGAATGAATCGTGCACGTACGCACGTGTGTACGCGTGTACGTGTATATCGTCGGTGAATTATTAAGATCAAATTACTGATAACCCCGATTAATCGTTCCCCATTGATGATTTACTACGTTTAGTAGCAGCCACGTGCACAGCGCGCGTATTTCAAGAGCAAACTGGTCTCGCTGGCGACCAGTTTTACGAACAATCGCCCGTGTAAACAAGTAAATTGATTTTATGCCGCCGCCAGCGATATATCGACTCGAAAGTCCACGTCGCTCTCCCTGTCGGACGCGTTCACTAACGTGATCGTATTTCACAGATGCACATCACGATAATACATATCCGAGAGAGTCGTCCGAGGCACAGTCTGATCTGATGCTCGATCAGCGCGCCCGCCTATCATGCGCGCCGTTCTTGGCTGGAACTAGGATCGGACTCGGATTTGCAATAATCCGTGTCCCCCACGTTCGCGCGCGCGCGACGTGTCGACTCACGCTTGATCGATTCGTCGAAGGAACTCGACGATTTCATCATTACGCAAAAGAGTTTAAGTGTTTCATCGAGCCGGCTTCCCCGAGCGGGAAATGGAATTTTACCGCCGCTCGCGATCTGGAAAGTTCCGGAGAGAGAGGGGGAGAGAGAGAGAGAGATTCTGTCTTTGTTATTCGGATTAATAGAAAGCGAAGGGAGCGAAGAGAGAGAGGGAGAGAAATTTAGACAGACAATATCGCGCGCTCGAGTTTCGGCTATTGAGTAACACACCCAAATATAATTAAATACATATAACAGTGAAATTCAGAGAAACACGAATAGACAAACGATAAATGTGAGCCGCGATGACACGAATTTATAATTTAGCAGCAGCTCCCAGTTTCAAACGCGTCGCTCGAGATAGATCTGGCAAATTTCATACTTTCTAAATCAAAACGTTTCAACGTTAATTCGACATTTATATCGTTACTCGTATCAAAGATACTCTCGTTGTTTCCGCTGATATCTTTGCTACAGATTCCAAGACGCGCCAGTGCTTTTCGATAGAAGAAGAAAGCAAAAGCATGAATGCGACGAAGCGGCGAGCCGTTGTTGGAAAAATTCTCATACGTTGCGCATTTTGTCCCGCGCGTTAGCCGATACACTACACTTCTTGGTACGCTTTTCACCTTTCTCTCTTTTGTCTCTCGATTCACGGCTAGAGCGGCGAATTGCCGCAATTAGCGCGTCGGCGATACGCGTCCGAGAGATGGGAGCGCAAATTATTTGCGGACAGGTCGCTCGCGGCACCTGCTCGCGTCTCGTGTAAAGTAGATCGCAGCCGGTGACCAATCGGCGACGAGCAATAGCGACAGCTGTAGTGATCCCCACGCAATCACTCGAATGTAGCTCGTCGATGTTTGTTTAACGCAGTTACCGTGAAATACGCGGAATCCCAACGCGGGTTCTCTCTCTCTCTCTCTTTCTCTCTCCCCCCCCTCTCCCTCTTCACACGCATTTATACGCGTTTACTAGGCATCTATCGTCTGCTACGACAGAGAGAGAGAGAGAGAGAGAGAGAGAGAGAGAGAGAGAGAGACGCGTGTCTCCTACACACGCACGTACGTAGCTCTTGCTCGTCGCACGCGAAAATAGTTTTCAGTTATTTATCGCGAAACTTGCGCGCCGCTTCGCGCTCGCGCGCGAGATGCGTACAGCCGCGAACATGCCGAAGTATCTGGAATATACGAGAGCCCCCCGCCCCCCCCCCCCATTATACGATTTCATTCCCATTCATGTGTAAGTCGCGCGACATTGTCCGCATCGCGAAAACGCATCGCGCACGTGCGCGCTCGGCAATTTACTAAATTCGGCTGCTGCGCCGCGAAGCGGTGCATACACCTTTCTGCAAAATGTTCCCGTCTGCTAACGTCTCATCTCTCTACATTTCAATTCGCTCTTAATCCTCCCTTCGAGACGCGGCGCACTGATAATAATCTTCAGTCGTTCGATCGAACTCGGTAAGAATGAGAGAGAGAGAGAGAGAGAGAGAGAGAGAGAGAGAGAGAGAGAGAGAGAGAGAGAGAGAGAGAGAGAGAAGGAAAAAAGAGTGGAAAAAGAGACTCTCTTCGAGGAGAACGCGCCATGAGAAGCTCTCTCTCTCTCTCGGTGCGCGCCGCGCGCGTTTTCTCTGCTTCTTAGTTTCGCCAGGACGATATCTAGGATACTTGGGAAATAGAGTATATACATATATCGTAATTACGAATCGTGTACGCGTCGGTAGGTTGAAGCGCGGCGCGCGCAGGCAGGAATACGACGATGAGAGTGCGAGCCAAAATCTCACGAGCGCGAGTCACCACGCGGAAACGCGGAGATACTCGATATCCATCCTCCTCTCTCTCTCTCTCTCTCTCCGCCCCTTCCGTCCTCCCTGCTCCTCCTCTTTCCTACGGTTGTATGACCGTAGCAGATATCGAGCCTTGGCACGAACAAAAGGTGGCACACACGTCGCGCTCGCGCGCGCGTTCGCCTTGAATAATAAAATTTGCGGCACAAGAGACGTCTCTAGCCGGACGTGACTCACGCGCTCGTTCGCGTTTTTCCTTCCGGATAAAAAGCGCGGGTTCGCGCGATGAATTCCGTTTGTTCTTTAGATTTGTTCCACGCGGGTCGAGCCAGGATCCGGGAGGAGCGACGTCGATCTTTCGCTTTCAATGTAAATCGAGAAACGCGCGCGAGATGTTTCTCCCGTCTCAGCCGTGTTTTTCTCAAGCTGCCTACGCGTCTCATTCGAAATGTAGGAGGTGGTTTAAGAAAACACGCAGAGCGAGAGAGCGAGAGAGAGAGAGAGAGAGAGAGAGAGAGAGAGAGAGAGAGAGAGAGAGAGAGAGCGAGAGTCGCAAACAGGTCTCGTTATTCATTTACATTTACCTCGAGACTTAATTCGCCCGGACCCTTTAATTCGCAATGTTAAGTGTCCTCGCGAGACGAATAATGCGCGCCATCATCGCGCGCAAACTCCCCGCGCGAAAGTAATAACGCTACGAGCGGGAAAATACATACCGAAGAAACCGTGCATCTCGGCAGGCTCGCCGGCGAAGGGTTCGTGACGTCCCTCACTTTATTATGATTTTCAACAGCGAAAGAAAGAACTCGCCGAGAGACGACAAGAAACGCACAAAATCCCGCAAAGTCCCCGCTTGATTGTGCATAATATTTGGTTTCCTACGTTACTGCGCAAAAGGAGCTGCACACGTCGTCGCACGTCGAGATGACGGACGCGCGCTAATGACCGCGCATGATAATTTCATCGCGAAAATGTTCGGCACCGCAAGGCGCGATTAATTCGTAGCGACGTAAGCTCTCCCTCGTTTTCTCCCGAGCCGACTACAATTTTATACGCGATATACGTCAAGTTTGTGCAATAAACACAGACGTTTGTCCGCCTCGTCGAGCTACGGGTGATTGATCGATAGAGTTTCACGATAGAGAGCAGTCGATTTCTTACTTATTTTATTCATTTTATTTGTAACTCTGGTCCGTGTTTCTTTTTTTCTTTTTCAAGAGATGAGGGAACAAGAAGAGGAGATCCGCGACTTCTTTTAATAAGCGTTTCGGAGCGCCTCGATTTGAAGATTAAACGCGGCGCAACATCCCTGCCGCGCGCGCTCCTTCGTTGCGAGCGGCGCATGCAATCGGGTGCATTGATGCGCGCGATGCAACAACAATCGGGATATAATTGAACGGGAAGTACACGAAACACTGCTGATGGCGTCCCCGACGCCAGGGAGCGAAAAATCGCTCGTTTAAGGGGGGAATTACATGCGGAAGACCGTTTTCAAGACTATTTTTATCAACTTTTTTAACGGTAAGTAACGGTAAGATCAATGGACTTGACATTTTCACAGTGTATTCATTAATGTTCGAGATATAAGATAAATTTTCGAAATCGAATCACAAGAACCGATCCAATTATAGATCAAAATGCAGTCATCCGTTTTGCGAGCTCTGTGTTTCCTGTCGACATAATTCCGGGTCTCTCCCTACTCTGAAACCAAAAACTGAGAAAGATTTTTGAAATATACGATTGCCATTGTAGCCCGCACCAAAATGAAGGCAGTGAAAAGGCAAGTTTGGCAAAATAATGACTGAACAAAAAAAAAAAAGTATTGAAAATGAAAGTTTTCTCAACTTGTAATCGTATTAAAAAAAAATAAAATAAAATAAAAACACAACTGTGTTCGAGGTAGGGGCGAAAACTGCATTTCTACTGTATATTGTTTAAAAATTTCAAGTTATTCGGTTCAGTAGTTTCTGCGTAATCGTGTAATCGACAGTTTGAGAAAATGGTGTTTCCAGATCAACGCGTTTAAAATTTTATGTGTGTACTTTCCATATAGATGGTAACAAATTTATTTTATACCTTGGACATTAATGAATATACTAATGAAAATGTCAAGTCCATTGATCCTACCGTTTCTATGTTAGAGAAAGATTCGTGGAAATAGCCTTGAAAACGGCCTGTCCCTCGTGTAATTTCTTCCCTCAGTTTGCACGTCGGATGGGAATGGACCGCGGCGACTATTATATTTACAAAACGTAGCTGCGCGAGACTACCAGATTCCGTAGTATTATTGTCTCATGGCACATTGGCGCTCACCGCAGCGAACAGAACACGCGCGCGCGCAAGTTACGAGCAAACATCCGCGCCGTCGTAAGTCCCACGCGATCCGCGTCGTAACGCGAGGCGCGAACGCGCTCGATACCTCCGCAGGATTTTAGGACCGCGATGCACTGAGGATCTCCAAAGTGACGCGAGTCACTTTGTTACAGCCGATAGATAGCTTTTTCACCTGGACTACACACCTTGCACCATCGGACTTTATCCCCTTGCGCGCGCGCGCGTGTTACACGCATAAAATATTATCGAAGGAAATAGCAAACGCGATGATCGCGCGAACACAACCGCCTCGAGCGAACGCAAGCCAGGAATGCAAATGATCGTCTCCTCGTTGCAACGATCGTGATGCGGGAAAATTCCTAGCGCGATTACCACGTGCGAAATATGCATACGCGGCTCTGGATACAACTCGCTTTCGACAAAACATTAATTAGGCATTTGGATTCGCAGGAGCGAGCGAGCGAGTAACCGCCGTTACGGCGGAGAATCCGTTCAAGAATGGACTTTAAAACCTTATGAAAGATTCATCTTGGCGCTTTAATTACATCCAGATATTTAAACGCGAAGAAGTAAAGCTCCTATAATTCTTGAATATTACACCACCATAGTGTCGTCGACCGTCGAGCACGTGAGTGCAACGAGAGAAACGCGAGAAACGCGAGAGCGTGCGAGCGTCGTTATCTGCAGCGGATCTGCAGTCGCCGTAATCAGCCGGGGCCGTTGACGCGAGGTGGAGAAATATTAATTTCTCTAAGTATGATAATGGAGTGAATCAGCCGGCGGCTGACTTTCCTCTCTTGACGTCACGCGGCCGCCGCGTCGCGTCGTGACAAAAGTGAGAAGACAACCGATTTTGTCCGATCGATCGGATCGCGACTCGACTGTAAATTCCTCACAATTAAGCACACGCACTTAATAATTTTCATCTTACCTCAATTTCATTTCGTAACGCTATTTTAAATGCGCCAAGCGTGAGCGGATACAACATTCCAATTGATCCAAAAACAACGTGTCAACTCTCTCTCTCTCTCTCGAGTAATTTAATGACCTCTTCTCACGCTATCAAGAATTCATCGATCACGTCTCGCATCTCGAAGAGATGCGAGTTGTTTTCTTCTTATTTTTTGTTGTTGTAGAAATACCGCTAGAATACTCGTTTAGTGGAACGATCACTTTTTTACCGCCTCGGGGTTAAATTCCGCTCCGTAGGATGATTAAAATTTTCCAGGATTAAAGCGAAAGACACGTACAGCGGAAATAATCAATGATATTTCTCCTTTTCCTTCTTTTTTCCCAGATGATACGAGTTTTCGATACGAGGTGATTTTAGCGTTTAGGTGAAGTGAGCGTTAGCTTTGCGTACAGACGCGTGTAGGGAGTGTGAGACTCGCGCCCCGATAAGAGTGTACAGACAGACAATATCTTTATTTCGCACGGAATCCAAATCCAATTTATCGCCGCGCGACAGAGAGAGAAAGTACGTTCCTTAATTAAAGATAACAATGAACGCGAGAGAGCGTCCCACACGGGGAGGGGGGGGGGGAGAGATGGATCAAAATTCAAAATCGCGCTTATTCATTCGCATTTAATGTGATACGTCAGCGCGGGGCAATAACGAAGCGAAGGTATGCGTTCGCATCTTGCGCTCGCATCGTTCGTTGCGACGTCAAATGCGACGAGCGTGTAATCTCGCACGGCATGAAGATAACAATGAGCGCGAATTGCATGCGAGGAAAAATAAGGATTCGGAATCTCGTTTAATCACACACGTTTAACGCCGTGAATATGTGTGTGTGTGTGTGTGTGTGTGTGCGCGCGTGTCGCGCAGGATGATACGCGCGAATACGACGCGACGTTACGGAGAGACGCGCGCGCGGCGCGGCGGACAGCGCAGCGCGAAGTGTTGGTGTGGAAGGGAGGAGGGAGTGGAGGGAGATGTAATGACAGCTGCTGCAGCATGGAGCGTAGGCCGTGTTTCGTTACGAAACGGAGCGCACGCTCCGAAGACACCAAGGTCCGCTCGCTCGCTCGCTCGCACCGCTCTGCGTTTAGCGTCGCGTTTAAGCGCTAAATGGAGCCGCTCGATTCAGAGTTTTATTCGTCTAATGGCGATCAATGTCAACGCGCGAACGAGTACGAGAAATCTCGTTGGAATCGCGTCGCGTCACGTCGCGTTACACAGGAAAAAGGACGGAGAGGAAACTCTCTCTCTCTCGCGCGCGCGCACGTCTTCAATAACGCGTCAACGCGGCGCGTTATCAGCTGTCAAAACATTCCACACACGCAACACAACAAACAATAAATAGACGAGGGAAACGACCGCCCTCGGCGGTGTCCTCGAGTTAGGACACCGCCGATGTCTCGCGGTTTGACGACAGGAAGTGAAGCACGAATTATTTTCGTACTTTGTCTCCGCCCCCTCTCGCTCCGTCTCTCTCTCTCTCTCTCTCTCTCTCTCTCTCTCTCTCCTTCTCTCTCTCTCATTTCCGAGCCACGAAGTGACATTGGCCGTTCTACTTTGGACACATCGAACGAGTAGACATCTCGCGAAAGAGAGGTCGCGGCGAGAGAGCATATTTTCCATGTTTCAAAACACGTTCTGCGAGAGCGGCATCGCTTTGAAAAGTTTCACCGCATGAATTCACAAATCACGGGGAGAGAGAGAGAGGGGGGGGGGCGGGAGGGGATTCGCGTCCACGTTCAAATGTACCATGTATCTCGCTGTTTTCCCGACGATGTCGCAGCGTAAAAAGCTCGCGAGATGTGAAGAGAGGAGAATGAGGACGACAAGAAGGAGGCGGATACGAGGGAAATGTAGGAAAGGGAAGATGCTGCTGCGGAAGAGAAATCAAAAAACAAAGCGAGTCGAGACGAGAAGAAGGAAAGGAAAGAGAAAGAGGTTTTCCATTCCGTTCACTGACAGGACGACGCAGGACGCGGGAGGGAAAAAGGAGGAGAACGCCAGAGGGTGCGGTAGACATGTTAGACGAGCCGATGACAAGAGCGCGCGAGCGAATATACGTTTGAGAGGAAGAAAGAGAAAACAAGAACGAGAAAGACAGACGCATCATAAGCAGACAAATAAAAAAAAGAAAAAAAAAGAGGAGAGAGAGAAACTCACCTTGTCCGAGGGTACGCGCGGATTCATCGTAACTGGCTGACGGGGTACGTCGTGTCGTGACGAGTAATCCAAAGATGATGAGCTCTTGTGGTCCCGACGACGACGTCGGACGTCTCGACGTCCGACGACGACGACGACGACGACGACGACGACGACCACGGCACACTTGTCGAGACGAGGACGACAGAGCGGCGACGACGAGTGGGCGAGAAGGGCGGGAGATGTACCTGCTGTATGATCAGATGCACTTTACTTTCAACGACGGCGATGACGGCGACGGCGACGGCGACGACGACGACGACGACGGTGATGGTGACGGCGACGGCGACGGCGACGACGTCGGCGACGACGGCGACGGCGACGACGACGACGACGACGGCGATGGCGGCGACGATGGCGACGACAACGAAAACACACTCTTGCTTTCACACTCACAGGGGCCCGCCTCGCTTGCGCACACTACACCATTTCGATAGGCCGCCGTCGTGTGGCCTCCTCGCACCACGACCGACACCCCGCCGTACGAGCCGCCGCTGCCGCCGTTACTTGTACGCGTCCGGTCCGGGGTGTTCGGGCGACATGCTGAGAGCCGAAACCCGAAAGCGAGCAGCCACCGGCCAAACAGGACGCGGACGCGCGCGCTCTCTTTTTCTTTCTTCCTTTCTTTCTCTCTCTCTCTCCTCGCTCTCTCTTTCTCTCTCTCTCTCTCTCACTCTCTCGCTCCTCTAAACTTGTCGAGACAAGTTTGGACGCGACGCGACGAACCGCACTGCACCGCACCGCACGCACGTACGCACGCACGCACGCATGCAACCACCGTACTGTGACAGTGCCAAACACATAAAATGGCGATTTCGCGTACGGTAGATAGATAGAGCCTTCCGGACGAGCGAGCGTCACGGAAGTTGCACGATCGACTAGACGGCAGACTCGACTCGCGGCTGAACTGAGCGCGCGCGCGCGCGCGCGAGAGCGCGACGACAGCGCTGCGAGCGATATCGATTTTCGATTTTCTCCGAAATCGATGATCGATCATTGACGATTCCTGTCTCGCGCAACGTGGTGATACAAGTTGCGTTCCTCATTCATATTCACTGCCAGCACTAAAAATCTATAGTATACATAACACAAACTATGTATTTTTAGTACTGGCAGTGAATATCGGAACGCAGCCTAGGTATATTGGCTGCGTTCAAAAAACAAAGCGCTTACTCAGAGCGATTAGTGACTATTGGTCTTTATTGTTAGATCCTTGCATTCAGACTAATTACGTTGACGAATTACTCAACCGCTGTACGTACGTACAACCGTTGTGTTTTTTGAACGCAGCCAATGGCCGCGTTCGACAGAAAAAGCTGCTTACTAAGCGCCTAGTGATTATCGTTGTTGATTGGTTCATTCCTCTGGATTCATTAAAGATCTGAAAGAATACTCCAATCATAGATAATAATCACTAAGCCCATAGTAAAGCCAGCGGCACACGGTGCTTGTTTTCGTGCTGGGTTGCTTGCTGGATGAAAATACTGCGTTCTGATTGGTGCATTTCCATCCATCTTCGGAAATGTACCAATCAAAACGCAGTATTTTCATCCAGCTAGCAATCCAGCACGAAAACAAGCACCGTATGCCGCTGGCTTTAAGCAGCTTTTTCTGCTGAATGCGGCCATTGTTTATGGTTCCGCATGTTTTGTATCTGTGCCTGAGTGCCCATTACCCACGTTTTCTGATTGAACGAATGGTAGTTACAAATATATTTTTAGGTTATCATTAAGCCCTGAGAGTCTGAATTTCTGTTTGTGCCATGAACGCTCATGACCTTTTTAGAACCCTTACAAAAGGTATTACGTTTAACACGAAACGTTCTCGACCAGAAGCAAAAAAATCTCAGGTAACTGAAATTTTTCTATTCTACTCTGAAAGTTAACGTTTAACATTTACATGTTTTCGTAAATATCTTTTGTGCAGATAGTGAAACCTGTCGTGAATGATATAAATGTAAAGGAAGAAAGGACAAAAGAAGATGAAATATCAAAGGTCAATGAAGAAAATAACAAGAAAAGGAAACGTATGGAAGACGAGATTGAAGATAATGAGACGTTAACTCTGCTGGATGGGCTATCAGTGCCAAAAGATGGAAGTATTTCAACTTTTAAAAAGCATAAAAAGGTCGCAACTACTGATAAGATGCTTAAACTGGAACAAGAAAAGGTTTGACATTCATTCATTTAATTGTATCTAAGTAAATTCCCATGGAATATATGGAATATTTTTACCATTCTCTTTTCTTGTTTTTAGATAAATCATCTAAGAAATCAAAACCGTATTTCAGTCACAGGTAATCGTGTACCTGAATTAATAACAGACTTTGAGGAATTGAAAACAAAGTATCAAATATCAGAAAATTTGATGAATAATATGAAAGCTTGCGACTATATTTGTCCCACACCAGTACAAATGCAAGCAATGCCAATTTTGTTAGAAGTAAGTAACTTTTCTCTCCGAAAAATTGTCATTAAAGTCGTAAATACTTAATCCTTTACTTATCATTGATAATCAACAGGGTAGAAATATACTAGCTTGTGCTCCGACAGGATCAGGAAAGACTGCAGCTTTCTTGCTACCTATAATTTGCAGTTTACAAAAGCCACAAAATAAAGGTTTCCGTGCTGTTATTTTAAGTCCAACAAGAGAATTAGCCAAGCAGACATATAGAGAATGCCTAAGTTTAAGTGATGGTTATGATTTTAGAATTCATATAATTAACAAAACCAATCAAGCTCTTACCAAATATGGACCATCAAGTTCACAAAAATTTGGTAAGCAGAAACAAAAATAAGAGTTTCAGTAAGAATGAATTTTCTCTAAAATTTACTGATGTTTCAGATATTTTAATAACTACACCCAAGCGACTAGTCTTTCTTCTGAATCAAGATCCTCCAGCTATTTCATTAAAAAAGTAAGTTTTTTATAAAATTTATTATATATTGAATCTCTAACTATACAATTAAGCTTGCAATTAGAAATTCTTCCCTATCTTCACAGTGTAGAATGGTTAATTGTGGATGAAGCTGATAAACTTTTTGAGGATGGAATACGTGGATTTAGGCAGCAGTTGGATGAAATTACAAAAGCTTGTACCAATGACAATTTACATTGTGGCATGTTTAGTGCGACAAACACACCTGTGGTAACAAAATGGTGTCGTCGTAACATGAAAAGACTTGTGACAGTAACAGTTGGACAGAGGTATACTTTGTTAGTAGATTTTACAAAGGATATATGTGAATATATGTGAATAAACATACTCGGTATATTTTATAGGAATGCAGCTACAGATTTGGTGGAACAGGAACTTGTATTTGTTGGCAGTGAAAAGGGCAAGTTAATGGAATTGAGGAACATGATTCGAAAAGTATGTTCAAGGTTAATTAAGTTGAATTATGACGTTTTACATTATAGTTTAAAATAATAATTATTACAGGGTGTAGCACCACCTGTTTTAATATTTGTACAGAGCAAAGAGCGAGCCCAAGAACTGTTCAATGAACTTATTTACGATGGCGTTTACGTGGATGTTATTCACGCTGACAGGACAGTGACACAGGTATGCTGAGAAAAGTTTTTTTCAAATAACTATCCAGTTAAAGTTACATAATTGTAATTGATCTATAATTGTATCTCTTTTTCTTTTCCAGCGAGATAATACCGTGCGTTGCTTCAGGGAAGGTAAAATCTGGATGTTGATTTGTACAGAGCTGATGGGCCGAGGTATAGATTTCATAGGCGTAAATCTCGTTGTGAATTACGATTTTCCATCGTCCGCAATTTCTTATATTCACAGAATAGGTATGCGCTGAATGTAAACAAGTAACTTCGAAACAACTGTCCTGTCTCATCGAAGACGAAATCCCTTCTTTTCTGACTATTGTCAATTAATATGTTGTAATTTAAATCATTCCTGATTTGTCTCATTGTAATAACATCTGTTTGTATATTGTCGAGAGCAATCGCAGTTGTCAGAGACACAGGACAGTAATTATTTCATACTTCTTATTGCATAGTTTTTCAGCCTTGAATATTTATTTGTATCAAAATAGGTCGTACTGGCCGTGCTGGTCACAAAGGAAAGGCCATAACATTTTTCACCACACAAGACACGGCGAATTTAAGGAGGTACATGTTATTTCTTTTTTTTTTACATATGTCATTTACAGCCAGACAAAACCATTACAATGACGACAAACAGTCTTTCTTCTTTATGCTTTTGTTTTTATTTCAAGTATCTCTTGCAAAATTCTTTTTTTATACTATTTAATATCTTATATCTAACACCAAATACTTTCTAATTGTCACTAATGTTTACGTTTTTATTATACTCAAATGAAATGGTTATGGAATATAGTATGTACTACTTCTCTGTTTAGTATTGCGACGGTTATACGCGCGTCCGGTTGCCACGTACCTGATTATATGCTGGCTATGAAGAAACACAGTAAGAAAGAACGACGTAAACTCGAGCGCACAGCACCCACGCGCGAGAAAATATTAACCGTACCCACGTACAAGCGACGCAAACGAAAACTGCACGTCGAACAGAAATTAGAGACGGAAGAAAAAGCGTAAAAGTGTAAACGCGATATTCGTGTACTTTATCGATCATATAAATATAATGATTCATATTTACAACTATTGTTCGCTCTATCTTTTCCCTCCTCCCGTAACAGATCACTTGTAGGTACTTCTTGAATAAAACTGTTGATAGAGATTTATTGCGCGATACGAAAGCGCAATTTCCTTTTCGATTATTTGTTTTTTTTTGTAGGTAACAATTGCGTGTAACGTGGACGTATATCAATTTTTTGATAAAAAAAATAGCAGATTTGGTAAAAAAGCGACATCGCACGGATAATACAGTCAGGATCAGGAATTCCTCTCCGCGAATTAACGCTGAAGAAAATAGTCTTTTACATACCTCAACGTATGTGTATTCCCACAGAGTTTCGATGAAATCAAATTTTTCGAGCCGGATTACATGAGTCCCTGGTAAATACTGATCCCTTCGATGTCGATTATCTTTTATTGTTCCAAGAGAATAAGTAGGTAGAATCATATCCCCGACCTCGGAGCTCGCACTTTTTGCATCTTCCCCTTTGTAGATTTGAGACCTCACTTGACTGGGGGAAAAACAAAAAGAAAGAAAACACCGATTGTGGAGCGTCGGTTGCAGCTATGCTTCAACGATTACAGAGTTGCATGTTGAGGAAAATGCAACTCGCTACTCATGAATATGTGATACTTCGCGTATTCGCAAAGTACTACAACTTATCGCGCACGTTACCTGACGACTTCGTAGCGCTATTAAATTGATTTCCTTTTGATACTGTCTCAAGAGAATACGCAATGAGCCCTTTTAAGCGTAAATATTCGACGAGATGTATGTTTGTTTCGCAGTGTCCCTTTGATGACCTGAAAGAAAATGTCTTTCTATGACAATCACTACTATCATCTCAACAAACGACTTTTGTCCATCATCGGCCAATGGCCGTATCAATCGCGTCTGGAGAGTAATATGATGTTCGGCATCACGCTATTCTTCACTGGCAGTTTGACATTCTTGGAGGTGTTTGAAATACGCACGACCCAAGACCCAAGATTCAAAATTAATCGTCTGTTTCGAATTGTGTTCGTAGGGATGGGGTCTGGTAAGCGGCATAACAGATCTGAGCATCATCATGGAGAACGCGTCGCCGATGCTGGTGAACATCTTCATCTTTGTGAAACTGCTCAATTATTTCTTCAATAAGTATAAAGTCCGTACATTTCCGTTCCGTTGCGAAACGCTAAAGCTGGCCGAGCATTTCGTAATCATAAATCGAATGAATTCTTCGAAGTGCAGATGAAAGAACTTCTGGATCACGTCGAGGAGACCTGGAAGATGATGCAAGTGGGTCCACGTAATGAAATATTGCGGAGCTACGCGGAACAAAATAAAGTCTATACGATAAGATACACGTGTGAGTTCCTCTCGTTTCCTTTAGAGATCGATGTCAACGTCATTTTCCCTCCTTTGACGGCTCGTGTCAAATTATATCTCTCGAGCGAACACGGCTATTATGAAAAAAAGGAAGAAAAAAAAGAAACAACAAGCGGCTCTCGTTCCAGTGGCTTTGTACACGATGTGGATCTTGTACTCGACGACGCCGCTCATCGTCAGCTGGACATACAAGCTTCTGCCGATTAACGCGACCTACACGGCCCGATTTCTCTATCGTTTGGAACACGTTTGTGACGTGGACAAGTACTTCAATCTGCTGATGCTGCATGGCTTCATCAGCGTGTTCTACATAGTATCAGTGCCGATCGCGGTCGACGCGATGTTTATACTTTGCATCCAGCATGTCTGCGCGTTGTTCGAGATCATAAAGTAAGTCGATCTCGATCTTTGGGGAAAATCCCTCTGAATGATGTCACGTTTTCAATCGAGTATAGGTACGACATGGAGCGCATACAAGGTTCGGATTTCGTGACGCTTGAGCCGGATATTGCGGACGACATCGGGTATCATAAAATAATCGAGTGCATTAAATTGCACGACCAAGCGTTCAAGTTAGTGCCAGTTGGAAATACTCTTTAGCTACACATGTCTCTCTGGCCGGCGTCTCTTTACTCGACTTGTTTTTTCCCGATTTTTCTATACACCTGGTTTAAAAAAAAAAAAACGTGTCTGTCAATATCGATTAGTAAAATACGTACAACAATCGCTGGTTATTCGAATTCTTCAATATACAGCAGATTCGGATAACGAGGAATGACTACAACTGTTGGGGACTTGAATATAAGTTTTCGCTGTTTTTTCGTGAAAATGAATGCTTTATTTATGAAAATGAGTAAAGACCATGTCATTGAAAGTATTGTCCAACGCTAGCCACTACTTTCTCCCATCTTTCTGTCAGTATATACGAATACCATGTCGAAAGAAACGACTCATCTTTTGAGGTTATCCACGAATCGGCCCATTTTTTGGCATCTTCATAAGAATGGAAGTGCTGTTCAGCCAGGTCATGAGCCATCGATCGGGACAAGTGGTAGTCGGAAGAAGCAATGTTCGGTAAATACGGCGGGTGAGATAGGCCTTCCCATTTCAGCGTTTCCAGGTAGATTTTGACCGGTTTTGCAACATGTGGCCTTTGAGGGGCTCATAATATACTACACCCAGCTGATCTCACCAAATACAGAGCATGAGCTTGGAACCATGGATATTCGGCTTTGCCGTTGGTGTTGACGCATGCCCGAGCTTATCCCACGATTTTCTACGTTTCGGGTTATCGTAGTGTGTCCACTTTTCATCGCCCTTCACGATACGATGCAAAAAATGCCTTTCCTTTTCTGCCGTTGGAGCAGCTGTTCACACGTGAAAAAACGCCGTTCAACGTCTCTCGGCTTCAACGACGTACGGCACCCAATTTCCTTGCTTTTGAATCATTCCTAATGCTTTCAAACGTTTGACAACTGTTGTGTGATCAACTCCTAATGATTCTGCAAGTTCAATTTGCGTCTGACATGGGTCTTCATCCAGTAATCCTTCCAATTCTCCGTCTTCAAACTTTTTCGGTGCGCCAGAGCGTTCTTTATCTTCAACATCAAAATCATTATTTTTAAAGCATCTAAAGCTATCTCTGCATGTTGTTTCCGATAGAGCGTGGTCGCCGTAAAGTCTCCACAAGAATTCTATATATTTCAGCTGCAGATTTTTTTTTTTTAAAGTGATGCAATAAAATTCCCCGCAAATACTCTGTTTTTTGAAATTCGAACATTCGGACGAAATTCGACATGTTTAACGCTATGAAAAAATATGTTGTTTACGCTTCGGCGGAATAACATATACTGTCACTTTCTAATGGAGCCTAATGTTGGAGCTTCACGATGAAGTTGGCTGTAGTATTGCCCGATGCAAAAAGGCTAAGACAACACTATCTGTCGGGAAACAGCGAGAACTTATTCAAGTCCCCAATAATTTGCAACCTTTATACGACGTTATAGCTTTAAAGTGAATTAAATAGTTCTACTGAGATTTTGCGTTAGGACACAATTTAATCGTATTAGAACTGCTCACGTGGACTAACACAACTGTTTCGTCATTTTACGCAAAGATTTTCCGAATTGCTCTCATTCGCTTACGCAACGTCCTACCTTTTTCTACTAGGAAGTGTGATCATATGCATCAGTTTCAGCTCGGCTGAGGTAAATACTTGATAATTTTCAGCACTGCGTGTGTATATACTTGGGTTTGTTTTTATCTTGTATGTTTAATCGCTATTGCATACAGTTGCTCATGGTGGATCTTCAGTTTGACGAAATTGCCAGATTTTCCGCCTCTAATATAGCTCAATTGTTACACATATATTATCTGAGTTGGATGTGTCAGCGATTGCTCGATTACAGTGGCGATCTTCATAAAGTAATGTACGCATATTTGTTTGCAGTTGTATACGTACATACATGTATACCCTAATAACAATGTTACGTAGCTAAATCTATCGGAAACAGATTTTGCTAGACGCCTGCTGCAGGAGTTGATGGCAAACTGATGTCAGACTTAATACAGACTCTGCAGTATCAGATGAGGTCGGCAGAATATCAATAATATTGAGACAAAATCTGTTACGCAGGTTTGACATCAGATTGACGTCGACATTTAAACAGATCCTGACGTGCAATCTGGCGGCAGATTGCGATGGCAGAAACATATATTGGGTCTGGGAAAATGTTCGTGGCGTTTTTTTAGTAAAATTCAACTGGTTTTCTTATAGTGTGAAAATGGATTTATTTAAACCAAATATGCTCCATTACTATCGACAATATTTCGCCATTTTTCGGGTAGAGCCATGATGCAATCGGTGAAGAACTTCTGTGTTTTCTGGTTGGAAAACTGAATCAAGTGGTTTTCTCAGGCTTCTTTTGAAACCAGCTTAATTCCATTGAGAGAGTTCTGCAGAGATCGGAATAAGTGATATTCAGAGGGTGCTATGTCTGGACTATACGGTGGATGCATCAAAACTTCCCAACCAATCTCTCACAATTTCTGACGGGTCATCAAAGAAGTGTATGGTCAGGCGTTGTCATGATGGAAGACAACACCTTTCCTATTATTCAATTCGGGCCGTTTTCTTTCAATTGCCTGGCGTAATCTCTCTAGTTGTCCAGAGTAGAGTTGAGAATCAATCGTCTGACCAACTGGAAGTAGCTCATGGTGGACGATTCCCTTTCAGTCCCACCACACACACAGCATCACCTTTTTCGGCGTCAATCCTGGCTTCGCGAACGCTTGTGACGGCTCATCATCCCTTATCCACGATCTTTTACGCTTCCGATTGTCGTACGTGATCCATTTTTCATCACCGGTTATGACACGTTTCAGAAATGGCTCTATTTCATTGCGTTTCAGCAGCGCATCGCAGATGTTAATTCGGTCTATCATGTTTTTCGTGCTCAACTCATGAGGAACCCATACATCGAGCTTCTTTTTGTAGCCAGCTTTGTGTAAATGGTTCAAAACAGTTTTGTGGTCACTGCCTAGCTCCATACCAATATCGACACTGCTGATATGCTTATCTTGCTGGGCTTTTTTAAGAATTTCATCAGCTTTTTCAGTGATTGGACGACCAGAGCGTGACTCATCTTTCACATCAAAATTACCAGAACGAAAGCGAGCGTACCATTTCCGCGCAGCAGATTTTGATAAAGTACCTTCATCGTGCACAGCACAAATTTTTTCACAAGCCTGCGCAGCGTTCTTCCCTTTGTCGTAATAATATTGCAAAATATAGCACAATTTTTCATTACTTTTCTCCATTTTCAAACGCAAACAACTTTCCAACCACTGTACCAATTTCGATGTTTATACACTCAAAGTAATGCTCGAAGTGTCACCTTTCCAACGAGCGTTAAGTGGTGTCGCTGCGATCTATGTTTCCTGAGTTATTTGCAATTGACGCCATCTATTGGGAAAAACGCCACGAACTTTTTCCCAGACCCAACATTATCGAATCTTACTGTGCATAGTCTGACGGCAGATTGGCGACAGGAATACAGCAGATCCTGACGCACGCAGTGCGTCTGGCGAGAGATAGGTGGCAGTAACAGATCCTACTGCCCACAGAGTCTGACAGCAGACTGGCGACAGAAATACAGCAGATCCTGTCATAATCAGTTTTACGCCCTCTCCCTCCTCTCTCTCTTTTCCCCCAGTCATATACATTACGTCAAGGTAATAATTAAAAAACAACACAATATACGTACAATCTTTTTATTTATCGCATAAGATGCGATTGTATTTACTGTGGAAAATTATGACATTAATACAATGTAATTTTTAATTTACGTATTTGCTTAAACATATATATTACATACCTATAGTTAGAGAGATGCAACTGTAATATAGATCCGATATCGTTGCAGATTGCCGTGCACCTAATTTATCAGTTACACCAACATCGCCACCAAGTTATCATGTGTCGCCGCTTTCTGAAGCTATGAGAAGAAACATCGTCGCCTTCGTTTTCCCGCGCATAAACACTATTGTCCCCCTTTATCCCTTTGGAAAGTGCATGGAAAAAGTTTATTGTTAACTTTTTTCCGATTATGGCTGCCTCGTTTGACAGTACCTTGTGCTATAAATAAAAAGATTGTATGTATAAGTTTTGGTTCTTGTTCAATAAATGACTTTGGGCAGAGCTGTTACACTCTATCCCCTACGTCAGTCAACGATTATGAAGATTATGAAGAAGAAAAGAAAAACAGGGACGCGTACGCAGTCCCCACGTTCAAAAAATATGTGTAGTTACAGAAACAACATCCAACCGCTATGGAAGCGAACAAAAGACTCTATTGTACGTTATATTATGTTGTTTTTTAATTATTACCTTGACGTAATGTGTATGACTGGAGGAAAAAGGAGAGGAGAGAAGGGGCGTAAAAATGATTATGGCAGGATCTACTGTATTTCAGTCGCCAGTCTGCTGTCAGACAATGGACAGTAGGATCTATTACGTTCCTACCGTCATTCTGGTGTCAGACTGTGTGTACGGCAGAATCTGCTGTATCTCTATCGCCAATCTGCCGTCAAATAATGTAAGCAGACTCTGCGTCATCAGAATGCGGGCAGAATGGATAAACAGTTGGCACCAATCTGCTGTAAACCTCTGATTCATTCTGCCGTCAGTCTGCTGTAATGTTGCTGGCAGGGTATATATATACATATGTGCACGCCAAAACTTGTGTCAATTAATGAGAAAAATGCACTTCACTATCAGTTACAGTTGCAACTGGTATACGATTTCAATGAGATCTAGACAACTGTTAAAATTCATGTTGATGCGTGCCACTAAACCGTGTCAAATAAAAGCTGGAAAGATGTACGTAATGTCGATGGAGAATTTCAGCTCGGTACGTAAATAGATATTACGCTACTCGGATAAACATCTTCCTTCGGAAAAATTTTCAAATTAACTTAAAATTATTTATAGTTAATTGTGAGTAATTTATAGTTAACTATAAGTAACTTTAGGTAACTATAATTATAACTTTTAATTGAGTTAATTTGAATATCTTAAAGTATTTTTTCCTAAGAGCTCCCTACTAAGGTACAGCAACATCATATAGTCTTCTTTCCATCCTTTTTCAGATTTTGCAAGTATCTGTATCTTACTTCACTATGCTCACGTCACTGCAATAATTTTGTTATAATCAATAAACTCAATGAAACTATACAGCGCAATAAAATTATACAACCTGTTTAAGACGGTATTGTCGTTTAGAAATTTGAAAAAATCGATTTTGAGTTTTTTGGATTTTCTTATACTACAGAACTTCCGAATATAGGGGGTGTTATAAAAGTCAGAATATACAGGGTGTTATAAAAGTCCCGGAAGAGCAGAATAACTCGAAAAATATGAGTCCTAGAAAAAATACGAAGTACTGAGTTTTTATGATTTTTTCCTGGCTATCTGACGGTAACCTTGGATTTGACCTTGACAATGACTTTGAAGGTCATTTCAAGGTCAGGTCAATTTTTTTAAATGGGATCCCATACTTTTGACCCCAGAAATGAAAAGAGCGGAAAATTCTACGTTCGGATATGATCTTGAACACTGCCAAATTGACCTCTGAAGGTCACATAAAGGTCTAAGCTTGTTTTAAGCTGAAAACGCGAATATCTTCGAAAATGCACCTGCTAGGGAGCAATGTTACGCATAAGAACAAGAATATAGAGGTCAACGAGGGACATTTAGCCGTGACCTTGTCCTTATTCTCAAGGTCATGAGTTAAGATTAAGATTATTAAGATCAAACCGGACTTTTTTAGGACTGAAAATCCATACTTTTGACCTAAAAGTGTCAAGATTGAAAAATTTTACGTTCGGATATGACGTTTTCAACCTTGACCTGTCAAACGCACTGTCAAACGGTCAATGGGGAACATTTTGAACATCTCTTGTACTCCCAGGCCGAGTTACGAGATGCTTTGCCTTCGGTGGCCGGGACTAACTGAACCTTGCCTTCAGTAGTCGGCTTTGAGACACCTTGCCTTCAATAGTCGGGTTTGAGACATCTTGCCTCCAGTGGTCGGGTTTGAGACATCTTGCCTTCAGTGGTCGGGTTCCGAGACGCTTTACTTTCAGTAGGCTTCACGATCAGTGAAGTAACGTAAAACGCATAATTTTGAGAACAAGATCAAGGTTGAAAACGTTATATCCGAACGTAAAATTTTTCAATTTTAACACTTTTAGGTCAAAAGTATGGATTTTCAGTCCTAAAAAAGTCCGGTTTGATCTTAATAATAATCTTAACTCATGACCTTGAGAATAAGGGCAAAGTCCCTCACGGCTGAATGTCCCTCGTTGTCCTCTACATTCTTATTCTTATGCGTAACATTGCTCCCTAGCAGTTGCATTTTCGAAGATATTCGCGTTTTCAGCCTAAAACAAGCTTAGATCTTTATGTGACCTTCAGAGGTCAAATTTGGCAGTGTTCAAGGCAATAACCGAACGTAAAATTTTTCGCTCTTTTCATTTCTGGGGTCAAAAGTATGGGATCCCATTTAAAAAAATTGACCTGACCTTGAAATGACCTTCAAGGGCATTGTCCAGGTCAAATCCAAGGTCACCGTCAGATAGCCAGCAAAAAATCATAAAAACTCAGTACTTCGCATTTTTCTAGGACTCATGTTTTTCGAGTTATTCTGCTTTTCCGGGACTTTTATAACACCTTGTATAAATATGCCTGTTAAAACCATATAGTGAAATTCGTAAAATTGGCTGAATTGTAGCAATTCTAAGAAGTACGATCGCGCGGGGAGCGTAGCCGAGACACAGCTGCGCCTTTCTGCTGTTTCCTTTGTTGTTCGGTTGTTTGTTGTTTTGATCTGCTCGGAACACCTTAGGCCTGTTTGGGGCCTTATATTAGAAGAAAAAAGATACACTCTGTACAACCAGTTCAGCCAAAAAAAAGGAAGCCTTTTGTTGTTCGGTTTAGTTTTGTCTGGACCTTTGTACGAAGTAGACGCGAACATACAGCAAAATGTAAGATATGACGCGGATTCCGACATCTATGGGAATTATAATGCGCTAAAAAGACATCCGCCGCGTCTACTACAGTGACATCTATACGAGTATATATATTCTTGGGCGGCAATTCAAAGCTCTCTTCTCCCTTCGCTTGGCTTTGCTTTGCTTCTTCGCTTTGCTGCTCTTTTCTCATGCGTGAGCTTGCCTAGCTATATAAAAAAACTGTATCGGAAGCGAAGTATTTTTGCGGTGGTTAAAACGGAGCTTTCCGTCCGGTTCGATGGTATGTTGTTATCAGTCGTAAGAATCTATTATTTCTTATATTACCGTAGTGTTTCTTTGAGAAGCAAGATTATCGAAACTTGTTCGTTATGAATCCAAAACGATATACGGGTTATATCGGGTCTATATTGTCACCGTTATACTTGTGAAAAGTGAATCATTAAGATGCTGTTAGTGTTCGGTGCTTGAAGCAGAAATATAGAAACTGTGTTATGTGTGTTAATCAAGACTTTGGTTTATTGAATCCTGATGAGAAGATACATGTAGTTATCATAAACAGAATTCATAATTCTTCATAGCCGTTCGACAATCCTTTTACCGACAATCGCAAGGTCATTCCTTACAGCTGTGAAAGAGTCAGAAGTGGGATAACAACAGCGCTTCTCTTTGTTCGTCTCCTGCGGAGCGCAAACGGGGTATTGTTCCATATGGGCCAGGTTCGATATGATCTTGAAAACAAATAAATAAGGTCATTAGACAATAGTCAGTATTTTAGCCGATAATATAAGCGGTGTGACACACAATATACATGTGCGCGTTAGTGTTATAAGCGGGCAAGAGAAAGAGCATAAAATTTAGCTGACGCGATTCTGCGAAGTTTAGAGTTTTTTACGGTTTCCGAGTAGTGACCGAATAGTTTGCCAACGGGCAGCTCTAGCTTCTATATTCTTTTAAACACTAGTGTTGGTGTGCGAGTAATATACAAATCATAAGACGGTGTCCGATTACTTACTTGTTTCGAATCGGTGTCCGTAAATTCGGCAACGATGGATCGACGAAAGCTTTGGACAATATGTCTTTGGAGCAATTGCGGGAGGAAGCACTCCGGCTCCAACTGCGGGCTTTTGGTTCACGAGACGCTTTGATCGACGAAATTATGACTCGCGTGGAGCATAATAGTCCATTAATCGAGATGCTTGGCGGGGAGTCGGCGCCTGGACGTCAGCCAATGCAATCCGCGCCGGAGCAACAGGGAACGTCACAACCGAACTTTGCTCGGATGGAGGGAATGTTCGCTCGTACGATGACGACCGTCTCGCAATGTATCCAGCAGCAACAGCAGTCTATGCAGCAGCATCAGCAACAGGTTATGCAATTGATAACTCAGTTGGCTAACAATAGTAATTCTGTAGAAATGCCTAGAAAGGTTAGTCAGACGCCGATAGTAGCTGATCATTCTCCTGGAGGTAACCAGACTAGAGGTTCCGATGCGTCAGAGACTGGAGGGGCAGTCGCACAGTCTTCAGCATCCAGTATAATGTCCGTCAATTTTGTGTCAGTATTGGCGTCACAATTTCCCGAATTTGGAGGTTCAGAAGACGAAAACGTACACATATGGATACGGCGCGTTAATCAGGTGGCTCAGATCCATAACGCCGCCGATCGTGTTGTACTGTTAGCAGCTTCAAGTAAATTGACTCGCGAAGCGAGGCGATGGTACAAGTTCCAGTCCGGAACAGCACTCGAGTCGTGGGAGTCATTAAGTAACCAGCTGGCTTCGATGTTTGACCGGCGGACTCTTTTCCACGTAGCGATGCAGAAAGTGGAAGCAAAGAAGTGGAACCATCATAGAGAATCCTTCGATCTCTATGTCATTGATAAGTTGTCGCTAATGCAGCGGTTGTAGCTTCCTGAGGAAAGTGTTATTGATCTGCTGATGAGGGGGAATTACTATCCCTTCACTGAGTATTACAGCGGCAGCATTGGCCAGCGACTCAGTGGATCAATTTCTACTGAAAATGAGAAAACTACACACAAAACGTTACTCGGTTTGATGAACCATCTTTTAGCAGTAGTAAAACAGTTGTAAATAAAGTAACGCAGGGTAGGTTTATTAATAGAAAAGAACAAACCTCAGACAATCGGTTGAGTTTCAGCACCGGTTCCTGCACATACTGCAGAGGCAGGGGTCTTTCCAGATCGGAATGTTATAAACTTAAGCGTCGGGAGCAGTTAGGACGCCCGAACACAGTCACTCCGTTGGTCGACTCATCAGTTCCTTCAATCTCGAGAGATTCAACACATACTATTGCCATGGTCAAGAAGGACGAGAAGACACGACTCAACAATCCTTTCGTGAGCGTGATGCAAATCAATAATAAAGATTGTTATTTACATGCGCTGTTAGACACAGGCAGTCCCGTGTCATTTGTAACTTCAAAAACTTTTAAAAAGTATTTTAATGAAGCTTCGGTTAGGTTAAAACCCACTACTAAAGATAAGTTTAAATCGATAAGTAACGAAATGTTAAAAGTAATGGATACCATTTGTACTTTGATAAAATTAGAATCCTTAGAGGATAAAAAGATCTCAATCTTATTATATGTAGTCGATACCAAGAATTTGGGCGCAGACACGTTATTTTAGGAAGAGATTTTCTAACCAAACAAGGGATCAATATTCATTTTCAATCCTTAGGGGAAATTAGCAGTCAGGCCGAAAATCTTTTTCATCAAGACTTACTAAACATTAATGTCGAGCCTAGTTCGGACAGTTTGGAGGAGGTTGTGATATCATCTTCCGCGAATCTGAAACCAACGGATCAAAAGAAACTCACAGATTTGATAACTTCGATCGAGAAAGAAACAATTTCAGTAATAGATGACGGCTGTCGCGTTAAGGTTAATCTCAAAAACTTTTCGACTTACGCATACGCACCTCGTAAATTTGCATTGGCAGAGCGTGAGCAAGTTCGTGAAATTATTGACGACTTGTTGCAGCGAGAGATAATTAAACCCAGTACATTTCCATATTGCGCCAGAGTAGTACCGGTGAGGAAAGAATAATACGTTGCGTTTGTGTGTGGATTTACGGCCGTTAAATAATCGAGTGGTTAAACAGAAATCAGCCTTTTCCGCTGATAGAAGATTGTTTAATGAGACTCGGTGGTAGATCAGTCTTTACGTTGTTAGATCTAAAAGACGGGTTTCACCAAATTAAGGTTGATCCAGATAGTACTAAGTATTTCGCGTTTGCAACCCCGGATGGGCAATATGAATATACGCGATTACCTTTTGTATTGGATATTGTGAATCACCCGCGGAATTTCAAAAGAGAATAGTGCAGGTCTTACAGCCTTTAATAAAGCAGGACGAAGTAATTGTATATATAGATGATATTCTCATTCCGTCCAATTCTGTCGAAGCAAACTTTCAGACTATTAAAGAAGATTTGATTTTGTTAAAACAATATGGGTTTGAACTCAACTATTCCAAATGTCAGTTTTAAAACAAAGTATCGAGTTTCTCGGCTACATAATTACCTCTCAAGGAATTGCTATGAGTAAACGTCACGTCGAGGCTATCGAATCCTTTCCATGTCCAAAGAATGTACATGAACTGCAGAGATTCTTAGGGCTCACTAACAATTTTCGCAAATTTATTGCCAATTATGCTGTGATGGCGAAGCCACTCACGGATTTACTTAAAAAGTCAGTACAATTCAATATGAATGCAGATTGTATGCAATCGTTAGAATCGTTAAAAAGAGAATTGGTTTCGTACCCAGTACTTAGACATTTTAATCCGAATGCAGAGACAGAGCTTCACACTGATGCGTGTACCAAAGGTCTAGGTGCTATATTACTTCAAAAGCAGTCTACGGGACAATGGGCTCTCATTGCTTATTTTAGTCAAGTAACTAATAAGGCCGAAGAGAATTATTATAGCTTCGAGCTAGAAATACTAGCCATTGTGAAGGCGGTGCAAAGATTCCACCTCTATCTATACGGTCTTAACTTTAAAATAATCACGGATTGTAATGCCTTGATGTATGCAGTAAATAAGGCGAATCTTAACCCTCGCATAGCCAGGTGGACTCTTCAACTGCAAAATTATTCTTTCACTATAGCTCATCGAGCAGGTAATAAAATGTCGCACGTAGACGCTCTGAGTCGTAGTATTCTATATATAGAGACGTTACCGTTGGAACGCGAATTAGAGTTTTGACAGTTACAAGACGATCATATTTGTCAAATTGCGAACGAATTGGAATACGCAGAGAACGCAAAATTTGTGTTAATAGACGGATTAGTATATCGCAAGGGCGAAAGTCATTCAAAGTTTGTAGTCCCTGAATCTATAATAATCCAACTAATTAGGATACATCACGATGAGATGGCTCATTGTGGCTGTGAAAAAACATATCAAAGTTTAAGTAAATCCTATTGGTTTCCTACTATGAGGAAACGGATACGAGATTACGTAGAAAACTGCGTTACCTGCCTGATGTCCAATATGTTTCGCAATAGTTTAGAAGGTGAACTTCAGATTTCCAAAGTGTCTTCTTCTCCAATGGAAATATTGCACATCGACCACTTCGGCAAACTGAAGATGGGTTTAAGCACATTCTTGTGGTAATAGATTTGTTCACTAAATTCACGTGGTTGTTCCCTACACGATCAACTGGAACACAAGAAGCATGTAAAGCATTAAGTCTAGTTTTTGATACTTTTGGGGCACCAAAGTCTATAGTATCGGATAGGGGTACAACGTTTACCTCGCATGAGTTTGCCAAGTTTGTAAGCGAGTACAAAATTAATCACCGACTAGTAGCAGTCGCAGCTCCATGGGCTAATGGACTAGCTGAACGGGCTAATCGCTTCATTAAATCTACCCTCGCTAAGGTTGTGGATGATGCATGGAGGAAACATTTAGGAAAATTGCAGTATGTTATCAATAACACCTATCACACTATTATTAAAGCGTCATCTAGTAAAGTTATGTTAGGTTACGAGCAGCGCAACCACAGTGATAAAGATTTAAGCGAATTTGTTAAAACATTACAGTTAATTGATTAAGATTTGATCAAAGAGCGAGAGACTTCTCGAGACATCGCTTCAGAAGTTTCAGCTAAAGTCAAAAACTACAACAAATTACAGTACGATGTGAAGCATAGAAAACCTACTAGATATAAAATTGGAGAATTTGTGCTAATTAGAGACTTACAAAATAAACCGGGAATTAACCTAAAATTGAAGCCTAATTATAAAGGCCCGTATCAAATAGCTAAAATCTTAAATAATAATCGGTATGTGGTAACTGATATCCCAGGTTTCAATATAAGTACCAAACCATACAACACGGTATTATCACCATACAAACTGAAACCATGGATTAAGCCGATGTTGCCTCCGAGGAATAATTAAGTGAGCACTGAAAAAATAGAATAGGTACAATTAACGTAGCGAAAATCATCGCACTGTCTTGTAGTTCATGATTTGACGAAGAGCGAAGGAGAATACCAACAATATTGTATATAGCCTTCATTCATTCAGGCATTCATTTAACATGTAACTCTGAACAGAGTTATTACACCCCTTCTTCTACGCCAATCATAACGATCTTGAGGTGATAAAGATACAAGAGTTAGGGCAAGAGCACACACACAGGCTTTTGCATAACGCATAATACATAACGCATAAGAGAATAAACCAATTAGTTTTCTTCATTTCCCTCCTCAGGATAGAAATGAAGAACCCACACTCTGATTGTTGGTAATTCCTCAATATCGGGCGCCATTTTGGATCGGTCATCTTGAATTTGTAAAATCCAACGTCAGATTCGATTTCAGAAACGACTTCAAAAACTCCTTAAACGAAATCCAATTTTTGTTATTCTTAAATATCGGCCGCTATTTTGAATCGGCCATCTTGAATTTCCAAAATCCGACGTCGGATTCGGTTTTAGCGAGCTCAAAAATCCCAGGATCGGTATCCGAAAAATTTATTCGCCATCGATAAAGTGTATGCTTCAAAGTTTTTATTTGTCTCGATTCTATCAGTGTCAAACAGATAATAGATTGTTTTTGAGTTTTCACCGATTTAACAAGTTTTGGTGTCATTCTAGTCTGTTTTGAATTATTATCATATTATTATTAACTATCAATGGTACATTACTTATTATTTTTATTTAAAGGTAAAGAAACCGAATTTTTTATACCAAATTTTTGCAAATTTTTGGTTTTCAATTCCAAATGGCTTCTCTTACAGAGCATGAGAGAGTTTCGCTATTGATGATGAGAGGATGAGAGAATAGACAAAGGTCATACAGTGAAGTGAGATTGCTGTTCAATGAAAACTTTCGTAATGAAGGCGAAGGTATTTCAATATCGACTATATCTCGTACCATCAGACGATTTGTAGAAACTGGGAGTAATAAAACCGCCAAAAATCTGAGAGGCCAAGGTCTCAAACGACAGAAGAGCGACAATTTGAATTAACCCAATCATTTGTTGAAAATTCCAGATTATCAATTAGAAAAGCATCTCAACAGCTTCAAATGAATGTATTGTCAATTTCCAAAAATCTAAAGACCATTAAGTTCCACCCCTACAAAATTCATCTCCACCACGAGTTGAATAAGGATGATTTTGACCGCAGGGTGCAATTTTCAGAAATTATGATGCATAGAATTGATCAGCAACCGAACTTTTTGCATAATATCGTTCTTTTAGACGAAGCGTCTTTTGAAATTACTGGTAAGGTAAACCGTCATAATTTTAGATATTGGGACAACGAAAATTCTCATTGGATGCTTGAAGCACATACGCAGCGACCTCAAAAATTGAATGTTTGGGCAGGTCTTTATGATAATCAAGTGGTTGGGCCTTTTTTATGGGCCTTTTTTAATGGGAATTTGAACTCAGAAACCTATCTGCAGTTTCTAACAGACCAAATTGTTCTATCAATACAGGAGATTGTTGGTGATAATTTTGATGATGCTTGGTTCCAGCAAGATAGGGCACCGCCACATTATGGACGCATTGTTCGGAACTATTTAAACGATACTTTCCCTAATCGATGGATAGGTAGAAGAGGAACAATCGAATGGCCACCGAGATCGCCCGACATTGCACCACTTGATTTCTTTCCTTGGGGTTACATAAAAAATAAAGTTTATTTCACTAAACCTCGTAACCTGGATAAGCTTCAACAACGGATCATAGACGAATGTGCTGCAATACTTCCAGAAATGATAAGGAGTGCGACTGACAATTTGTACGTCCGCTTAGCACACTGTCAAACGGTCAATGGGGAACATTTTGAACATCTCTTGTAATCTCAGGCCGAGTTACAAGATGCTCTACCTTCGGTGGCCGGGTTTGAGACATCTTGCCTTAAGTGGCCGGGTTTGAGACACCTTGCCTTCAGTGGTCGGGGACTAACTGAACCTTGCCTTCGGTGGTCGGGTTTGAGACACCTTGCCTTCAGTGGTCGGGTTTGAGACACCTTGCCTTAAGTGGTCGGGTTTGAGATACCTTGCCTTCAGTGGTCGGGTTTGAGACACCTTGCCTTCAGTAGTCGGGTTCCGAGACGCTTTACTTTCAGTAGACTTCACGATCAGTGAAGTAACGTAAAACGCATAATTTCGAGAACAACGTCAAGGTTGAAAACGTCATATCCGAACATAAAATTTTTCAAGCTTGACACTTTTAGGTCAAAAGTATAGATTTTCAGCCCTAAAAAAGTCCGGTTTGACCTTAATAATAATCTTAACTCATGACCTTGAGAATAAGGGCAAGGTCACGGCTGAATGTCTCTCGTTGACCTCTACATTCTTATTCTTATGCGTAACATTGCTCCCTAGCAGGTGCATTTTCGAACATATTCGCGTTTTCAGCCTGAAACAAGCTTAGACCTTTATGTGAACTTCAGAGGTCAAATTTGGCAGTGTTCAAGGTCATATCCAAACGCCGAATTTTCCGCTCTTTTTATTTCTGGGGTCAAAAGTATGGGGTCCTATTTAAAAAATTGACCTGACCTTGAAATGACCTTCAAGGTCATTATCCAGGTCAAATCTAAGGTCACCGTCAGATAGCCAGGAAAAAATCATAAAAACCCAGTACTTCGCATTTTTCTAGGACTCATATTTTTCGAGTTATTCTGCTCTTCCCAGACTTTTATAACACCCTGTATATAAGGCCTGTTCTTTTTCGCTATACTGCTGCACTGATGCAATAAGTTAGAGTGAGAAATATATATTTGTTTCACTCTAATATATTGCATCAGTGCAGCAGTGCAGCGAAAAAGAATAGGCCTTATATTTATATGTATGTGTACTGGATTTCAATGTAGCGCGTATCCCCACTCTATATCACGTGACCCATTTTAGTTCCACCAGTTCCGATACGTATCATGGTGGCGCTCCAAAAACCCTCGATTTCTAAGAGAGGAGTTTGTACTCCCTGGCCAAGAGCCAAGACATTCGAGTCGAATGCTATCTTCAGAGTGGTCGAGCTGTAAGATATGACGCGGATTCCGACATCTATGGGAATTACAATGCGCTAAAAAGACATCCGCCGCGTCTACTACAGTGACACCTATACGAGTATATATATTCCTAGGCGGCGATTCGAAGCTCTTTTCTCCCTTCGCTTGGCTTTGCTTTGCTTCTTCGCTTTGCTGCTCTTTTCTCATGAGCTCTCGTGAGTTTGCCTAGTTATATAAAAAACTGTATCGGAAGCGAAGTATTCTTGCGGTGGTTAAAACGGAGCTTTTCGTCCGGTTCGATGGTATGTTGTTATCAGGCCAGTCGTAAGAATTTATTATTTCTTATATTACCGTAGTGTTTCTTTGAGAAGCAAGATTATCGAAACTTGTTCGTTGTGAATCCAAAACGATATACGGGTTATCTATACTGTCACCGTTATACTTGTGAAAAGCGTATCATTAAGATACTGTTAGTGTTCGGTGCTTGAAGCAGAAATATAGAAACTGTGTTGTGTGTGTTAATCAAGATTTTGGTTTATTGAATCCTGATGAGAAGATCCATGTGGTTATCATAAACAGAATTCATAATTCTTCATAGCCGTTCGACAATACTTTTATCGACAATCGCAAGGTCATTCCTTACAAAAATGAGTAGCAGGAAAGAAAAGGTACGAAAACTAATATCTCTCGCGCGTGTCGGAGTTCAGTGAGAAGAGAACTAAAAGAAGAAAATTCAGAGGAAATCAGTATACAGTAGGAGAAACAAGTGAAAGTTTTACAAGTACAACAGCAGAGAAGTTGCGGAGAACTGGTGACAAGGAAATTCCGCTTGATATACAACACGGTTATTGTATATTAAACTTTTACCCTGTTTTTGCTACAATTAGTGCATCTGTTATTTGCAAAACCTGCAAAAACGAAGTTTGTTTTACTAAAACCAACCCTCGTGGATTGGGTTTCAAAATTCAATTGCAATGTACGTGCGATTTATAGTATATATATATATATATATATATATATATATATATATAAACTCTCCTCCGTTTATCGAGAAAGCATTTGAGATCAATCGTCTGATTATGGTGGCAATACGATTGTTAGGAATCGGCAGAGAAGGCGTAAACTTATGTTGTGGGATAATGGATATCGAGCTTGGGCTTTCAACATCGTGTTATTCTACTATGATGAAGAATTTTCATTGCGCGGCTGCAGCTACGATTGCGTGCTGAAAAGAGCCGTCGATGAGGAGAAATAAATGACTTCTGAAACAGAATTTTCATCATCGAATCTAACAGTATCAGGGGATGGAACTTGGAAAAAACGAGGTTTTAGTTCACGGTTTGGTGTGACTACTTTGATTGGTAAATACAGCAACAAAGTACCACATGCTAGTGGTTAAATCAAGCTTTTGCCAAGTCTGTGCCTTATCGAAAAGCAAAATGAGTACTGAGGAGTTCGATATATGGTTTAAAAGTCATGAAGAACAATGTACATACAACCGTTGTGTTTTCTGAACGCAGCCAATGGCCGCGTTTAACAGAAAAAGCTGCTTACTAAGCGCCTAGTGATTATCGTTCTCGATTGGTTCATTCTTCTGGATTCATTAAAGAAAGAATTCTGAAAGAATACTCCAATCATAGATAATAATCACTAAGCGCTTAGTAAGCAGTCTTTTCTGCTGAACGCGGCCATTCCCTTGGGAAAAATTACTTCAAATTTTCAAATTAACTTAAAATTATTTATAGTTAACTGTAAGTAATTTATAGTTAACTATAAGTAATTTGTAACTTTAGGTAACTATAAGTAACTTTAAGTTAATTTGAATATTTTAAACTAATTTTTCTTAAGGGTTGTCTATGGTACCGCATGTTTTGTACGAGTGTCCATTGCCCACGTTTCTTGATAAAGTCTATTGTTCGCCTCCGTGGCGGTTAGATGTGATTCTTGTAACTACGCATATTTTTGATCGTGGGGACTGCGTACGCGTTGTCCGACAAAACCATTACAGTGACGATAAACAGTCTTTCTTCTTTATGTTATTATTTTTATTTCAAATATATCTTGCAAAATTCTTTCTTATACCTCTTAATACCTTATATCTAATACCAAATATCGTCTAATTGTCACCAATGTTTACGTTTTTCTTATACTCAAATGAAACAGGTATGGAATATAGTATGTACTTCTCTGTTTAGTATCGCGACGTTTATACGCGCGTCCGGTTACCACGTACCTGATTATACAGGGTTTGTCAAAAGTGTGGAAACCCTTAAATAATTTTTATAAAAATGAAAATATAAGAAAACGGTAAAACACGTGCTTCGATTTTTCAAAAAAACTACCCTATGACATGGATACCGATGATTCCCCACCCCCTGGTACGCGGGGGTAAAAGGGGGGTTGAAAATTTTAAATTGGACTAAGGGTCGAGTGGGGGCTCATTTGAAAGGTCTTTTCATAACAAACACACCCTTAAAATTTTAAGTCGCTACGACCCCCCCCCCATTAAAAATGGCGGCCGTTCAAATTTCGAAATTTCATGCACTTAGTGTTATCCAGGATCAACCGGCTACTTAAAATCAGTTGTCCTCACTGCTACTGAAAATCAGTTGTTCTCACGGCTATTTAAAATCAATTGTTCCCACTGCTACTTAAAATCAGTTGTTCACACGGCTACTTAAAATCAGTTGTTCTCAAGGCTACTTAAAATCAGGGGGAGTACCAGACTTTTTTGAAAAATCAAAAAATTGTGTTTTACCATTTTTTTATATTTCCATTTTTACAAAAATTATTTAAGGGTTTCCACACTTTTGACAAACACTGTGTGCTGGCTATGAAGAAACACAGTAAGAAAGAACGATGTAAACTCGAGCGCACAGCACCCACACGCGAGAAAATATTAACCGTATCCACGTACAAGCGACGCAAACAAAGACTGCACGTCGAACAGAAATTAGAGACGGAAGAAAAAGCGTAAAAGTGTAATCGCGATATTCATGTACTATATCGATCATATAAATATAATAATTCATATTTACAACAATGGTTCGCTCTATCTCTCCCCTCCTCCCCTAACAGATCACTTGTAAGTACTTCTTGAATAAAACTATTGATAGAGATTTATTGCGCGATACAAAAGCGCAATTTCCTTTTCGATTATTTGTTTTTTTTGTAGGTAATAATTGCGTGTAACGTGGACGTGTATCAATTTTTTGATAAAAAAAAATAGCAGTTTTGGCACAAAATCGACATCGCACGGATAATACGGTAGAATCAGGTATTCCCCTCTGCGAATTAACGCTGAAGAAAATAGTATTTTACATACCTCAATGTGTGTGCTCTTCCCGTATGTACATTCCCGCAGAGTTTCGATGAAATCAAAATTTTCGAGCCGGACTACATGAGTCCCTTGTAAGTACTGATCCCTTCGATGTCGATTATCTTTTATTGTTCCAAGAGAATAAGTAGATAGAATCTTATCCCCGACCTCGGAGCTCGGAGCAATTTTTGCATCTTCCCCTTTGTAGATTTGAGACCTCACTCGATTGGGAGAAAAGAAAAAAAAAGAAAACACCGATTGTAGATTGTAGAGCGTCGGTTGCAGCTGTGCCTCAAGCGATTACAGAGTTGCATGTTGAGGAAAATGCAACTCGCTACTCATGAATATGTGATACTTCGCGTATTCGCAGAGTACTACAACTTATCGCGCACGTTACTTGACGACTTCGTAGCGCCGCGCTATTAAATTGATTTCCTTTTGATACTGTCCCAAGAGAATACGCAATGAGCCCTTTTAAGCGTAAATATTCGACTAGATGTATGTTTGTTTCGCAGTGTCCCTTTGATGGCTTGAAAGAAAATGTCTTTCTATGACAATAGTTACTATTATCTCAACAAACGACTTTTGTCCATCATCGGCCAATGGCCATATCAATCGCGTCTGGAGAGTAATACGATGCTCGGCATCACGCTATTCTTCACTGGCAGTTTGACATTCTTGGAGGTGTTTGAAATACGCACGACCCAAGACCCAAGATTCAAAATTGACCGTCTGTTTCGAATTGTGTTCGTAGGGATGGGGTCTGGTAAGCGGCATAACAGATCTGAGCATCATCATGGAGAACGCGTCGCCGTTGCTGGTGAACAGCCTCATTTTCGTGAAACTGATCAATTATTTCTTCAATAAGTATAAAGTCCGTTCCATTTCCGTTCCGTTGTGAAACGCTAAAACTGGCCGAGCATTTTATAATCATAAATCGAATGAATTCTTCGAACTGCAGATGAAAGAACTTCTGGATCACGTCGAGGAGACCTGGAAAATGATCCAAGTGGGTCCACGTAATGAAATATTACGGAGCTACGCGGAACAAACTAAAGTCCATACGATAAGATATATGTGTGAGTTCCTCTCATCTCCTTTAGAGATCGATGTCAACGTCATTCTCCCTCCTTTGACGGCTCATGTCAAATTATATCTCTCGAGCGAGCACGGCCATTATTATTACATAGGAGAAAAAGAAAGGAAAGGAAGAGACATTAAGCGGCTCTCATTCCAGTGGCTTTGTACGCGATGTGGGTCTTGTACTCGACGATGCCGCTCATCGTCAGCTGGACGTACAAGCTTCTGCCGATTAACGCGACCTACACGGCCAGATTTCTCTATCGTTTGGAACACGTTTGTGACGTGGACAAGTACTTCAATCTGCTGATGTTGCATGGCTTCATCAGCGTGTTCTACATAGTATCAGTGGCGATCGCGGTCGACACGATGTTTATACTTTGCATCCAGCATGTCTGCGCGTTGTTTGATATCATAAAGTAAGTCGATCCCGATCCTTTAGGGAAAATCCCTTCTGAATGATGTCACGTTTTTGATCGAGTATAGGTACGACATGGAGCGCATACAATGCTCGGATTTCGTGACGCTTGAGCTGGATATTGCGGACGACATCGAGTACCATAAAATAATCGAGTGCATTAAATTGCACGACCAAGCGTTCAAGTTAGTGCCAGTTGGAAATACTCTTTAGCTACACATGTCTCTCTGGCCGGCGTCTCTTTACTCGACTTGTTTTTTTACCCGATTTTTCTATACACCTGGTTTAAAAAAAAAAAAACGTGTCTGTCAATATCGATTAGTAAAATACGTACAACAATCGCTGGTTATTCGAATCCTTCAATATACAGCAGATTCGGATAACGAGGAATGACTACAACTGTTGGGGACTTGAATATAAGTTCTCGCTGTTTTTTCGTGAAAATGAATGCTTTATTTATGAAAATGAGTAAAGACCATGTCATTGAAAGTATTGTCCAATGCTAGCCACTACTTTCTCCCATTTTTCTGTCAGTATATACGAATACCATGTCGAAAGAAACGACTCATCTTTTGAGGTTATCTACGAATCGGCCCATTTTTTGGCATCTTCATAAGAATGGAAGTGCTGTTCAGCCAGGCCATGAGCCATCGATCGGGACAAGTGGTAGTCGGAAGAAGCAATGTTCGGTAAATACGGCGGGTGAGATAGGCCTTCCCATTTCAGCGTTTCCAGGTAGATTTTGACCGGTTTTGCAACATGTGGCCTTTGAGGGGCTCATAATATACTACACCCAGCTGATCTCACCAAATACAGAGCATGAGCTTGGAACCATGGATATTCGGCTTTGCCGTTGGTGGTGATCGGCATGGCCGAGCTTACCCCACGATTTTCTACGTTTCGGGTTATCGTAGTGTATCCTCTTATCATCACCCTTCACGATACGATGCAAAAAATGCCTTTCCTTTTCTGCCGTTGGAGCAGCTGTTCACACGTGAAAAACGCCGTTCGACGTCTCTCGGCTGCAACGACGTACGGCACCCAATTTCCTTGCTTTTGAATCATTCCTAATGCTTTTAAACGTTTGACAACTGTTGTGTGATCAACTCCTAATGATTCTGCAAGTTCAATTTGCGTCTGACATGGGTCTTCATCCAGTAATCCTTCCAATTCTCCGTCTTCAAACTTTTTCGGTGCGCCAGAGCGTTCTTTATCTTCAACATCAAAATCATTATTTTTAAAGCATCTAAAGCTATCTCTGCATGTTGTTTCCGACAGAGCGTAATCGCCGTAAGTCTCCACAAGAATTCTATATGTTTCAGCTGCAGATTTTTTTTTTTTTAAGTGATGCAGTAAAATTCCCCGTAAATATTCTGTTTTATGAAATTCGAACATTCGAACGAAATTCGATATGTTTAACGCCATGAAAAAATATGTTGTTTACACTTCGGCGGAATAACATATACTGTCACTTTCTAATGGAGCCTAATGGTGGAGCTTCACGATGAAGTTGGCTGTAGTATTGCCCGATGCAAAAAGGCTAGGATAACACCTCTGTCGGGCAAACAGCGAGAACTTATTCAAGTCCCCAATAATTTGCAACCTTTATACGACGTTATAGCTTTAAAGTGAATTAAATAGTTCTACTGAGATTTTGCGTTAGGACACAAGTTAATTGTATTAGAACTGCTCACGTGGACTAACACAACTGTTTCGTCATTTTACGCAAAGATTTTCCGAATTGCTCTCATTCGCTTACGCAACGTCCTACCTTTTTCTACTAGGAAATGTGATCATATGCATCAGTTCCAGCTCGGCTGAGGTGAATACTTGATAATTTTCAGCACTGCGTGTGTATATACTTGGATTTGTTTTTATCTTGCATGTTTAATCGCTATTGCATATTGTATGTTCAAGTTGCTCATGGTGGATGTTCAGTTTGACGAAATTGCCAGATTTTCCGCCTCTAATATAGCTCAATTGTTACACATATATTATCTGAGTTGGATGTGTCAGCGATTGCTCGATTACAGTGGCGATTTTCATAAAGTAATGTACGCATATTTGTTTGCAGTTGTATACGTACATACATGTATACCCTAATAACAATGTTACGTAGCTAGATCTATCGGAAACAGATTTTGCTAGACGCCTGCTGCAGGAGTTGATGGCAAACTGATGTCAGACTTAATACAGACTCTGTAGTATCAGATGTGGTCGGCAGAATGTCAATAATATTGAGACAAAATTTGTTACGCAGGTTTGACATCAGATTGACGTCGACATTTGAACAGATCCTGACGCGCAATCTGGCGGCAGATTGCGGTGGCAGAAACATATATTATCGAATCTTACTGTGCATAGTCTGACGGCAGACTGGCGACAGAAATACAACAGATCCTGACGCACGCAGTGCATCTGTCGAGAGATAGGCGGCAGAAACATATTAGATTCTGTCGTGCACAGTCTTACAGCAGATTGACAGCAGAAATACAGCAGATACTGCCGTACTCAGTCTGGCACCAGAATGACGGCAGAAACGTAACAGATCCTACTGTCCACAGAGTCTGACAGCAGACTGGCGACAGAAATACAGCAGATCCTGTCATAATCATTTTTACGCCCCCTCCCTCCTCTCCCTTTTCCTCCAGTCCTATACATTACATCAAGGTAATAATTAAAATACAACACAATATACGTACAATCTTTTTATTTATCGCACAAGATGCGATTGTATTTACTGTGGAAAATTATGACATTAATACAATATAATTTTTAATTTACGTATTTGCTTAAACATATGTATTACATAACTATAGTTAGAGAGATACAACTGTAATATAGATCCGATATCGCTGCAGATTGCCGTTTCTCCTAATTTATCAGTTACACCAACATCGCCTCCAAGTGATCGTGCGTCGCCGCTTTCTGAAGCTATGACAAGAAACATCGTCGCCTTCGTTTTCCCGCGCGTAAACACTATTGTCCCCCTTTATCCCTTTGGGAAAAGTGCATGGAAAAAGTTTATTGTTAACTTTTTTCCGATTATAGCTGTCTCGTTCGACAGCACCTTGTGCTATAAATAAAAAGATTGTACTATAGGTTCTGGTTCTGGTACAATAAATGACTTTGGGCAGAGTTGTTACACTCTATCCCCTACGCCAGTCAACGATTATGAAGACAAAAGATAAACAGGATCGCGTACGCAGTCCCCACGTTAAAAAAATATGCGTAGTTACAGAAACAACATCCAACCGCCACGGAAGCGAACAATGGACTCTATTGTACGTATATTATGTTGTTTTTTAATTATTACCTTGACGTAATGTGTATGACTGGAGGAGAAGGGAGAGGAGAGAGGGGGCGTAAAAATGATTATGGCAGGATCTACTGTATTTCAGTCGCCTGTCTGCTGTCAGACAGTGGACAGTAGGATCTGTTACGTTTCTACCGTCATTCTGGTGTCAGACTGTGTGTACGGCAAAATCTGCTGTATTTTTGTCGCCAATCTGCCGTCAAATAATATAATATAAGCAGACTTTGCGTCATCAGAATGCAGGCAGAACGGATAAACAGTTGGCACAAATCTGCTGTAAACCTCTGATTCATTCTGCCGTCCGTCTGCCGTCAGTCTGCTGTAATTTTGCTAGCAGGGTATATATATACATACATGCACGCTAAAACTTGTGTCAATTAATGAGAAAAATGCACTTCACTATCAGTTACAGTTGCAACTGGTATATGATTTCAATGAGATCTAGACAACTGTTAAAATTCATGTTGATGCGTGCCACTAAACCGTGTCAAATAAAAGCTGGAAAGATGTACGTAATGTCGATGGAGAATTTCAGCTCGGTACGTAAATAGATATTACGCGGCTCGGATAAACATCTTCCTTCGGAAAAATTTTCAAATTAACTTAAAATTATTTATAGTTAATTGTGAGTAATTTATAGTTAACTATAAGTAACTTTAGGTAACTATAACTATAACTTTAATTGAGTTAATTTGAACATCTTAAAGTATTTTTTTCTAAGAGCTCCCTACTAAGGTACAGCAACATCATATAGTCTTCTTTCCATTTTTTTTCAGATGTTGCAAGTATCTGTATCTTATTTCACTATGCTCACGTCACTGCAATAATTTTGTTATAATCAATAAACTCAATGAAACTATACAACCCAATAAAATATACAACCTGTTTAAGACGGTATTGTCGTTTAGAAATTTGAAAAAATCGATATTGAGTTTTTTGGATTTTCTTATACTATAGAATATATAAATACTCCCGAATATATAAATATGCCTGTTAAAACCGTATAGTGAAATTCGTTGTTCCGTTGTTTGTTGTTTTAACCTGCTCGGAATACATTAGGCCTGTTTAGGGCCTTATATTGGAAGAAAAAGATACACTCTTGTACAACCAGTTCAGCCAAAAAAAAGAAGCATTTTGTTGTTCGGTTTAGTCTCGTCCCGACCTCTGTACAAAGTGGACACGAACATATAGCAAAATGAGTAGCAGGAAAGGAAAGGTACGAAAACTAATATCTCTCGCGCGTGTCGGAGTTCAGTGAGAAGAGAACTAAAAGAAGAAAATTCAGAGGAAATCAGTATACAGTAGGAGAAACAAGTGAAAGTTTTACAAGTACAACAGCAGCGAAGTTGCTGCGAAGAACTGATGACAAGGAAATTCTGCTTGATATACAACACCATTATTGTATATTGAATTTTTACTCTGTTTTTGCTACAATTAGTGCATCTGTTATTTGCAAAACCTGCAAAAACGAAGTTTATTTTACTAAAACCAACCCTCGTGGATTGGGTTTCAAAATCCAATTGCAATATACGTGCGATTTATAGTATATATATATATATATATATATATATATATATATATAAACTCTCCTCCGTTTATCGAGAAAGCATTTGAGATCAATCGTCTGATTATGGTGGCAATACGATTGTTAGGAATCGGCAGAGAAGGCGTAAACTTATGTTGTGAGATAATGGATATCGAGCTTGGGCTTTCAACATCGTGTTATTCTACTATGATGAAGAATTTTCATTGCGCGGCTGCAGCTACGATTGCGTGCTGAAAAGAGCCGTCGATGAGGAGAAAGAAGTGACTTCTGAAACAGAATTTTCATCATCGAATCTAACAGTATCAGGGGATGGAACTTGGAAAAAACGAGGTTTTAATTCACGGTTTGGTGTGACTACTTTGATTGGTAAATACAGCAACAAAGTACCACATGCTAGTGGTTAGATCAAGCTTTTGCCAAGTCTATGCCTTATCGAAAAGCAAAATGAGTACTGAGGAGTTCGATATTTGGTTTGAAAGTCATGAAGAACAATGCACATACAACCGTTGTGTTTTCTGAACGCAACCAATGGCCGCGTTCAACAGAAAAAGCTGCTAACTAAGCGCCTAGTGATTATCGTTCCCGATTGGTTCATTCCTCTGGATTCATTAAAGAAAGAATTCTGAAAGAATACTCCAATCATAGATAATAATCACTAAGCGCTTAGTAAGCAGTCTTTTCTGCTGAACGCGGCCATTCCCTTAGGAAAAATTACTTCAAATTTTCAAATTAACTTAAAATTACCTATAGTTAACTGTAAGTAATTTATAGTTAACTATAAGTACTTTGTAACTCTAGGTAACTATAAGTAACTTTAAGTTAATTTGAACATCTTAAAGTAATTTTTCTTAAGGGTTGTCTATGGTACCGCATGTTTTGTACGAGTGTCCATTGCCCACGTTTCTTGATAAAGTCTATTGTTCGCCTCCGTGGCGGTTAGATGTGATTCTTGTAACTACGCATATTTTTGATCGTGGGGACTGCGTACGCGTTGTCCGACAAAACCATTACAGTGACGATAAACAGTCTTTCTTCTTTATGTTATTATTTTTATTTCAAATATATCTTGCAAAATTCTTTCTTATACCTCTTAATACCTTATATCTAATATCCAATACTTCCTAATTGTCTAGTTTAAACTAATGTTTACGTTTTTATTATACTCAAATGAAACAGTTATGGAATATAGTATGTATTTCTTTGTTTAGTATCGCGACGGTTATACGCGCGTCCGGTTGCCACGTACCTGATTATATGCTGGCTATGAAGAAACACAGTAAGAAAGAACGACGTAAACTCGAACGCACAGCATCCACACGCGAGAAAATATTAACCGTATCCACGTACAAGCGACACAAACGAAAACTGCACGTCGAACAGAAATTAGAGACGGAAGAAAAAGTATAAAGGTGTAAGCGCGATATTCGTGTACTTTATCGATCATGTAAATATAATGATTGATATTTACATGATCGATTTACAACTATTGTTCGCTCTATATCTCCCCTCCTCCCATAATAGATGTATCACTTGTAGGTGTACTCCTTAAGTAAAACTATTGATAGAGATTTATTGCGCGATACAAGAGCGTAATTTCCTTTTCGTTTATTTGTAGGTAATAATTGCGCGTAACGTGGACGTGTATTAACTTTTTGATAAAAAATAGCAGTTTTGGCACAAAATCGACATCGCACGGATAATACGGTAGGATCAGGTATTCCCCTCTGCGAATTAACGCTGAAGAAAATAGTCTTTTACATACCTCAACGTGTGTGCTCTTCCCGTATGTACATTCCCGCAGAGTTTCGATGAAATCAAAATTTTCGAGCCGGACTACATGAGTCCCTTGTAAGTACTGATCCCTTCGATGTCGATTATCTTTTATTGTTCCAAGAGAATAAGTAGATAGAATCTTATCCCCGACCTCGGAGCTCGGAGCAATTTTTGCATCTTCCCCTTTGTAGATTTGAGACCTCACTCGATTGGGAGAAAAGAAAAAAAAAGAAAACACCGATTGTAGATTGTAGAGCGTCGGTTGCAGCTGTGCCTCAAGCGATTACAGAGTTGCATGTTGAGGAAAATGCAACTCGCTACTCATGAATATGTGATACTTCGCGTATTCGCAGAGTACTACAACTTATCGCGCACGTTACCTGACGACTTCGTAGCGCCGCGCTATTAAATTGATTTCCTTTTGATACTGTCTCAAGAGAATACGCAATGAGTCCTTTTAAGCGTAAATATTCGACGAGATATGTGTTTGTTTCGCAGTGTCCCTTTGATGGCCTGAGAAAAAATGTCTTTCTATGACAATCGCTACTATTATGTCAGCAAACGACTTTTGTCCATCATCGGCCAATGGCCGTATCAATCGCGTCTGGAGAGTAATACGATGCTCGGCATCACGCTATTCTTCACTGGCAGTTTGACATTCTTGGAGGTGTTTGAAATACGCACGACCCAAGACCCAAGATTCAAAACTGACCATCTGTTTCGAATTGTGTTCGTAGGGGTGGGGTCTGGTAAGCGGCATGACAGATCTGAGCATCATCATGGAGAACGCGTCGCCGTTGCTGGTGAACAGCTTCATCTTCGTGAAACTGATCAATTATTTCTTCAATAAGTATAAAGTCCGTTCCATTTCCGTTCCGTTGCGAAACGCTAAAGCTGGCCGAGCTGGCCGAGCATTTCGTAATCATAAATCGAATGAATTCTTCAAAGTGCAGATGAAAGAACTTCTGGATCACGTCGAGGAGACCTGGCAGATGATCCAAGTGGGTCCACGTAATGAAATATTGCGGAGCTACGCGGAACAAACTAAAGTCTATACGATAAGATATACGTGTGAGTTCCTCTCGTCTCCTTTAGAGATCGATGTCAACGTAATTCTCTCTCCTTTGACGGCTCATGTCAAATTACTGTATATCTCTCGAGCGAGCACGGCCATTATTATTACATAGGAGAAAAAGAAAGGGAAGGAAGAAACATTAAGCGGCTCTCATTCCAGTGGCTTTGTACGCGGTGTGGATCTTGTACTCGACGACGCCGCTCATCGTCAGCTGGACGTACAAGCTTCTGCCGATTAACGCGACCTACACGGCCAGATTTCTCTATCGTTTGGAACATGTTTGTGACGTGGACAAGTACTTCAATCTGCTGATGCTGCATGGCTTCATCAGCGTGTTCTACATAGTATCAGTGCCGATCGCGGTCGACACGATGTTTGTACTTTGCATCCAGCATGTCTGCGCGTTGTTCGAGATCATAAAGTAAGTCGATCTCGATCTTTGGGGAAAATCCCTTCTGAATGATGTCACGTTTTTGATCGAGTATAGGTACGACATGGAGCACATACAAGGTTCGGATTTCGTGACGCTTGAGCCGGATATTGCGGACGACATCGAGTATCATAAAATAATCGAGTGCATTAAATTGCACGAGCAAGCGTTCAAGTTAGTGCCAGTTGTAAATACTCTTTAGCTACATATGTCTCTCTGGCCGGCGCCTCTTTGCTCGATTTGTTTTTTTCTTTTTGATTTTTCTATACACCTGGTTTAAAGAAAAAACGTGTCAGTCAGTATCGATTAGTAAAAATACGTACAACAATCGCTGGTTATTCAAATTCTTCTATACACAGCTGATTCGGATAACGAGGAATGACTACTACTAATTGCAACTAATTTGCAACCTTTATACGAGGTTTATAGCTTTAAAGTGAATTAAATAGTTCTACTGAGATTTTGCGTTAGGACACAAGTTAATCGTATTAGAACTTTTCACGTGGACTAACACAACTGTTTTGTCATTTTACGCAAAGATTTTCCGAATTGCTCTCATTCGCTTACGCAACGTCCTACCTTTTTCTATTAGGAAATGTGATCATATGCCTCAGTTTCAGCTTGGCTGAGGTAAATATTTGATATAATTTTCAGCACTGCGTGTGTATATACATGGGTTTGTTTTTATCTTGCATATGTTTAATCGTATTGCGTACTGCATATGTTCAAGTTGATCATGGTGGATGTTCAGTTTGACGAAATTGTCAGAATTTCCGCCGCTAGTATAGCACAATTGTTACACATATATTATCTGAGTTGGATGTGTCAGCGATTGCTCGATCACAGTGGCGGACTTCATAAAGTAATGTATGTACGCATATTTGTTTGTAGTTGTATGTACATACCCAGTACATAACCAGATAACACATGGACGTCCGACGAACGTCCAGTGGACGTTCGAATTTGGACTTCGGGACGTCCATAAGACGTCCAAAAGAAATCCGACGGACGTTCATAGGACATCCGTAGGATGTCCGTTTTTCATAATTCTGGACGTCCGTAGAATATCCAAATCAAGGATCCAAAATGGACATCATTCTCAATTCTCCACTATTCGTAATTATAAGCAAAATAAACATTCAGAAATACGTAAAGGAAAGGTTTATCAACAACAATAAAATTCTGAAATGCAAAAAATATTATTTATTTTTATATCAATATATAAAATTTAATTTCAAAATTATTAAATTAACAAAAGTTAAGACACTATTATAGTAATTAATATATTCTTGATAGTGAATAAAGGAAAAAAGTCTAATATTATTTTTTGTCTCGACGAATAATTAGCGAGTTTATCGTAAGTTAAATGTTGAGAGAAAGTTACCAAGCTTCCCTGAAATATTTCAAAAAATAGTCAAATAAAAAAATGTTTTTGACAAAACAAAAGTTGTTAAAATTAATTGCTAGAAAAAGGAGATATAATAAAAAATTGGACTTTCTGTTTTAAAAAATTAAGTTGACCTAAAATTGACCTTGAAAATGCCCTCCAAATAAAAAACTGATAATGCCATTCTCTTTCCCCTTCGAAATCATGGAACACGTGTTTTAGCTTTTTTTAATATCTTTCATAGATTTCGAGATTTTTACCTGTTACGTTTGAAATTTAGCATCCTGTATAATATATACATATATACAAACGAAATCTAAACAAGCCTTAAAGCATACTTAGGCTGCGTTCCGAAATTCACTTCCAGTACTGAAAAAATATATGGTTTGTGTCACGTATACTATAGATTTTCAGTACTGGCAGTGAATTTCGGCACGCAGTCTTAGTGCGCATGTTAGTGCAAGCAATCAAATTCACTATAATAATTTTTGGATAATGACCATTGACGTCCAACATTGGACATCTTATGGATGTCCTAATATGGACTGATTTTGATGAGTCCAAAATCATATATACGATGGACGTTCATTTCACGTTCATGAACCGTGCGGACGTAAAATGGACATAAGGACATCTTGTGCTATCTGGGTATATATATGCACGCCAAAACTTGCGTCAATTAATGAGGAAAATGCGCTTATCAGTTACAGTTGCAACTGGTATACGATTTCAATGAGATCTAGACAACTGTTAAAATTCATGTTAATGCGTGCCATTAAACCGTGCCAAATAAAAGCTGGAAAGATATACGTAATGTCGACGGAGAATTTCAGCTCGGTATGTAAATAGATGTTATGCTGCTCGAATAAACATCTCCCTTCGGAAAAATTACTTAAAATTTTCAAATTAACTTAAAATTATTTATAGTTAATTATAAGTAATTTATAGTTATAGTTAACTATAAGTAACTTTAGGTGACTATAACTATAACTTTAATAACTTTAATAAAGTTAACTATAAGTTAATTTGAACATCTTGAAATAATTTTTCCTAAGGGCTAACCCTGCTAAGGTACAGCACCATCGCATATAGTATTCTTTTTTCAGATTTTGCAAGTATCTGTATCTTATTTCACTATGCTCACGTCACTGCAATAATTTTGTATGACTCAATAAAATTATACAACCTGTTCAACAGGAGAACGGATTAACGTGTACGGCTTAATTATATTTGCTGCTAACCTTTTTCAATTTTATTATTCGTAATCTCCATCCAGTCATTCAGAATAATTTTGTCTCTCGTTGCTTATGACAAATTCATCTCACTTGTGTTTAAACGCACTCAAAAGAGAAGGAGAATTTAGAATTTAGAATTCTTATTCTCATTCCCTCTGATTCTTCGTGATATTTCCCCGCTTGAGACTTTACGAATATCGACGAAACGCGCGTCACAAATATTTCACTTCCCTAATCGCACGTCACTATCGATAAGTCACTTCCTTTGATCGCACAGCGGCACAAAGGCAACAGACTGGCCACTCTATGTACGATTAATCTGTGGACAATCGTGGAAGGGACGATAGACGGAGTGGGACAGGAGGCGTGACTGGAGATAAAGTTATCAAATCACGGCGGACATTCGTCATAAGATACACACAAACGCAACACTTTCGAACGGCAGCTTCGTGAGAGCTGCCCGTGGTTACTTTTACGTTCGCGCATTGTGAAAGTCGTCGGAAAACGCGATGGAAACGTACGAGAGTGTCCTGCTGGTGAAATCCGAAGTATTCGTCTTCAAAATTCCGCCAAGGTCAACCAACAGGGGTTATCGGTAAGAACGAACGCTTCCGACGTGACGTTTCGCAGTTGTTCAATATGTTGTAAACGTTCCGATGTGTCAAACGCGAGACGGTTACGTGTTTTCTTATTTGGTTCAGACAGTACGTAACTGCTAGTAGTTACTCAGATATGTCTGGCTAAGTGAAACTGGACGCACCGTCCAGTTTTCCTCTTCTGACTGAATCGCATGGATATAAAGATTATATATCGACGATACGATTGCAGGGCAGCTGACTGGAACTTGCAGGAGCCTTCATGGACTGGTCGCATGCGTCTGGTATCGCAAGGAGACAGCATAACGATAAAACTAGAGGACAAGGTCACGGGCGAACTGTTTGCAAAGTGTCCGATCGAGCAGTATCCTGGAATAGCTGTAGAAACAGTCACTGACTCTTCCCGATATTTTGTTCTGAGAATTCAGGATGACAATGGGAGATCGGCTTTCATAGGTGTTGGTTTCTTAGATAGGTCTGACAGTTTCGACTTGAATGTCGCTCTTCAAGATCATTTCAAGTGGCTGAAGAATCGGGAACAAATTGAAAAGGAGAAGGAAAAACCGAAACAGGAGTTGGATCTCAGGTTCAAGGAGGGTGAAACTATCAAAATCAACATGAAGATCACTGTAAGTGCTATATGATTATGATGAAAAAGCTACGATGGAGAAAGTAATGATTTCTTTACAATAATATTTTTTCATTATTTCATTTTATTTCATTTTATTTGTTGTGCTTTTGTATGTGTGCAGGATAATTTTAAAGTTAAAATAATTTTCTCGCGTCTGTTACTTGTATGTCTGTTACTTAGAAAAAGGATGGCAGCGAGGTCTCATCCAAAGCAAGACAACGTACCAATCCAGCCATGGGTTTACCACCTCCACCTGGTGGTGTCAAAATCGCACCGCCACCAGCGAAAACTCCAACATCCTCACCAGCCCACAAACCACCGCAAAGTCAAAGTCAAGGTACTACAGGTTCAGAGTGGGGTGAATTTGCCAGTGCTTCTCAGGCAGCATCGGCACCCACACCCCCAGTGGCTAATGCCAGTTGGGTGCAGTTTTAATTTTCCAAACATATGTATATAACGTAATATATGTAATATACACATAGCAACATCTGAAATAGCAGTGCTATAAGAATCTAGATTGTAACACATACAGGGCAGTTTGCTCACAAGATACTGTTGGATTGTCGTTACTATCAAGTGGACTATCCTGTATTGTAATTCAGTGTTAATTGTGTGCATACATGTATTTTAAGTGCGCACGCACAGCTCGAGACTTTAAGGATGAATATCGGAAGGGTGTCTGTGAATAGCCGAATTTGCCGAAAGAGTTTGATGTATATTTCCAATACTATACAGTGTGTGACGAAAATTATAGTGGCAACGGGGAAAGGGGTAATATTTTCTCATGGAAAGCAGTGGCTTTCGCGCATACAAGACTCTTAGAGTTTCCTGAAGTTGATATATATTTTTCTCTATGAAGAAGTATTCCTTCCCGATTGTTCTGTGATTGGCTCTAGCACCCTGTATGATAGTATTGTACTTATAAATACTGCTTGAGGACTCTCAATATTACTTTCGGATATCCAGTGTATTTGAATAATGTATTTGAATATGGAATTCTTATTCACATATAAATGTCAATATCAGATGCATTTAGTGCCTTGTGTAAACTAGTTTTCAACGAATTGGAAGTAAACTCAAGACGATTCAAGACAATGTTAGTACTTACATGAATGCAACGTAATAATCAGCTTCCTTTCGGCGATCCTTTCCAACTTTCACAGAGATTTGACTCAAGAATACATGACTGAAAATGATCACTTAAACTTTTAATGCTCAGACATCATGGAATAAGTATTTTTGAACATTGAGAAAAAAGGCAGATCTAATTTATACAATTCTGATTTTCTGAGTATTGACTACGCTAATTATTCTATCGCGCAATATGGATTATCATTGGAAGCATAATGCATATATATCTTGAGTATGCATTTAATGTAATTGACCGCTTGACCTCGGCTGTTAGCTAACGATTTCAATCGTTGTAAATATTACAGAGCCTACTGTAAAAACAGGGCCTATTTTTCTCTTGTACACTGGATGTCCATAAAGTTCTTCACATTCAATCTTAATACAATCGTATTCCCTCCGTACGAATACGTGTTTTCGTTTTGAATTTTCATTCGTTGAAATTAAGTTTCTACTATTTCAAATAATACATCTTTCAACCTGTGTTCTTTTTCTCCAAAAGTATTTTTTTCGTTTGCCGTCTAAGATATATTAATTATTCATTAGCCAAAGGCACATTATATTATTAATAATATTTTGTAAAAAATATAAGCCTAATGTATCTGTAGGGGAGAATATTTAACTACATTATAGGAAATATTATATTTTTTGCATTTTTTTCCTTTTTTGGACTTTAGCAGATATTTATTTTCTAATTACAAGAACAATTCTAAATTAAATTTCGAGAAATTAAGCGGAAATTTTTGCAGATTGAATTTTAGCGGAATAGCGGAATAATCGAATTTTTCTATCCAACAAAGATAATAAAAATGCGATTTAATTTCTCGTTTATTTAATGCGATATAAGTGAATGTTCAAAATTTTTACTTGTTTCGAACTTCTATTACAAATATTTGCAGCAATTTTTAACTTTATATTTACATATCTTATGAGCATTATGAGTAAGCTATTGAAAAAAAATGTTACACAAACCTGAGGAATATGTGCGAGAATTCTATGTGATGAAAAATAATTGCCTTCGCGGCAAAGATTAGATAGAATGTTACTATCTATGATGCGCATTAATTAGATCATAAATTGTGTACAATGTTATTTATATATTACTCTGCTAAATTTTAATATAAAATGTAGAATAGCCTTGTTAAGCATTAATATTAGCATGAATCTTGTTGAATGAATGTTTAGACGCGATTGCGTTACATATGTTGTTTCCATTTTCAAAAATTTGGAGAATTATCTCTTATAGAAAATGTCCCAAAAAAGTGCGAACTGACAGCGGAAAATACGTCGTGCGGACAAATTGTATAAAGATATTAGTGAAGATTTATAATCAGAGAGCCATCTCGAATACGTCAAACGTTGGAAGATTTCAAGAAACGTGGGTAGATACTGTCATATCATGTATAAGAAGATATTGTTTAAACGATTAAATAATAGACTACTAATATATATAGATAGTATGATAATTTTTAAATGTTTAGAAGAAATTTGCTGTAGTGAAATTTTTATCATAGGAACAGCTATGCTAAGATATATTTAGGATTATCACTAAGGCAACATGTCAGTAACACACGAAACGAAATTAAGACTTTATTATTTGAGCTGTAAGATATCTTCATCGAAAAACAAAAATATTGAGAAGCCTTAAAATTATTCTGCTGCTGTTTCATGGGCTTTCTTGGGATGTCCCACATACACACACACACACACATATTGGCACATATTTAGTTCTGATATATAACATATTAATGTACCACTTATAAATGAAAAATTGCGTTACAATTTATATACATGAAAGATCACAAATTAAAAATTTGCCTGTGTGCCCTAGCAGCGGGGCATCAGAGAGATCTGGTACCTATTCCAGTGTTCTGTTTGATGATCAAATGATCCGAGTAATTGTTATGATGTATCGCGTGTTACATATTGATAGCAACTAAAAGAGAATCACTTTAATTGATAATTACATTCCATATTTTTTATTTTCTGTAAACATATTGCAAGAATAAATATCAGATTTAAGTTGAAACTTATCGAGATTATTTCCAATTAATCCTCGACGGAAACTTTCATCAAAAATTAAACATAATTAAATATAAATATAAAAATTAAATATAATTGTCTTTTAATTGGAGAAGATTGCTTGAGATTGATTGAGGAAATATTGAATTCAATGTTTATACGTTCATAATAAGAAAGTCTTGTGTCCTCGATTAAATTTTTCTGTTTCGCAATTATCTATTTAGCTTCATTTCGGCTGTATATGTATATGAATAAATGTGAATGAACATAATAAAAACGGAAGTCACACGATGTGAGAGAGAGAGACTTTCAATAAACAACTTGAGGTAGTGGTGAAGTTTTTATATATTTTTCTCTGGGGATACATAATAAATAGATGGTGCATTCCAAGAATTATTACGAATCATATTACAAATAATACTTTGCGAGGAGATAAATCGTTATGGCATCAAAAGTTATTCTATCATATGTACGAACGACAGGCTCATCATATTAACGAATCATGATTAACAACGTTTATTGCGTGCGACGTTGAGACGCAAGCTGCGCATAGCCATAGCACGACTGAAATGTCGTTGTACCGGGCGCTGAAGCTGTCCGCTGACTAGAGTTGAATCCTCATCACATTCTACATTGCTTACCATAACCAACAGTACGCCTACTACCTAAGATAACAATGAACATTTCAGTGGCCATTGTCTCTTTCGAAAACTCCAAAACTCGAAAAACAAAAAGAGGAATTGAGAAAACAGCTCCTTTAGTAAAGTTTATAATAAATTGTATAGATAGTTATTTACTTAAAAACAAAAAGTTTGAGACCAATGTTTAAAACTTTATTTAATATTGTTGCTACGGCAAATGCAATCGGTGCAACGATAAAATGCAAAGATACACTTGTGCTTGTTTACGTACCAAACAGATGATAATCAGTAACGTATAGAAATGTATACTTGTAACCGGTAGTGACTCTACTTCCTTTAATGCAGCAGTGGCATCAGAGAGGTCTGGTTTTAGCTCCAACGCATGACGCAAATGTACAGCTGCTTCTTGGAAATGTCCATATGCCTATAATCCGCAGAAAGATGCATTTCAAGGCTGGGAACATTTGAGTTTTTCTGGGCATTTCAAGTTTTGCATTCAGCTACTTTAATACTGAGTACCGAGTATTACGTTTTACCGCGCACGTCTATTTTCATACTCGGTATGATAACATGTTGATATCTAATTATTGTTTATAATATAATTATAATATTCACCTTGAAAATTTGTCCAAGTGTAAGATATTGTTCCCATGCATTACGGTCTGGAGGTTGCATTTCCAAGGACCGCCTGGCTAAATATGTCGCGTCATCCAAATAATGATGCACCAGCATTACTCTAGCCAAGTTCAAAAGTACTTCTGCATTATGCGGCGACACGGCAAGTGCCCTGCGAAAACATTCGATCGACTTTTCCGCATCACCCTTTATACGCCAGAAATTTCCTATCTGGTTATAGATCTGAACAGATTTCGGCTTCTGGAAATTTGAGGAAGGGTATAAAGAGAAAGAATCCACTCAACACAAAAAATCAAAGATGCACAAGTATCCCTTTGCAGAGATCACTTTTTAGTAATAATTATAATATGTAAATTGTATTGACAATAGATACCTCTCGCTTTGCTTTCTTTAAACGTCTCTCCAGCAAGTCGATATCAACATCAACAGTCCTACCACCGTTCTTTTTGAACATTAATGCTACATTTGGCTCTGGTATCATTGGGTGTTTGTCTCTATTTGCCACACCAATCAGGTTGTCATAATAGGTAAAGTTCACTGGTTTACCACAATCCAATATTATGTTGTCGCATTGTTGACCAGTAGCACATATCACTTGTTCGTTTGATACTTTTGAAGGTAGAGGAAAAGACTCATTGATATTTTGTATATCCTTCAACACGTACGACGAAAGTCGTCTGCCAAGGGGACCAAAGTTAAGGCTGTTTTAACACTGAATGAACAGGAAGCCACACACAAAATGTTAACTACAGAAAAAAAAGAAAATTATGTCACATAAACAATGGTGCATGTACGTAGTAAAATTAAGGAATCTATGCATATAAGTCACAATAACAAAATTACACAAAACAAAAACCACAAAGGAATTAGAATAAGGAGAAACAATTCAATATAAGTGACACGAATATATATAAGCACAGCGCATCCAACTATAAATAATTTCTTTTATTACATTATTCTTTACAATTTACTTTAAGCAGTAGCTGACAGATGCTGTGTAATATAGGTGTTCATTTCTCAAAAAGTATATGAAAACGAAAATGTTCATGTAAGCAACATGATCTAGACAGAAAGTAGCTAAAGCACATAAAATCTATTTTTTTCTCTATATCGCATTATACTTACTTGAGAATGAGAATGAAATTAGCATGACAGCTTGGATATCGTGATGGAGTGGAAGAGAGAGGGAGATAAACCGTGAGGAGGTAGAGAAAACGCAATTAGGAAGAATCATGATCTATAGAGATCATTTTATAACCTGACAATTCAACCTGACGATAATGACATGATAAACTATACCTCTCTTGATGATCGACGAAACCTTTACATTCTTGGCAGTAGATCTGTACTTTCTCAAGCTTTTCCGATGTCGCGGTCTTGCTCCAGCCTTGGCCATTGCCGGTAACCACACTGTTAGTCAGGATATCGAAGATCGGATCGTCCTCGACCGCACTCACGAAATCAGTAGTCTTCACGACCTTGTCAGCGGCGTTCAATCGCCAAGACGTTCGCGAGTTTGTTAATTTTATTTGCAGGATCAGCAAGTAAAGCGCGTACCTCCCGTCGGCCCATATCAGTCGCATTCTTCTCAATCCTGCCTCCGTTTGAATTGTTTACAATCTTGCAATCGAGGAGATAGAGATACAGACAGAGAGAAACAGAGAGAGAGGGAGAGAGAGAGAGAGAGAGAGAGAGAGAGAGAGAAAATGTGTATGTGAGAGAGAGAGAAATGTGTATGTGAGAGAGAGAGAGAGAGAGAGAGAAATGTGTATGTGAGAGAGAGAGAGAGAGAGAGAGAAATGTGTATGTGAGAGAGAGAGAGAGGAAAAGGAAGACACTCCGCTCTCTCACACTGGTGGCACGTATTGCATTAGGCGTCGCTTAAGGTCTGGTCTACAATATGTGTTGTAAGCTGTAAGAACTGACCAATTATAGCCAATTATTTTTGTAATAATCGATTGTGATTCGCCAATTCTTACGGCTTACAACTTACGACACGTATTGTAGACCAGACCTAAGGCACGGACAAGATAAGTCGCGACTATTGCGATGTCGAGGTATCGATACTAATGTGGATTGCGGTTTTAACAGTACAGTCGGGTGTAATAGGATGCAACGAAGCGGTCAGGTTATTTTATCAGATTGTACCATCACTGTCTTATTACACTGCGTGTAATAAGCTCCGAATTAAATCGATCTATCATCGACTCCTTTCACCCGCACCTCGTACACTTTGAATACAGATAAATGGTTCCACTACGGAAAGAAATGAATCACCGCGATTGGTCGACTCAGTTTCCCGAGTATCCCGCTTGTGGCGCTGTTCGCAGTTGCATTCGTATTTAGTTATGGCGCCGGTTACGGGTTGTGTTGTGTGCGATAAACAGTCGCGCGCGATTTCTCGTGATTTTGACTCGTCGTAGCTGAGTTTCGTGCCTTAAATCGTTACCGGGAGTGCCGAAGGCGTAAGTTTCGCGCGTGTGTTATAGCGGAATGACGTTTGTTCCGCTACGCGAAGTGAAGTGAGATGAATCGTCGGAATGGCGAGGAAAGTTCAGCGTGCCAGCTGCGTAACGGCAGCTCGCGGAGTTTTCGCGTCGCGGAGCTTCATTTTCAACTCGTCAGCCGAGTCTCGGCTGCGAATTATCGTTAAACATCGAGGTATGGCACAGCTTTCGTTAAATATTCGCTGAAAATGTGCATTATTCGTCGGGAGGGTCGAGTAAAGTTTCGGGAATTTTTTCTATCATGGCCGACTTCTTGGAATATTTCAAACGGGACGGACGGTTTCGAACAGAATATTTTGATTGGCTAGCAGGCTAGTGATACGTATTCACCGACATACGCACACGTTGAAAGTCGCATTGCAACGCTTAGTGGTAAATTCCAAAAGCCGACCGTACGTATATGTCTTCCGCGATTTCGAATTATCAAAAGCGAATATCGGTGTGTACTGTTTCGCCGAGAGTGCCGAAAGCAAATTTCTTGCATTTGTAATGGCGAAGTATCGTCAAGCAGCCGAAGGTGATTAACAAAACCGGGATCGTCGGGAGTGCCGAGTGAAATTGCGCGCGTTTGTTGCTTAAGATTTGTGTTGTGAAAGAAATGGCCTGTTGTTGTGCAAAGTTAAATTTAGTGTTTGTGTTGTGAAAAAGATTAAGTACCCGAGGATATATTTTGCAAGAAGGGACATCACGAGGGATAAGTTTATTTTATGTGCATCACGTTATAACAATTCGGAGTTGCTTGGCTCGCGATATTGTGTTTTTTATCTTGCGACGAAGAAATGATTTAATGAAAAAGTTGATGAGGCTGATCATGGTTGTGAAACGAAACATAAAAATCTCATCTCATCTATTTCGAAACAATACATTTAATGTTTATTAATATTTTCATTCTTAATAGTTGATCACATTTTACATCTTAATCGCATTTTATTAACTCATTCTGAGCAAACGAAATATTACGTTCAACCCGAAAGTATCAGTTTTTCCACGAGTCCGCTCGCAGGTCTCTACGATTCTTCCCTGGTAGCAGACTGACGTCAAATGACGCACTAATGACGTTAGCTAACGTCATTAAGACGTCATTAGTACGTCATTTGACGTCAGTCTGCTACCTGGGTTAGAACTCATTGCCCATGTAAATGCCTCGTCGATTCCTGGAATTCACGCCGCCGCGCGCTTATCCAGACGACGCGACGTGTCGTAGCGAACCATAATTTACTTCCCCAAATTTTTACTTACTCTCTACGCTATCCGAAAAGCTATATATTAATCTGAATTTTAGGAAAATTAGTCATACTGCCTTAAAATTAAATAGTATCATTTCTTTCGATTAGCATAAATATTTCCATGACGTGCAATTTTCGTTTTCAGAAATCAATTCTACGCATTAAAATACACAAATTTTCAAAATTTCAAAAAAATCTAAGGTGAGGGCGTTATACTGTATATATTTACCCGAAGTTGTGACAAACGTGTGTCCTATATGGATGTCTTTTGTAAAAAAAATGGACATATAACGGACGTCCAATGGACATTCGTGTGCTGTTTGGGTATTGATCTATCATTTTTCTCTGCATTAATTTCAACATTTCGGACTTCATAATTCCGTAACGTTGGACTAATTTGGTATTTACGGATCATCGTTATTTCCAATTTAGATTAGCTTCTTATTGCACACGATTTATTAATTTATATTATTTGATAATCCATCATTTTCGCATCGATCAATCTCGACATATCGGCAATTCAAATTGTTCATAACGCGTAGGTGCACGTTGTTGCAATCTGTGATGTTCTTAGTTATTTTGGATCTAGATTAAAATCTTATCACTCATATTTCGTTGATTAATATTTCGCAACCTGTCATTTCCGAACCTGTCACTTTTCAATATCTCGTGGCCTCTAACGCCACGACAACCAAAACGCGTAATCGCAGCTCGATGCGGCTTACGAGGATCATAGTTGTTTTGGATCTAGATTAAAATCTTATCACCCATATTTCGATAATTAATATTCTGTGACAGGTCATTTTCGAGCCTGTCACTTTTTCATTTTTCGTGGTCTCTAACTCCGAAACGCGTAATTGCATTTCGACACGGTTGGCCCGGATCATACTTATTTTGAACCAAGATTAATATCTTATCGCAAATAATTTTGCAGCTTATACCCGGTGACTCATTATTTTCGCATCAGTCGATCTTGATCTATCGGCTTCAATTTCTCGATAACGCGTAGGCGCACGTCGTGGCAAATTATTGAGGATCTTGGTTATTTTGGGTCTAGATTAAAACCTTATCACCCATATTTCGTTAATTAATATCTGATGACTCGTCATTTCTGGGCCTGTCACTTTTCAAATTTTCGTGACTTCAAAACGTGCGATCACAACTCGATGCGATTTGCTCGAATCATCCTTATTTCGAATCTATATTAACGTCTTATCACAAATAATTAACTTATAGTCGGCCTTTATTTTCGCATTGATTTCGGAAAAAAATGAAAAAAATTGAATAAAAAAAACGAAAAAATTGAATATAAAAATGATAAAAATGGCCACCCCTATTATTTTTTCTATCATTTCATTTGGATTTTAAATGCTTTCTATTGGATGATATTAGAGGAATGAAAATCCACAAAAATGAAAAATCAAGTTTTATTAATTTCAGCCAATAAATGTAACCTCAATATTATAAGAAAAATATATAATTACATTTATAATAACTAAATTTTAAGAGTAGTATACAATTTCAATGGAATTATAACATATTCATTTAAGTTATAACAAGTTTGAGATAAAAAATCTCTTCATAAACTATGCTCCATTCAATCGCAAAACTCGGCCGTTTGAAATCAGAACGGATAAATGATTGGTCACATCTCTGCACTCTATATTCCCTTCCCATTTTATAGGATAGCATCCCTCAAATGAGGCCCATATCAGGCATCGGCAATATACGTATCTATCTATATCATTAGAAACTGATGACCTCATTAAGAGTTCATATTGAGCTCACTCAGCCTTTAAATACTGATACTTTATGGAAATAAGGTATTTTGGAAATGCATTTGGTTGTGCAGTAATTTACGCGATGCTCTTAGGCGTTTGGATTTTTTCGCATCAATTCCAAGTCAGACTCCATCATATCTTTTACAAGATCCTGTAACATGGATTATGTGGTATTTAAAAATTTTAGCAGAATATTAACGAAATGTTAAGTGTATTAAATATTTAAAACGAATGAGAAATCCCAAAATTACTGTGAATGTGATTGTTGGTTTCCAACCAAATTTGTTTCTTGCTTTAGATGCATCACCCATAAGTATGTCCTGTTTGAACAAGGTAATTGAATATAAGATATAAAATTAACTTTTTTCTTTTTAAACTCACAACTCATTACCATCAAGCAATCAATTCTATAAGCCGGAAAAGATTCCTTTTGACATATTGCACATAAATTTGAATGTAAGCACTATTGGTAGTCCTGTCTTGACATAGGACATGACATGATATAGAGCAACATGATCTTACCACTTCGGTCGGACGGAAATATTTTGGGTTTAAACGAACCAATATTTTTCCAGTTTGTTCATCTCGTCCTACTTCATTCACACCTTCTCCTTCCCATTTAATCGTGCGATCCACATAATTAAATGCTACTTCCACAAATTCTCTGACACTATGTGTCTCTCCTGTTGCTATAACATAATCATCTGGTTCTGTTTGTTGAAGCATTAGCCACATTGCCTGTACGTTACACATAGCATAAATTATTTTAAGAAACTTGGAGTATATCTAAATAATTTAATAAACATAAAAATAAAATTACAAACTTCTACATAGTCTTTGGCATGGCCCCAATCGCGTTTTGCATCTAAATTTCCTAATTCAAGCACATCCAATAGACCAAGTTGTATTTTTGCTATAGACCTGGTGATCTTTCTAGTGACAAAGTTCTCTCCTCTTCGTGGGCTCTCGTGATTGAACAATATTCCATTACATGCAAACATATTGTAAGCTTCTCTATAGTTTACAACAATCCAAAAGCTATAAAGTTTGGCGCAAGCTGAAATGTGAAAAATGTCTTGTCTGATATAGATTTTAGATTATCTGACGTAAATATCATCACATTTACTATATTTACCGTATGGAGAGCGCGGATAAAATGACGTTTTCTCATTTTGCGGAACACAATTCACTTTACCATAAAGTTCAGATGTTGACGCGTGATAAAATTTTATAGATTTTTCTAAACCACATGTACGTATTGCATCTAATAATCTTACGGTTCCTACTGCATCTACTTCCGCAGTGTATTCACTTACTTCAAAGCTTACCTGTAACAATAGCAATACTATATAGTTTTCAGTTCAGTGCAAAATTATTGTATTATATATATTCGGTAAATGTACAAACCATAACATGACTCTGGGCTGCCAAATTATAAATCTCTGTTGGTTGTACCTGGCTAATGACCTTGATCAAACTGCTAGAATCAGTCATATCACCATAATGCAATTTCATTTTACCCTGACGGTGACATTTTGGATCTTCATAAAGATGCTGAATACGTGCGGTATTGAATGAACTAGCTCGCCTGATAATGCCATGCACATCATATCCCTTTTCCAGTAAAAACTCTGCCAAGTAAGAACCATCCTGTAGCGGAATGGACAATTGGAAATAATATAAAATTCTCTTTTGTTTCGAGATGTAGAACAATAAGTGAGAATGAAATTTATTTCTAGCTAAACATTTTTACTATGAAAAATTTGTCTAAATTTTTATGAAATGTCAAAACACACAATTTAAGCTAATTGTAAACTCAATTAAAATTTAATCTTGTAATATGTAGTACATTTAACGAGATTATAATAAAAAAATGTCAAACTATATTACTTAATTATATATGTTATTTAACTTACTTGTCCGGTGATACCTGTTATCAGAGCAACTTTTCTGTTATCGCCGGTTGCCATGTTGCTTAACCACGTTCGAGGAATGAGTGGCAACTGACGACTTAACTCTTCTTTATTTTGTGTGTTTTTATTAAAAAACTTTTTATTAAAAAGTATCTTTTCAATGTATCCAAATTTATCTAATTCTTATGTGATTCAATATAAATTCTTTCTCACTCTCTCCTTATAATATATGTATATATGTATATATGTATATATGTATATATATATATATATTTACTTATTTATACGTGTAAAACGTTTTTCCACCGACACGCTGTTTACACTACTCTAAAGTAAAGTACTTGTTGGAATTGTTGGAGTTTAGTTTCTGCTTGTAACACCAGAGTGCATCGCATTTCTTCTATTCATATTTTTATAAACGACATATGTATGATAAACGTATAGTTCTAAACAATTATAGCGTACAAATTTGTAGTATATTACACTGGGTACGAAACATTTTCGTAATTTGAAAGTGAAACGATAAGAAGGTTATGTCGGTATTTTTGTCTCAAACTACTAACTTCCGACTTCATCTGCTGCTATCTGCCGTTGGTGGAGTGAAACCGTAAGTAGTTTAAGACAGAGTGAGAAGTGAGTTGCTTTCTCGCTCTATCTAATGACCAAAAGATGGCACCCTGTAGCTGTCAAATAGCTGTCAAATTATTGTATTATAATAATATATGTGATTTCTTTATTTTTTATCAGTTGATGTTGTGCCAAAGGTATATAACTGATATAAATTAAATTAATTATAGTTACAAACAACATGAATATATACTATCGGCGCTCACTAATATCTTTCGATAAATCAAAAAGCAACCACATTGTTTACAATATCTTGAAACGAGAGGAAACTGGACTTATCACTTTAAAAATAAACGGCTCATATATACAAAGAGCAGCCTGAAAGGTAACAGCTAACAAAATGTGTGAATGTCGCAATAAATAATATTTTTAAAAAGCAAATCCGCGCTGAGAAAAATTATACAATGTAAGGATGCGAGTAAATTGGCGAGTAAATTCATGAGAGGATGTCTGATCGAACGAGTGTTCGATGTCAAAGTAACATTATAACAGTTATAAAAAAAAAATTGTATGCGCAAGAAATTAGATTTGCGCCTCCCTCGTGGACTTTCGTAAGATGTTGTCGATGCTGAATATTGTAGTTTTGGCGATAGGTTCCGAGGAATTCGTACAATTTAAGTCCTTCGACTTGATGCTCTCCTCGTTAATCTCGATGACTACGCGTTGCTGTTCCCGAAACTGCTCGTGATGCTTTGTCAATCCCGGCAAAAATTGAGCCGCTACCTGTAATCAGACAAAGCTGCGCCTCAATATCAGAACCGCTCCTCTTTTCACGTCGTCGCGTCTCAAAATTATCAAGCAGTGCTTTGCGTTCTCTCTCTCTCTCTCTCTCTCTCTCTCTCTCTCTCTCTCTCTCTCTCTCGTACGCGCGCGCGAAAAGCGAGCGATTTCCCGTACCGACAATCCCGCCGGTTCGTCTTGCTTCTCCCGAGCGAAAACCCGCTGCTGACGTCTCGTTCTGCGTCGCCTGTAATTGCCGTGCTCGAACATCTCACTGGCGGACGGATCCAAAGTCCAATAGCTGCCCTTTCCAATCGAGCCTCCTCGTCCATCCTCCTCGTCATTGTCCGCGCCGGTCTTGTCTCGCGGCATCTTCACGAAGCAATCGTTCAGGCTGAGATTGTGTCGAATGCTGTTTTGCCAGCCTTGGCGGTTCTCCCTGTAGTACGGGAACCGGTCCATGATGAACCTGTAGATGCCGGAGAGAGTCAATCGCCGCTTCGGTGTCGAATTGATGGCCATCGCTATCAGGGCGATGTACGAATACGGAGGCTTTTCGTAACGCGGCGTCGTCTTGCAGGCGATCGCAGGTGTCATCCAGGTGAACGGCGCTTGGCACAACGCCGGCCCGCAGGAAGCGCTGGCTCGCAGCATCCCCGGAACAACAACGTTCGCGAGCCCATAGGCGGCATGCTTGATCGCGCACGTCCTGCCGAGTATCAGCTCTCCGCTCGTCATAGGAACGGAGGTGCACCAGGAGGATTCGTAACACCGATCGTTCCTCGCACCGTCCAAGAAACCTCGAAACTGCGGGTCACCATGATCCGGCTGCATCGGGAATTCCCCTGAAGGACGATCCGCAAGGAAGGCGCCTGCTTAGCTGAAACGCTGCCACGAGCAACGTGTGGAATCCGACTTCCGTACTTTCCAATTCGTCGTCTTTGGCGCCTTAGGACGCGATTGGAAGACGACTTGAGCGAATGCTGTCGTAGTTTGCAGCCCGTACTTCGACAGCAAACACAGCACCACAAGATTCAAAGTACATGTATATATTGTTAATATTCCAACTGTCCTTCTTCCGTCCTGCTTCCTTGCGGTGTGCAGATTGTAGAAAATAAATGTCAAATAACGCAGATGGTCATCGCACAGAACGAAGTCGCGAGTCGCAGCGGCCTTATTACCGAGGCGAGGAAAAAGCGGCGACTCCAGCGAGAACGTCGGAGCGTCGTCGTATCCAGTTCTCGAGGTAACGAAGGATGTTTAATTTGACACGAGAATCTCTAGAAGGCTGGTCCAACCCCGCCCATCGTGCTTTTCCAGGGAACTCCCTGGTTTACTCTCTTTCTCTCGCTCTTTCGTGGGGAGGAGGTTACCTATTCGGGACCGCACTACATGTTTTATTGCTGTTTACACATATGCTGTTTCAACACCCACGCCGGCAGTAACCGCGCCAATATATAAACAATGTTGCGGTAATTATACCGGGGCCGAACGGTTTCTCGGAAGCTTCTTCTTCTTCTTTCTCCTCCTCCTCCTCCTCCTCCTCCTCCTCCTCCTCTTCCTTCTCCGTCTCCTCCTCCCCCTCCTGCCCTTTTCGTTGAATCTCCTCACGACCGCGACGCGGAGGCAACGACTTTTATTCGTCGCGGAAGTTAGCTCGAGATTAGTGACGGTGGTATATCTTTGTCAAATTCTTTTTTACATAGTTTTGTCGCTTCTCCGACAAAGGAATTGGTATACGCGCTCAATAGGATGAATGGAACACGCTGAATAAATGTATATGTTATATTTAATTAATGAATGGATAATGTAACGGAGCTCTCTCAAGCGCTCTCTCATCGGCTAAAAAGCCGTTTGTCTATTTTAAATAGCGTGATTTTGGGAACAATTGTTTGGTATATAATGACGACGACGAGTTTGAGAAGTACACTTCTTTCTTATTCTTATCAATTCGCAAGAGAAACATGCAGACTCGAGCTGCTGTATTTTTATATTCCCTGTATTCTCGATACAGATCGACATGTAACGATGAACTAACTAACGAGAAAATTGGTTTCTCCTGTCTCAGAATTTGTGGTTACAAAGCGGTGCGGTTGCAAAGCGACGGCCGCAGTTTCTACCGATGTGAATGCTGCATCGGAGGACCGGGAGGACTCGGGCTCGGGCTAAGCAGAGTCTGCTTGAAAGTAAGTGCATTTACGGATTTCCCTTAATCCACCGCCGCGCTTGTTAACACCTACGCGGTGCAAAACACGAGACACAAGTGCCGAGATCAAAATCATTGAGTTACAACGATCCTAAACAGTTAACACGTTTATATCCATGAATATCCTTTCTTGTTAAGTCATTAAATTTTGTATTTAATCGACGACGCCACATTTTCTGTTCCGGCAGTTCAGGCAGATCCTAGGTTGCCGATAGTTGGTGAGTCAAAAATCAAAAGACTTTTGGTGGTGGGTGGGTTTATTAATTTTCTGTACATACATGCGAAATCTGTGCGACTTGCGTCTAAATATTACACGTGTTAAAAATAATGCAGTGCTCCGTGAGCTCGAGTTCAAATTATACGCTCACCATCTTGCGTTCTGATCTTGCATGAAATAAATCACGACGTCAAGACATTGTCTATTTTAACACTGCGATATTATAAAAAAAAAAAAAAGAGAAAAAAAAGATACTAGGAAACAAATAGTACATTGACAAAACGTCTAGATCTATATAATGTCTAAGATAAACAAAAGCTTCAACTTAATTTTGCTTAGTCCTTTGCGATGTTCGTCAAGTCCTCTAGTATTACCTTCATGGCCGCTGGATTGTCTTTCGGCACCTGCATGATACATGTGATTTTGTATTTTTGCACGTCAAATCAAAGGATTCGCGCTTCGCTGGATAAACTCTTTCTAATTGTGTTACTCGCGTTGTAGAATGCCTTGAAGAAAGCCTGACACATTTCGTGGAGTGTGGCAGATCATTCATGCCCGTGCGTGCGTGTTGCTTCGTAATCGTAAAGTCGGAGATTACGTCCCGCAAAAATATCTTACGATAAGGAGAAATTTATCTTGCATAAGCGTGAGACATCGATATACGTATGTATATCTCCGGCGCGGCTGACAAATACCGTCTAACGCGCGAGTCTCGATTTAAAATTCTTTTCGCGCGGTGAATTAATCTCCCGGTTATGGCTCGGGGCTAATAGAGATGGCAGGGGCCGTACGAACGCAAATAATAAAAGAGAAAGTGTGCTTGTGCGTGCGGCGTACCATATGTCCGGCTCTGTTGATCCAATACACCCTGAAGTTATCGTGGGCTTTTACGTAGCCCTCGATGACTTTGTCGTGGCCGATGAGCGGATATCTGATCGAGTTTTTCCAGGTGTTGGCATTTCTCCATTTTAGTCTCTCCACCCATTGGAGAGTGCCTGTAACGTGCGGTCGATATCGAGGGGATTATACGAGAGCTCTCGAGAGAAAAACAGCGCGACGAAACGCGCGGGGCGAGTCGGGCCATGCGACGGCCGACGTCGGAGTAGAAGTCGGCTTTTCATCGATTTTTCACGCCTCTCGGCCGTGAAAAATCAATCTCTCCTTCGCGCGAGATTTCAATGACTACTCACCCGGCGTGTCAACGATCAAATCCATGTGGCCGTTGTACACAAACACGCGCAAGTCGGTCTCGTCGAGTAACATTTCCACTGAAACAGAACGTCGCCATATTTGATTTTCCACAGGGAAGGGGCGAGAAACGGAAGATTTTTCTTGCGGATTCGTGTACTCATTGAGATTGACATTCGGTAACTTTCGTCGACGATCGTCGTCGAGCTTCACACGCGCTCTCGAGAACAATGTGTCATTAATTCACGCTAGTTTCTTCCTCTCTTTTTTGTTTCTTTTCTTTTCTTTTTTTACTTTCGCCTCGACGACGACGACGACGAGTTTCGCGCGGCGCGAGAATATTACCTTGGCGAGTGACGGGTTTCATAAAATCCTCCCTCAAGTTGTCGAAAACAGCGGATGACTGGACGCCGTGAGGTGCTATCGTACCGAGCGCTTTCCTCACCGGGCCGTTCATCAAATCGTCCAGTGAGATTGTCCGAGGCTGGACAAAGCGTCGATATATAGTTTCTGCAATTGGACGCGCAGACAAAATTAGATCCGTCCTCTAATCTCGGGTCTAATCGGAGATAACTTCTCTCTTCTTCTTTATTCACTCTTCCCCCCTTTCTTTCGCGACTTCGTTCTCGGGGCCGAAGGAAATGAACATCCGTTTTTTACGTTACTTCGTTTTTACAAAGTAACAGCATTATTTCGCGTTACGTGATTATTTACCTGCGTCGAAGGACAATGTATCTTGCGCGGTTATGCTGTTGACTTTTCTAATCTTGCTGAGTATATTGTAAAAGTCAACGTTGTAAGTTTTTGTCAGAACGACACTTTGCGTGTAAGCCCAATATTGAGTAGCCGCTTTCCACTGGCCGGTCTTGACTTTGTTCTCCGTCTCCTTCGCTGCATCGTCGATTTCTTTAAAACCGTTCGTGTCGACCATACCCTAAGCGGCAGCATACGCGCGTTAGTTTCGAAGGAATTATTTATTATTATTTAAGGCTACATACTGTATCGAGCAAAAACGGTGCCCATGTCAATACAGAATCGATAGGGGAAATCCAAGCATCTCCGAGCGCGACTCCTTTCAGACTGCTCTTAATAGTTCCAGCTTTCTGAGCCTGCAAAACATTCGGCGTATCACGTGGCGTCGCCGAAGAAAATTGTTAAAAGAAATAATTGTTTCACGCTCGGTGAAAGTAAAAAACGACAACAAGGCAAAAAGATTCATCAAAGTTTCTTTCGCGTTTCTTACTCGATGCCAGACGAGTGCGAATTCAGCGCCCATTTTCCCGCCGTACGACTCGGTGGTGATGTACGTTGGGACACTTTGAAACTTCGGCAACTTTTTGTAGAATCCTCGCATGCACTCCACAAGATCGCTCGCGATCTGCGCGTTCGTTTTCGTATATGCCAATTGGGTTCCGACGTAACTGAAACCAGTTCCGACGGGATTGTCGATGAAGAGGACATTGTAATCTTTCACCTGCGAAATATATAGATCGAGAATTATATATCTCCGCGCATAATTCATTACTCAGACTTGCAAGTTCAGTCTTAGCAGAGGAGTCTTTCTGATTGATTCGTTCTTTGAATCGTTCTTTAAGTCGTTCTTCTTTCTTATTTAATTGATTACCCAAGTGTGATTCCGCGCGTTCAGATTAGGATCCAGAGGGCCCAATTCCTCGAAATTCCCATACGAGGTCGAAGATCCACCTGGTCCACCTTGCAACCAGATCACCAGTGGTTTGTCGTAATACGAGTTAACATCCGCCGTGGTGTAATAAAGCCACCAGAACATCATCGCGGAGGGACGTACTTCCACGTAGCCCCATTCTTGCTCTCCGGGGCCGAATCCTGTCCTCCCTTCGAAGGATTTGACTTATTAGTGGAACATGGATAATGATAAATTAGTGGAACATGGATAATAATAAATAAAAAAAGCGCGTGACGTGGTGCCAGCTAGGTTCTCGCCGAGATTCACACTCGTATGAATTCAGCGGTTAGCTATCTCGTTTCGAAACTTAGGCCTACAAATTGTAATCTGTACGTATCTGCGAAAGCAAAAGACTCGTTCCATCTCCTTTCTTCGCGCGAATCGCGGAAATGCCGTGTTGTTATCAATGTCGATTCGAAAGTCGACGACGCGAGGACAGGTAGCCGAAGTGGCATGCGCGTTTACCGAGGCAAGGCAGCCAAGATATATTTGCCGAGAGCTTTAGACGGAATGACAAAGTAAACTCCCCGGCATCATCACACTAGGTGAATCACTAAGAATGCAACGCGATCGAACTCGTCTCGTCTTGTCGCGTGATGATCTCGTGATGACCAATGACTCGATAAATTTGTGATGACTTGAGGAATTGTCTTGTATATCATTATAATGCATGGGAAGAAGTAGTTGGAAAATTGGAAACGAAGCTATCGCAAAGATGCGCAATTCGAGCCACTCGGCAAACTTTCCGTATGTTACCGTCCGTTACCTCTCCTCGTCGCGCTCAAATACGATTTGATAAATGATGCATCTTTCGAAAAAGCTTTCGAGAAAGCAACTTTTGGTGGCTTATGAAATTTCACTGACGTAACGACCTTCGTTTGCTTCACCGTCCAAACCGTCGTATTTTTATTGTTTATCGGAAAAACTGTCCAGCGCCGGTCCGACGATCTTACCGAAACTTGCCGGAACGAGACAAAACACGACGAGGAAAAATAGACTCTGCATCGCGATATTCCTGCTGCGACTTCAATGAGCAACTTGTCAATGAAGAAGCAATGAAATTCTTAATATAAGTCTCTCTTATCTGCCTCATTGAAATCTTTTCAAGATTAGATATACCGGCCGAGCTGTTAACAATAAGGTAACTAAATAACTATTTGAGGTAATGCCGATAGGATATCTGAATGGCTACAAGTATGATGCAGCATATTCGTAAAAAGGAGGACGTCTCACCGTTTTTTATTTCCCGATAATGCATCTTAGAAATTATATTTATAAAATACCGATGATTTATCGATAACCATTATCGGGAATTGTAATTGAAGATTCGACGAGACACGTATTTCTACTTAATGATAGATATCGCGAACAAAATTAACCTTGAGGTACCGGAAAACAAAAATTAACGAGACACTTTTTTTCCTCTCGACTGATACTCACTTTCCCGCGAACCGTGTGCAATATTTTAAGCGGATTAATATCGGCGTTGTCAGAGAGCTACGAGTGGTTCGCTGATTCGCAGTCGTGTAGGAGCTTCATGTCGATCTACGAAAATAATTACGAATTCAATTACGAAGGAGGAAGTCCCGACACGTGGTGGTTGTTGCGGTTGAGTACTTTACGATACCTTTCTCAGCGGGGAAAAAAAAAAAAAAAAAACAGGCAAATGGGGAAATGGGCAAAGAGAAAGAAATATACGCCCATGTGTCGATATCACCGCGCGATGTGATGGAAAAGGCGTGGCAGACGGGGGCAGTGAGGGGAGGGGGGGTGGGGAGATGTACATTTTTCTTGCCTGGCGCAGCATACTTATTAATTTAATGTTCATTGTCGTTCGTGAAATCGCGATCTTACGATCTCATCGACCTAAATTGACTTTCCGTGCTCGTGCGCGCGTTTAACGTGCCTCGCGCCGTAAAGCACCGAGGAAGACGCGCGTCGGAAGCGCTTTATCTCCGGACATTCCTGTCCGCGACGAAACTGCTGCATTGCACGCGCGCCGCGTTCGAGAAAGAAAGCTCGTAATAGCGCGCGTACGCGGTCATCGGATCGTTGCGTCACACAGTGAAAGCCGAAGAGAGAATAGGTGGAAATATATTGGCGCTACTTCTAATCCTCGCGCTTGAGCGTCGTATATTATTCTCGGGAAGCTGTAAATTCCTTCTCGCGCGTCGTTGTTCTTCCCTCTCTTTCTCTCTCTCTCTCTCTCTCTCTCTCTCTCTCTCTCTCTCTCTCTCTCTCTCTCTCTCTCTCTCCCCCTCTCGCCTCCTCTCTCTCTCTCTCCCTCTCTCTCTCTCTCTCTCTCTCTCTCTCTCTCTCTCTCTCTCTCTCTCTCTCTCTCTCTCTCTCCTCTTTCTCGAAAAGATCTCCTTTTTTCAGCGGCGACGAGAAGCAGCGTTCGCGCGGCATACGCATCTTCTCATGCATGCCGCGCATGCATCATCGCACGTGTCGCAGTAGCAGCCGCGGCGAATTGACACTCGCACGACGCGATTTGAAATGCCCGGTAACGAAGGCACATATACGGTATTCCCGGCAGGTTCTTCGGTCTATCGTTACTCCGGAAATTATCTGTGAGGCATGAAAAGGCTAAGTGGAGGAGACTCTCTGTCGAAATTGGAAAACACACGCGGCTGTGCAATTGTTACGTTCGGCGTGGCCAGTCTATTTACGACGTGATTTAACAATCGGCTCACGCGACAAGCGTACGTCGGCAAACTAAATATAAATCGTCGGATTTACGAAATTCTCATGTATCTCAAAGGCCTGGAGTAAATTAATCATTCTCAAAAACTGCAAATTAGTGACTTTGTATAAAAGACATCAGATCGGTGGATAGTCAAAGATTTGATGAATATTTTCGGAGAAACGCCAGCCAGATTTCGTTCCATCGAGAATGATCTCATCCATTTGCATCATAACAGCAATTTTTGATTGAAAAGTTAAGTTAGATAAAATAAAAAATTGGGCAAATAATTAAAAGGTACGTTGAGGTCACGATGAGGATATAGATAATAATAATTATTCGCAAAGATCACTTTCTACAATTCTTATCTATTGGGCCGAATTATAATAGATAAGCTCTAGGAGGAGAACAGTGGATATTATTATTCTTCCTGAATATTTGCGGAGAAAAGAAGAAGATGGAGATCGCTTAGAACTCGATATTGTGTTATTGTACTGTAGCTGTCGCTATTGTGTTAACGTACGTACGCGGACGTAGTCAAAATGATTCGATGCACTCTAATCGATGCACGCGCGAAACCTGATTGAGCCCGCTTTATTGTGCCGACAAAATCCTCGTTTCGCGTGAGTTGGGCTCATTAACAGTCTAATTGAACATCGACAAGCGGCTGTCTGAGCAATTAGGTAGATCTATCAGCGCATACATGTTCCGTATGGTCGAATCCAGGATAATAAAGATAATAGAAATAATAGCTGAGACAGCAGGATGTATGTGTGTCTGAGGGGGGAGAGAGGGGAGAATGAAGAGATACGATCAGGGGCAAGAGATAATGAGAAGCACTCGCATCAACGATCACTTGATCCTTAGAATAAACGTGGTCCTCAATACCGATGAGAGAGTCGGCGAGTCATCGCGGGAAATATTCACAGGCTTTATTGTGCGAATTAATAATGGACAATGTTTATGAATATTCATGTTTTTGCCATTGATATATATCATTCCGCCGTTATAGTAAAAGTAATTCTCGGAAGCGGCTTCAATAAAGGTTAGGTCGACTCACGCCTTGAAGCTAGCACGTTGCAAGATATGTATGTATAGGTCATAGGTCATAGGTCGGTTAATTCTTACGGTCATGCACACGATGCACAACAACACTTCGCACCGCTTCGTCAAATTTGTCTGTGAAATTTTTAATCCCGAAAATGTCGCCGAAATACATCGCGGCGTACGACTAGCATTCCGACTCGTGAGAAAAGACTCTCTTCTTCCGGCGAATTCCACCGTGTTAGATGATTCCGCCGGCCCGTGATCGTATTCGAAACGTAAAATAAACACGTTCGGCAAACGCGAAAACGTGACGCGCTGTTTGAGCAAATGTATTTTTGGCGAATTTTAATAGCCTGTTTATATGCCGCCTACAGGCGGCACAGATTGAGTCGAGCGCGCATCTTCGCGAACACGCCTTCTTCTTCTGGAAACGCAAAGTGCAAACCGCGCGCTCACTGATAGATTCGGGTGAAAGACTTTCTCGCCAAAGTCGCCCCCCGAGCCGTCCAAGCGAAGCGTTTTGGGGTATATATTGAGAACTTTTTGCGTATTTTGCGCCACGTGGGATTCTTACCCCCTTAGCAAATATCGAGCAAATTTTACTCCAGCTATGAGCTCGAGTAAGCACAAGAAATGCATGATGTTGATGGGGAGGAACGATGCCGGAAGAGACGCGATCTCCTTTCCTATCCCCCATTAGCGACTGTGCTTAAGAACCACCGGTCATAAATAACGAGTTTGCACGGTCAGACCTTGTCTTATCACGATAACATCTCAGGGAGAAAGAGAGAGAGAGAGAGAGAGAGAGAGAGAGAAAGAGGGAGGACAACAAGGAAGGAGAGGGAGAATCCTCGCACGGAAGATAATTACCAACGTCGAAGAGCGAACGTACCTCGTCAGACCACACACGGACGCTTAACGCTCTTCTTTCGGCATATCCTCCCCCCATCCCCCCCCCCTTCCCGTCCTCCTCGGACGGGTCAATTACAGGCGAGTACCAGCTTTCATTTTTGGAAAGCAGGAGTAAGCAGGAGAAGACACGCGTTCTTTTGATGAAAACGAATGATCGCCATCAATCATCGGCATTATTGTGTATTGTTGAAGATGACACCACAAGGTTTATAAAAAAAAGGGATCCAAACTCGATGATAATCCGACACGCGGAGAGATTCAGCATTGTTTCACAAAAATTGGTCGAGACAACTGCTTGCCGTGTCGGAGATGCGACATCATGTCGGACGCGACATTACAAAGTCGATACACGATCATCAGCTTTCGTTGGTCGGATATTGCGACAATCGATATCGCGGGTCAAGACTGAAAGTCGGTCTAGCTTAATCTATGTAACGCGGCGCACAATCCAGCGCAATACGTTCTATATGATATAACGACGCGACGCGCGTTTGTATGTAACGACGCGAACGCGAGAATTGTGTAACATGCCAGCAGAATCGCCCGCAGAAATCGTTAATGGCTTTCGTGCGAAAAACGCAACGTTGTACTTCCGGATGGGAGAAGTTATTGCAGAAATTCTCGGGATCTCATACGACTCTCGTCGCTGCTGCATCTTCCGTGGGTCCACCTATCGATTCGTAGAGCTTCTCCTTCCAAAGGCATATTTGGACATGTACAATTGGAAATGTTCAGTGCTTGTTTATGAAATATTGCACGAACCTGTTTTGCAAAGTGTTTTAAGGATTCTCAGACGCAGGTTCTTCCTCAGGAGCCTCAGCGTATCGCGCGTATCTTGCCGATCAAACGTTTAGGGCAACTTCTGAGGGAAGAATTTCTGACTTTCCTCTCAAGTAGAATTTACATGCGGAAGTTTTGGCAACTAATTAGCGCATTCCATTAGTACCATTAGTCGAGGAAGTGGCGCGCAAGACTCACGTCGATTCGAGAAGATCTCCGTTAGCAAAAAGCAAACCGATTGCGACACGCCGAGATTTTCACTTGAATTTCTATCGGCACGGTTAGAACTTTGTGTTAGAAGGCAAAAGACCGATGGCAAACACATTTTTGTCGTCCTCTCGGTAAAGTTGCGATCTGTAAGAAGTTGGCAATTCGAGCGGACAAACGGAGAATCTGTCGGATGTTTGGAAGTCGAGGATATCGAGTCGAACGAAGATATTCAGAGTCCCGGTATATTCAAAGTATTCCAAAGTGATGTTTGATGTTCATTTTACTTAAATGATGCGCGCGTTATTGTAGAGGCGAAAACGTTAAAATAAGTAAGAAAAGGTAAGAAAAGTTGAGAATATATTATATTCGCTTCATTACTCTTGCATTATCGGCTCGCGTGGCGTTAAATGGGTTACGAGTAAGCATGACGATCCGTCCGAGAGACGAACTTTCGCGCGGCATTTGCCAAATCATCTTATACCCGGGATTTCTCGCAAGCGGGGAAAACGGACAATAATTCTGAAAGCTGATGAATGAAACAGCGAAATTCATTTCGCTATGGTGTATTTGTTACACATTAGTTGATGCTGTGCGGCACGTTTGTGCACGCTGTGTGGTCGTGGTGTCGACACAATCAGTTGCAAATTTATTCATTCGTAGCGATAGTCCGCTATAGAGAATCTCTTCCTCGCCTCTGTACTGTGTATTAAAAGTGCCACTTAAATATTTGTTTGTCGTTTGCTTCTCAACAGTGGATACTATTCACTCCGTCTTCGAAAAGTCTCACGTACTCGGTACTCACGTACTTTCTTCTCATCTCAGAAGGCACAGATGCCTTCCCGACGAAGACGAAAGACGCGTCGAAAACTCGAGTGGACATTACATTTGACAGGAGGCTACCGTTCAAAGTTTGCAGATCTTCTGCTACATCACGTTCTTTTTTGCACGATCAATAAATGGATTCGGTAATAATCTTCTGTGTCTCGTCTCGATCATGCGTCAGCGGCAGAAATTGCACATTCTCGTGACATAGTGAAAGTAAGCGACTCGATTATCTGCTTGAAGGTAAAAAAATCGAAAGGACAGCTGGTACGTCGTATCGGAAGAAAGTCAAAGTGATTCCATTACGCGGCGGCTGGCTTGTACACTCTTGGCTTCTCATTTCCTCTTTTACATTTTAACATTTAACATTTAATCCAAAAATAGTCGTACGCGCTCATGTCGAAATTACTTGGGACAAATATCGATTGCGATTTATAGCCGGAGATAGTTGAGAGTATATAAATTATGCAAAGTACTCTCTTAGCGCGGAAGTCCATAAATAAAAACGTCGAGAAGATGTGAGTAATATTTCATTGCAAACAATTTCTTGAAGGTTGAGCGGACTGACGCGGATTGATCAGACAAATTTCCACGCATGTATATTCCACCTATTCAAGAGCTCAAATTTATATGTTACGGCTTATATGTTAAATTGCTGATTCATCCGGACACACTTTTTCAACCTGATCGAATTTTCGACAAAATTCGACAAATGAGGTTTCAAGATTGAACAAAAATTTCCTCAACAATAATTCTCACCGTGCTCCACGTGACACACGTGACGTATAGTACTATATACATGTATCTGCGGCAAAAGAGAAATGCAATAATTGGAAATAATAAAATTGGCATGCATTTTGGATCGAGTCACAAATAACTTAATCGCTTAATCGTGAGAATTGGTCTCTACGATTTACGAAATTATACTACTAATTGCGGATGACACGTTGCTCGAGCAGGATGCGCGCCCGCATATTTTAATTGCTTCCTATTTTCACGAGCGCTTTCAGTCTGTTGGTCATTACAATCCGCGACGGATGCTCTTGTCTGAACGCGAGGAGAAAATGCCGGTTTACCTCACGGTTTCTATCGAGGACATTGAGCGTTGCTGCAAATTTCTGCTGCATACAGTTAATACGTAAATTGTAATTTTTACGGCGACAGTTAATTTCTAATACTATTAAATTCCACTTTTCGTTCAGTCCAGCGACTGAAACTGCACATTTCTCCTGCCTAAAAACTGCAAACGATTATGAAAGCAACGAACGTAGAATACTCGGCAGGCGCGAAACTTTCAAATTAAAATTTAGATTTAAATTCGTTGAGCCGAATCTCTTTTGGAAGGTCGAAAGAGGAAGGTTTGTGTAAAAAATATTTTACCGCAACGATGGAAAGTACCGAGTATCTTTTGTCAAACTTAAAGGAAAGAATCTTCGCGCCTGTGCTGGCGCGAGTAATATGAATTGGCGATACAAAATAACAGCATCCGTTTGCAATCGCACACTTCCGAATCCCGCGGGGAAATGCCTTTCTTGCCCTCGCATCGCATCTCGCAGCGGCGCGGCGCGGCGCGGCGCGGTGCTTCCCACGGTGGGAAGCTGCAAGATGAAGCGGCGCATTTCGTAATGCACGTGAGAATAATTTCGCCACGCTCGATACACGCGTGTGCACTCTCGCACTCGCCATCTGCAGATTCACTTTGACTTTCTTCCTCAGGGTTACCGTTCCTTGCACCGAAAAGCGGTGCGTACGGTGCATTGAGACTACCTTTCACTGATGCGACGCGAAGCCAAGCGACGACGTGCATCTGAGCGTGATCTGAGCAAGATAGAGAGACGCACGTGAGAGAGAAGAACGTGTCTCTCTCTCTCTCTCTCTCTCTCTCTCGACGAGATTCTCAACTGACAAACTGGCGACAATTATGTCGCAACACTTGTCACAGATAGATTCGCGTTCGAGAAAACTAATTCTTTGAAAAACGAAAGTTTGGGAAAAAATTTTCTACGACTTTATGCGTTTACGAATAAAGAATAGAATATTCTTTTTTTCTTTTTTCTTCTCTTTTCTTTTTTCGCAGCAATTAGTATTCGGCGCTAACCGAGTGTTTTCTATTGTATATTTATCTAAATCGCGGCAACTTTCGATCGGCACTTTGCGAGCGCGTGTACGTTTGCTATTTTTACATAACGCCAGGATGCGTAATTTCTCTTTCGATTGTTTGATGTTCGTGAGGACATCCTTCCCCACTTCCATTAACTGCGAATACGTGTTTTATTTGAAACTACTCCGTACAATTTAGTCGTCGATATAAGAGGCGGTAGAAAGTCCATTCCCCTCACGGTAACGATCGACTGGAAAGAACCTTGATAATAATTATCGAGAAAGTCATTATTGGTTATATCGCGTGTGTGTCGCGTGTCATTGCTTGTTTCACACATCGACATTTGCATACATCGTCAATGTGCGCCGACGATATTAAGCCTCTACAATTCAACACAAGTTCTAATTGCTTTAATCGTCTTTCCCACTTCAATCGGTTTCCCTATTATTATACATGTTACAATATATCTGTTATAATATATGTTACCAAATAAATTTACCGCGGTTATATATTATTTGAAAGTCTCGCTCCTTGTTGTTCCTTTCGGTGCGAGAGCGAATTAAATCAATTAAAGTTTAATTGTCAATCAACAAAATATATGCGTTAAAAGTTAATGAATATTACCGGAAATTGTCGAGAACTCTCTTCTCCACATTGTCTCACTCACGAGTTGCTCTTCCGTATCGTTAAACTCACGCGGACTAATCTACATCTGTAGTCCACGTCTAGCGAGAGCAGAGTACGTCGTGCATTACGGTATTCGGCAACTCATCGCGGCAACACGGTTGCCCCGCATTCACTATGAAGCATGAAAACGAGGGGGATCCCCTCCTAAGTGAAGATGTACCAAGAAGAGTCGGGATGCAGCACCCCCCATTTAGCCACCGTAGTAGTACTCTCTTGGTACCCCTCCTCGGAAGGTTCGAGTGTCTAGGGTACCATGAGCATCTAGCCGCGGAGGTGTACATTCGCTATAAAAGCCACGGATGACACTACGAATTCGTCAGAAGAGTGACGAACCGTAAAAAAGGGACGGCGGCAGTCGGTGCCGTTTTTGGTTGTTTTTTTTTTCTCTCCTTCTCTCTCTCTCCCTCTCTCTCTCTCTCTCTCTCTCTCTCTCCTTTTCTCTCTACTGTGGACGACCACCCTCGTCGGCGTCGGAGAAAGACATGAGATTCATTCTGGTCAGTGTTTATTATCATCGTGCTTTCATCCTTCATTAGCCCCTTTGCCCCTTTGACTTTGTGTGCTTTTAGCCAGTGCGCGTTTCGTGATACATGTGAGCTTTTTCCTTAAGACGATAAGTGACAGAGAGAGAGAGAGAGAGAGAGAGAGAGAGAGAGAGAGAGAGAGAGAGAGAGAGAGAGAGAGATTGGGACGTTATCGGGTATAAAAACAGGAAACTACGTTTTACGTGCAGGAAAATCATTGTTACTTTGATCAAACGTGGATAGTGTCGCGCGGTATAGTGACGTATCCTGTGCGCGTTATCCTTTCTATTCCGGCTTCATTCGATCGGACGGCATCAACGTTCCTGTGCTTGCAAATTTGTGTACTTGAACCGTCCGAATATATCGCGACGCGCGGTAACGCTTTTTAGCTATATCTTTTAAATATGCGAGGAGAAGTTATACAATTACTACTGTGAAATCACTCGTTTGTCAATTTATTCGCGTTCAAAGATACGACGTTCGAAGAAGAACGCGTCTCAAAAGATCATATTTAAAAAAATATTTAAATGATTTACATGATTTTAAATATCTTTTACACCGCAATGCAACTTTTCCTCGGCGCATCGCGTCGCTTTTTGACACATAATTTTTTATACATATTTTACATACATCATTTTTTATATATATCTTTACGAGACACATTTCTCGTTTTATATGTTGTCGTAAACGTCAACGTGGTTGCGCGCGTGTTCCATTTTCGTGCCGACGCGAGAAAAGCACAGGCAACAGCCGTCATCATGACCTTAAAGTACGAGGCTTAAAGATAGCGCTGCATTGTAACCATTGTAAATGGTCGCGGACGAGGCGGTAAATTGCCGCTGCCATTTCCCAACGGCAATTGCTATAAGCGGCTATTCTTGTCACTTTTCACTGGTGCGGAATGGAAAGTTTTGCAAACGGTAGCCGTAGCTGGAAATACCACGCGCAAATATATCAGTATCGACTAGCGCGCACGAGGATTGCTACAAGACGCGGGGCGCAACGCGACGCGACGCGATTTCTCAAGTAACAAAGTCAAAGACTCTCATTGCTAGGATTCCAGACACGTCTGTCGAGAACGCTCCGTTTCCGGAGCGATCTCTCCACCTTGGACATTTAGACAAACGATCCTTACAAGGAAACGTATGAAAGTGTACCTCATTCTCTCATCAGTCAATCAGTTTTACTCAATTACTTTCGAGGAAGATAGAGAAAACAAAGATAGAGAAAAACATTAAGGGTTTTTATTTTTCATTAATCTATAGTGTACAGGGTACTAAATTTCAAGCGTAATAGGTCGTAAAAATCTCGAAAACTATGAAAGATATTAGAAGATCTAAAACACGTGCTCCATGATTTCGAAAGGGAAAAAGAATGGCACTATCATGGCAGTTTTTTATTTGGAGGGCATTTTCAAGGTCAGTTTGAAAGTCAGATTAATTTTTTTAAATGGAAAGCCCAATTTTTTTATTATATCTTCTTTTTCTACCAATTAATTTTAACAACTTTTGTCTGAAACATTTTTTTATTTGCTTAATATTTTTCGAAATATTTCAGGAAAACTTGGTAACTTTTTCAACATTTAACTTATACGATATCTCGTTAATTATTCGTCGAAAGAAAAAATAGTATTAGACTTTTTTACTTTCAAGAATTTACTATTAAGAATATATGATATTACTATAATAGTGTTGATGACTTTTGTTGATTTAATAATTTTGAAATTTCCAAAGGTCGACAAGTTAACAAAAGTTAGGGCACTATTATAGTAATATGATCTTGATAGTAAATAAAGTAAAAAGGTCTAATACTATTTTTTCTTTCGATAAATAATTAGCGAGATATCGTAAGTTAAATGTTGAAAAAGTTACCAAGTTCTCCTTAAATATTTCAAAAAGTATTAGGCAAATAAAAAAATGTTTTAGACAAAACAAAAGTTGTTAAAATTAATTGGTAGAAAAAGAAGATATAATAAAAAATTGGGCTTTCCATTTGAAAAAATTAAGCTGACCCTCAACTGACCTTGAAAATGCCTTTCAAATAAAAAACTGACAATGCCATTCTCTTTCCCCTTCGAAATCATCGGAACACGTATTTTAGCTTTTTTTAATATCTTTCATAGTTTCCAAGATTTTTTACCTGTTACGTTTGAAATTTAGCACCCCGTATATAAAAAATGTATGATAGTCGGTGACAAATATTTCTATATGTGTTTCGTTAGTATCTCGTTAGCAGCTGCTTTGATTTGCTGGACGTTTTTATTCATTCAAAAGAATTCATTGTCCAAAAAGTCAGTTTAAAAATCCAAAGTTGAGAGCGCGCGATAGATCCTCTGGTTTTCAAACATACCCGGATATAAATCCGGCCAGTCAGACAGACGACTGGAGAAGGATTGTTTCAGACAAACCAGATAGCTTAAACACTATGTTCCATCTTCGTGGAACGTAACGACCTTAGACCGTGACAAGTATCAAGTGTCCAAGGGTAATATCCGGCGAGAGAGAGAGAGAGAGAGACGAGAGGAAAAGAGAGAATTTCTCGAAGAAGAACCTACTTTCGCAAGATCCGACGAGTTAATCGTCGGACCCGGCTTCACGGTCCCGGAGACCCCTTCTGGGAACGTAAAAAGACGAGAGGAACCGGTGGGGACGCGTCGACCCAATTTACGCCTGTTTACGTCGGCCGTGTGTTCACACGCGACGACGGACACTTTCATTTTTGAGAGACGCACTCGTAAAGCCCGCGAGCGTATAGAAATCCGCGAGTACCATCCCTCAATGACGACGACGACGACGACGACGACGACGACGACGACGACGACGACGACGATGACGACGACGACGACGAATCACGCTTCAGGCGAGGAAAAGTGGAAGAGTTTTGACGGCCGCTGATCGCGCGGATGTGATAATTATGAAGTCGCGATACGCTCGAGAGAGAGGACGATTAATACGGCGGTACCCTCTTTAGTATGCTCGATCGCACGATTAGCGTAGCCCTGTTTTTACGTGTAGATGCGCGCGAGATAACGGACACGCGGATGCTGCTGCGGTGATTAACACTAACCTTGAGTCATCGTTCAGCCGAAACGTGAAGTGCTTCTCGTTTTCTTTCCTTTTTCTTTCCTTTTTCTTTCCTTTTCTTTTCCTTTCTTTTTTCTTTTCTGAACATTATCTTTGAATCGTCTTCTTTGTTTGTTATTAACACAACTCGATACATCCAAAAATCCGTCTAATGTCGGTAAACGTCGTCCTGCGCGAATTAGCGGTTGTTTACTTGTTGTTAACGTTTCTAATTTGAACTCGATATTAGATATTACCTACTCTTTTACTTTTTACGTGGAACATGGCACTATTGTTTTTCCTTCAACTCTCTCTCTCTCTCCCCCCTCCCTCTCTCTCCCCCTCCCCCCTATCTCTCTCTCTCTCTCTCTCTCTCTCTCTGGATTTCTTTCAAAAGATTGCCGTTCTATCATTATCATCGTCACTCACAATGGACAATATAAATGTGAATCGCTCGCACAGAGGTCTTCACGAAACTAATTAAGAGGATTCTTTCAGATATTGTGTGGCTTCTTTGTTATCTGCGCGCTTGGAGACCCGATTAGAACAAAGAGAGAGTGAGTACATAATGCGTTATTAACATATGGTACTTGAGAAAAAAGATTCAGTCAAGATGTAAAAGTTCTCGCGTGTGTCTTATACAAGTGAATTGACGTAGTTAACAACATCAAACTGAATGCAATAATAATAATAATAATAATAAGAACAAACTTTTCATCACGTTTTACAGTTTTCACATATATATGTAATATGGAATATACGTCGAATATGTAGATAATTAATATGAGATAATAACTGAACTTGTGCTCTCGTCGAGAAGAATCGAAGAAATTGATCGGTGAACGGTGAAGCACCGAATTTCTTGCAAGATCGAATCCATTCCATTCTAATGGGATGAACATTGCAGGCCTCCCATAAGCTCGCAATATGGAGCACCGTTGAACGATCACGGACCACCGTCGACGTCGTACGGGGTGCCATCCGACTCTTACGGTCCACCGTCAAAGTCTTATGGCGCACCCTCTGACTCGTACGGTGCACCACCTCCGCCCCCATCGTCGTCGTACGGTGCACCATCGGCGCCATCATCGTCGTACGGTGCGCCATCTGGGCCTTCTTCATCTTACGGGCCACCCTCACAGAGTTATGGGCCACCATCGTCTAGTTACGGCGTCCCATCCGGCGGTGATCACGGATCCTTCGGCGACGATCACGGCGCGGGATCCCACGATTTCGGCGGCGGCGGCGGCGGCGGCGGCGGCGGTGGTGGCTATGGTGGTGATCATGGCGGCGGTGGCTATGGCGGTGATCACGGCGGTGGCGGCGGCGGCGGCGGCGGTGGCTATGGCGGTAATCACGGCGGTGGCGGTGGCGGTGGTGATGGCTATGGTGGTGATCATGGCGGCGGTGGCGGCGGCGGTGGTTATGGCGGTGATCACGGCGGTGGTGGCGGTGGTGGCTATGGCGGTGATCACGGCGGTGGCGGCGGCGGCGGCGGCGGCGGTGGCTATGGTGGTGGTCACGGCGGAGGATCTTTTGACAGTGGTCACGGCTCCTTCGGCGGTGATCACGGATCTATCGGAGGCGGTTCGTTCGGTGATCATCACGGATCGGGTGGTTTCGGCGGGGGCGACGGAGGCGGTTTCGGCTCGGGTCTTTCCGGATCCTATGGGCCACCTTCGGGATCGTACGGACCTCCGGCGCACGATCAACCGAAAGGCGTGTGGAAGAAGAAACTGGTGTGGAAGCCCGAATGGAAGCAAATCTGGAAGACTGAGTCCAAGCTGATCTGGAAGCAAGAGTGGAAGAAGGTGCAGGTGCCGGTCTGGAAGGAAATTCAAGTGCCTGCTTGGAAGGAGATCAAAGTGCCAGCCTGGAAGAAGGTCCAAAAGCCCGTTTGGAAGGAGATACAGGTACCGATCTGGAAGGAGGTACAAGTCCCGGCTTGGAAGAAGGTCTGGAAACCTGTCTGGAGAGAAGTCCAGGTGCCGGTGTGGAAGGAGATCCAGGTGCCCGACTGGAAGAAGATTTGGGTACCGGAATGGGTCAAGATCGGTATACCCGGTGAGCAATACGTGGGCAAGGATCATCACGGTTGGCAGTATACCAGTCACGATCTCTGGAAGAAGAAGCTGATCTGGAAGCCGGTCTGGAAGAAGATCTGGAGAACCGAGAAGAAACAGATCTGGGTGAGCGAGAAGAAATTGGAGTGGAAAGCCGAATGGAAGCAAATCTGGCGAACGGAGAAGAAGCAGGTCTGGGTGACGGACAAGAAACTGATCTGGAAGGAAGAATCGGTGCAGGTATGGATACCTCAGAAGAAGCAGATCTGGGTCACGCAGAAGAAGCAGGTGTGGAAAGACGAGTGGAAAAGCAAGTGGGTTCCGGTTTGGAAAGACGTGCAGGTACCGGCTTGGAAGAAGGTTTGGAAGCCCGTCTGGGAGAAAGTTTGGGTGCCCATTGAGTCTCATCACGATGAAGGTCATCACGGTTACAAGTAAGATCGTCGTCGTCGTCGTCGTCGTCGTCGTCGAGGGTCACGCCGATTTTGATCTTCCTCCTTCCTTTGTCTATTTCGCGGCTCGCTCAAATGTCCGAGAAGCTGACTTTGCTGGAGAATTTAATGTAAGCTACTAGGAAAGTTGCTTGAACCTTATATAGATTTGTGATAATTCATTGGCCGCAAATGGACACACGCATCTCGGGAGGAAAGTCTCGGGAGTAAAATCCGGCTGATAGACGTATGCCCGAAGAAGGGAAAGGCCTATGGTTGTAACAGCTAGAAAGCATCGCGACGATGAGATACGCACCGGAGGAAATTTTTCAAACAATTATCCTGATGCGCGTTTGCGTTACGCGTATCCCCTTTGACACTCGACGATTCTCTTCACGCAGCCTCGAAATGCCTGAATACTCGATCGTCAGGATCGATCATGATACAATGTTATCTGCGTATGTATTATGCAGACAAAATGTATTTCAGCAGAGGACAAAGTCAAACAAGTTGTCGCTAGAAAAGAATGTCCATGATTTGTTAAAGAATGATGTTACATCCTACATGTCATCTACATTGGACCAAACGTAATTCTTAATTCAATGCTCAGTAATTATAATAATGAATTAGCGAGAATAAACTTAAATTTTATCATAAAAATCCGAGAGAGAGAGAGAGAGTGAGAGAGAGAGAGAGAGAGAGAGAGAGAGAGAGAGAGAGAGAGAGAGAGAGAGAGAGAGACGGAGAAACAAAAAAGTGAGAAAAGAAAACGAGAATCTCTTATCCATTTTCCAATGTAGATCGCATGTACATCAGCATGTACATCAGCATCAGCATTAAGCGATATACAGCAAACCTGTATATCGTTGAAGGATTCATCTAGCCTCGGGGTAAACAGATTCATATTATGCTTGATTTAATCCCCCAGTGTGTACATATCGTTTGATTATTGAAGTGCGTGCATGTTAATATTTTTTATATGTTAATAAATATTACTTCATATGCCACGGTCTTTTGCTCTTCCTCGCGTTTCGATGGATAATTTCTTTCTTTCTTGTTGTCCGCAATGTCGAGCAGCAATTGACATTTCGGAGATGAAGAATCAATTCGGAATTAAATCGCGCCTGAAAAGCGCAACTAATTCCGCACATTGATCGATCTGACGAATAAACGAGACGAAGAAGAAGAATGAAGGGTGAAGGGAAACGGGTTTTTTTACACTTTTTAAATAAAACAATTTACACTTTTTAAATAAAACAATTTGAATTTTTTCCACACATTTATATATTCCATACATTTATGTATACACGATAATATCTCCAATTTGTAAAATATGAAAATAATTTTTAAACAAACAAACGCCGAGAGCCGATTAAATTAACGAAAAAGAATTACGCATTTGATTTCTTTTGCACAAGTTTTATCTATTCAATTCATTGACATTAGACAAAAGTGCAATGGCCGACGTATAAAGTTGCGCCATGAACCGCGTAAAAACGAAACGGACGGAAAGGTGACGCGACAGAGGGGAGAGGAGCTACGATGCTTTCTAAGGATAAGACGAGAATCAAGAGAGTAAGTAAGCCTGCCCCAGGATCTTCAGGGTCGCGAGAACTCACGACCTTTACTTTCTCCAAGTTCATGTGCTGCAACAAGTGTGGGACGATATGAGAGAAAACCGTAAAAAGAGAACATAATCAAAATGGATAGGGTAAGGAGGGAACATCAGCCGGAAGTGGTACGGCCGGTAAATCTTCCACGAGACGATCCAACGAGGATCTACCTAACAAACCTAAAAAATATCGGGAGACAAGTAGAAGGAAAACTTTCCATTCAGAGAGACGATCGTATGATCTCTTCTCTGTATTCTCCCACATGACAGTTTATCGAATGCGAATTTTTTCCACACATTTATATAATATCTCCAATTTATAAAATATGAAAATAATTTTTAAACAAACAAACGCCGAGAGCCGATTAAATTAACGAAAGAGAATTACGCATTGTATTTCTTTTGCACAGGTTTTATCTATTCAATTCATTGACATTAGACAAAAGTGCAATGGCCGACATATAAAGTTGCGCCATGAACCGCGTAAAAACGAAACGGACGGAAAGGTGACGCGAGGGGAGAGGAGCTACGATGCTTTCTAAGGATAAGACGAGAATCAAGAATAAATTTTCATACGAAATATATAAATCTGCCTGCCGGCAAAAAAAAAAAGAAACAAACAAAGATCCTATCGCAATTTCCGACTCCTAGCTACTAACGGTGTCGACTTAGGTTCCGATACTAATTAACGAGCACTTGCAACTTATTTCGTGAGTAGTCAGGGCGAAAGTGCAAACTGTCTAATAGCAATTAAGTACAACGTAGGAGAAATGTGGAGAAATACGAGACGCGCGCGCGAGACAATGCATCGAAATTGGTCTACGGTTCCTACGGTGTGATCTTTCCCCGCTTTCCTCATTACTCCGACCTTAATTCAATTCAACCTTATCAATATTCTTGCAACTTGCTACTTCTCTCTTTCTTCCGTTCTGCTTGCGTCGCCGTCTCTTTGTTTCCCTTCTCGTCCTTCTCGTCGGGAACGGGAAGTCGGGACATACGAGATCACTTTCGTGCAGCCTTTCGCTCGCAGCTGCTATCAAAAGCCTCGAGCGTATGCCATCTTCCGATGGTAGAAGGTCCGTCCATTAACATATAATGCCGCGGGTTAAGCTCGAGGAGAAGCTCCGTTAACGGTTAACGGGAGCTCCATGGGACTCGCTCGGAGAGTGAAAGTACACTCCCGCGGGCTGGACGAGCGAGTATATATATGACAGGCGGATATATATGACGGCGGTGGTCACGGTATATGCGACAGAACAGTCGTACAATCGGCATCGGAATCGGTCATAAGAAACCCGACTCCTGATGCCTCTTGTCCAGAGTGCTATTTTCTAGCCGGACGAAACCACGCGTTGTATGTAAACCGGATATGTATGCAAATATGTCACGCGTTCTCTTTCCTCCAGAGGTTATTCAGACGTCGCAAGCAAGACCTCCTTTGCGAAGGAGAGATACAAGGTTCCGTTTTCGACACCGTTAAAAATCCGTACAATCCGTCTGCTCGCCTCCTTTACGCCTCCGAGGCTTTAAGAAAATAACAAAAGAAGGTCGGAAAAGAAAAATAGCAAACATTCTTGCGTGATGTTTTTTTTTTCTTTTATTTGATGACGCCTGTATATAGAATTTCCAAGTCGTGGGGATAATTGATCGTTGATCTTTTTTGACGTGTCTTTTTTTTCAACTCGTGTTTCATAATATCTACGCTCTCTAAAATTCATTTGTTCGTGCGTGCTCGATTTCTCTTTTTTACATACGTATAAAATTTAGTAGTATGGAAACATAATAAAGATTGAAAGTATCAATGAGTGTTATAAAACATAATACGAACGGAAAAGATGTGTCTGAGCTGCGTACAAATAAACATATTCTATCTATATTATTAGCGCCAGGTCCACTTCAATACGAAACTTGAATTGGAATCTTAGTGAATTTTAGATGAGCGAGATTGTCGATGAAGCGATATATAAATTTTTATATGGCTTATATAGACGAGACAAAAAGACTTTTTCTAAAGAAACTTTTGATTTTATTTATTATGTTCAATGTTTCGTTCTGCACGATGTACGTTTTCTACATGTAAGTGCGAGTATATTAATTTTTTTTCTCAAAATTTTTGGCTACAATCAATCAGTATGTTCAATCTCCAGCAGTTCTTACGCGAAATGACATAATATTTGCGAAACATGACGCACGAGAGTCCCTTTACTTTTCTTTTTTTTTTTGCAAAGATGACAGACGTATGCGTACCGACGAAGATGCGTACTTACGACAACCTTTTTGCTGAAAATGTAATTTCTTACTTGATGTCATCTCGGGCTTGATGTCCGGCCTCTCGCCGGACCATAATAGAAGGCTGCTGTACCGCAATTATATAAAAGACAACGTTTTGTAGATCGCTCGGAGCAGTGCTCGGAGAATACGCGTGCAGATTTCACCTAGACCTAGACAGGACTCATCACAGTTGATCACAGACTTAGGGCAAGTTTCACTTTCGAATCAGGCTCGTCCCGCATGCATCGCTCGAGCGAACGATGCGCGCTCGTAACTCTCTACTCATCCGTTAAGTACTGCGGAAGGTCGATCGCGGGTCAGAAACCTGCTCTTGCGGCACATTTCTCTGTCTCGTCAGACACAGAGCCCACAGAGAGTCTCCGCATGAAAGTCTCCGACTCCGTGCATGTGACAGGTGCACATAGTCTGTCTTTAACGATTTGCATGCTGATCGAGATGTTTCACCGCTTGAACTGAACTGCACAGTGAATGTTGCTTCTTTTTTCTTTTTTTTTCTCTAATTTTCTCCAATTGCATAGCTGTTGCGCAAGACGTATTCTCGATCTCAGGTGATCACAGTCTCGCGTGAAGAAATAATATCTCTACTTACTCTTCTGTCCATTTTAAAGACGTGATGTATGAAGACGTGACAAGAAATTGCTAATATTACAATTGCTAATCTTAACCCAAAATGGTGAAATTTTGAATAGACTCTACCGAAATCTTTGCTTTCGTGTGTGTGTGTGTGTGTGTGTGTGTGGAATTTATTGAGAAAAATATGCAATGTTGAGAATAGGAGCTGCATCGAACAAGAGATGCAACTCTCTCTCTTTCTCTCTCTCTCTCTTTCTCTCTCTCTCTCTCTCTCTCTCTCTCTCTCTCGATGTTCTTTTCGTCCGAGGAAAATTGCCGTTAGAGTGAATAAAAAAGGAACTGTACTGTATTCATTACCCTTGTATTGTAGATATTAAAATGAAAATGAAATGCAATATTTCTACGACTGCAGCCCGACGACTTTCCCGTCGTGGAACTCGACGTGATGCAGCTCGATGCAGCACGACTCACCGCACAGATTAAGCCGCGAGAAGAGAGAGAGAGAGAGAGAGAGAGAGAGAGAGAGAGAGAGATTGCACGTGAGATAGATGCGCAACATAGAAAACGGAAACTCGTGATAGTTGGTTGAACCCGGTGACCCCAGTGAGGCACAGGAAACGTCGCCTTCGGAAGCGCGCTTCTTCCTGGATGAAGTTAAGCACGTGAATCTGCAAAGAAATTCCCACACGTGTAAAAGATGATGACATATACTTGGCCAGAGAGAAAGAGAAATCCATATATATATATGTACACATACATATAGATATTAGAGAGCAAAAAAAGAATTTATGGTGCAGAATTAATAGAAGCACCGTAAATAAAAATTTATGCTAAAGAGAGAATTGATTTGAAGAAACCGCGGAAATTGCGTTCTCAAAATGCAGCACGTGTGATTAAACCCCCCAGCATGCATTTATATCAGAATCGTTGGATTTCATCGAAACCAGCGTGTTTAATTCAAACAAGTTTAATGCCCTTTGCGACGCAGTGCTAAGTATACTTACCACCTTTTCTCATTCGGTTTTTCGGTATGTTTCTGCCAAAGTTACGTTTAGATATTAATAGAATTACATAATTAGGACTTCCAAGATTTCTAAACTATTACTTTTTAATTAATATTTTCATTAGTTATATGTCGCGCTATTATTTATAAATAACTAAAGATAAACTGAAGAAAAAAGGCAGTTTTTTTCGAATTAATTCAGCTACTGCGTAAACTAAAAGCACTAGAAAGCCACAGATTTAGACACATATTAGTTGAGCTTACCTCATTCATTGTACAATACATAATTTATTGAGAATTTTTCATACGCTCATTATTGAGAAATAAAATGTCAATTATAGCAACAACAACAATTTTGGCTATTTTCAATGTAATGTCGACATACTGTGCCCAAATAATGAAACGTGTTATGAAAAGCAGTTTCCCCGGAAATGGTTTTTCCACGTCCTATTGTACATCATGCTGTTCATTTTTCATTATTTATAAATAAATAAATTTTGAAAAAAAGCGATTGAAAGGAACTCTGACAATAAGTTTAATTGTTTTTCATTTACATTTAGGTTTTACATTGGTTTAGCTATTTCAAATGTTTCAAACTTGACACCAAATTCGTAATAACTCATGATTCTATATTACTTATATTGTTAGCATATTTATACATATTTCGATTTCGATGAATTTACTCTTGCATAGCGGTCACATTGGATCCGCCATTTTGAATGTTTAAAATTGGCCCAAAAAACATATAAATATACATATTCGTAAAAAACTGTCCGGTAGAAAAAATGTGCGCCTCAAGAGGTTAAATAAGTGCGATCACCTAGCGGTCGACCTAGTCTCGATATGATCGGAAGTAAAAGACACGTTAATTAATAACGGACGGACAGTGCTTACGTAATGCGTGTGCCTTTTTATAGTCAACGCAACGTAGGTCGCAACGTCATTACGAATGCTCGACGTCATTCGCGATTTCAAAGTCGCTGCAATATGATTCTTTTCACTTTCTCTCTCTCTCTCTCTCTCTCTCTCTCTCTCTCTCTCTCTCTCTCTCTCTCTCTCTCTCTCTCTCGAAATAACACGTCGTTACTCGCTCGTCACGTAGTAAAGGAACTCTAACGGAGGTAATCCGGATTCTTCTCATAACTGTAATTTGTAATCGTAACGGTATCGGCGCGACGCGTGCGTGCGTGACGAATAAGTTCATTTTCTGCCGCAAGTAATTTTACATCGAGCGCCTTTTTGCACCCAGGCCGTTTTATTTATAAAGCAATGCATTCTTCGCGTCGCAACCTCGCGAAGAATTCACTTTCTTCCGTGAACTCGCTTCACCTGCCGGTGTCCGGCAGATCGCTGTCACGCGTTTAAAATGCGTGCGTGCGTACTACTGTGATCAAAAAATAAGGTGAATTTTTCATTTAAATTACTTCGCGGGTACTATAAAATCATGAAATTATCTTTTTGTGGCTTGGTAGGCACTGTCTTTGACATCTATGCAGAGTTTCATGTCAATATATTCAATTGCTGCAGAGCTATACGTGTTTTTGTAAACATACAAAAGTGAGTTTTTCGATTTTTACTATGTCTGATTTTGTTGAGCAAAGAATTTGCGTTAAATTTTGTTTTGCGGAATGAATATTCCGCCGCGGAAACGTTGAGGATGTTGCAGAAGGCTTTTGGTGACAAGGCTATGTCGCAAAAACATGTTTACAAGTGGTACAAAGACTTCAAAGAAGGCCGAGAACGAGTTGAAGACGAACAGCGCCCCGGACGACCATCAACATCTACCGATGAAAGCCACGTCAAGGAAATCAAACTGTTAACAGGAAATATTATTTGAGTGTTATGCGTCGTTTGCGTGAAGCTATTCGCCTCAAGAGGCCAGAATTATGGGCGGACAATTCTTGGTTTTTTGCATCACAATAATGCACTGTCCCACACTGCATTGGCACTCTTCGAGAACATTTCGCCAAAAATTCGACCCATATCGTTCCACAACCACCGTATTCGCACCGTATTTAGCACCGTGCGACTTCTGGCTGTTCAACAAAAGTTCTCAAAAGACCGCTCCGGGGACACCGTTTCGATTCGATTGAGGAGATAAAAGCCGAATCGAAGAAAGTATTGAAGGCCATCCCGGAAAAAGACTTCTCTGACTGTATCGAGGATTGGAAAAACCTCGGCATAAGTGCATTGTGTCGGACGGGGAGTACTTTGAAGGCGATGAAATTGATTTGGAAGAATAAATAAAGATTTTTCATTTTATAAACAAATTCACCTTATTTTTTCATCACAGTAGTAGGCAACAACAAGACGGACGTAATTTGCGAAGGAAGTGTAATGACCCGGCTACGAAACGGTAGGAAAGCGGCAAGAACAGAGGAAGCTCATTAGGCGTGTAAAATATTTGAAATCTTGTCCCAGCCGAGGTCCTCTCCTCGACAGGGATCTAATTGGATCGTAAGAGTCGAGAGAAACCCCGAAAGAAACCCCGAAAGCAAGACCCGAGGCTGGAAATCGACGCGACGATATATATATTTTTCGTTTGACAAGTTTGACAACCGGCTGATTTTCAATTCACTGTATTCTCGCGTAAATAAGAAGCAAAGTATATTCTCGATCAAATCGCCGTCGGTGTTCGCAAGGAACCTTCCGTCCCACTTTCGAGGACGACGACGATCTTCCCACTTAGCCGGTAAAACGGCTCCGTTTTCGGAGGGAGCGATGTTTGAAAAATTCTAAGACGCGACCGAAGGCGCGCAAATAGAAAATTGGGGCCAGTAAAAATGTTCTGTTTACATTGGAGCCGTTCGACATATCGCCCGGTTATCTGCGCTTTTGCTTTCTAAATATCTCGGGGCCCTCGGCCTCGGGGTATATGAGGAGTACCACCGTGGACCTTTCTCGAAACGTCTCTCGATATATTTGGGTTACTTATATGGCGCGCGAACGCGCCAATCCGCGTTCCCCCATGTGCTTACGCAATGCCATTTTTTATCGAGACTCCGTCTTTCTCTCCCCCTCTCTCCCTCTCGTCACATTCCGCTAGATTCCAAAGAATGGAAGTGGCAGGCAGCACGCAGCACGGAAGAAAGTACCTACCGCCGATACCCTCATCGAGTCGTCTCATTTGAATTTTTCCTTTATTTTACAACTTTATTATCCCGCCGCGACTCGCCGATGCATTCTGAAATTTACGCGAAACAAACACAGCGGACAGGACAGAACGATCCTTCCGTCCTCGCGAGACTGCATGACTACATCAGGTACGTATGTACTACGTCGCTACGAAAGAAAAAATCGACGTGACAGGAAGCGTTGAGCGTGACAAAAAGTATACACAGGCGGAACTCTTTCCAAATCTGTTCTCCGACATTTTCCTCCGAACCGCGGAAGAGGCAGAGGCAGAGGCATCACTTTTTGTGTTTTGTGAGTGCTCGCTGCGCCGTGACTCACTCTGCGTGTGTACACACACTGGTATCTGTGCGCGAACCTGCAAATTGTACAACGCGCGCGCGTGGAAGCGGATATCCTAAGCGCGCCTGATCGGACACAGCGAAACGTGTCCGGTGACACGTTTGCTTTCCAAGGCCCCCGAGTCGAAGCGATCTGGAGTGATCTGGGTCCGCCCGGAGCTAAACTCCGTGAGTGATTTATGAACCGGAATAACGAGAACGCGTCTGTCCCCCTCGAGTTTGACTTGAGTTGACGAGTTATAGTATAACGACGGACGCGAGTCGCTCGTCGGCGAGACTCTCTATAGTAGCGAGCGACTCTGTAGTCGCGAAGACGAGGGAATTCACTTTCATCGGTGAGCCAGCGCCACGCCAGCTCTCGTCCATCTCTCTCTCTCTCTCTCTCTCTCTCTCTCTCTCTCTCTCTCTCTCTCTCGTCTCGGCGCGACGTGTTAAACGGATAACACGCACTTAACGTGTTTTAGCGGCTACCGCTAACCGCTTGTTAAACCGCGTCTGCCACTCGAGCCGCTGCTTCTCAAAGCTGCATTGCGAATACGCGCGCCTTACTTTCTTGCGGAGCAAGAATAAGCCTCGCCGCACGGCGAGGCGCCACAGGCGAGAGCAGGCCGAGCGCTTTCGCTATCATCGCCGAACAATTTCGTGAACGAGTTCGCCTCGAGTTGGCGATTTAATTTTCTCACTCGACGCGCCGCTCGTCATTATATATCGTCCTCGTCGCGATAAAAAGCGGAAAACGCGTCCCTCCGCGTTCCTCCGTGTGGAAAAGAATCGCGCACGGTGTTTTCGCAGGCGGCGCTTTCACTCGTCGCTCCGCTCGTTGAGAACAGCAACCGGCGCGCGGTGCGCGCGGCCGATTATCGCTCGGAAGGAAAACCGCGCGCGAAAAGGAGCAATTAGAGTCTCGATCGAAGGCTTCTCTAAAGATCGCTCGTAACTCTTGCCGCACATTACGACGGCATTGCCGTCAGAATCCGGAATCGTCTCCAGCGACACGCGTCGTGATCGCGCGCGCTCTTCCCCATCGAGATGGTGATTAATAGCGCGATTTTCATCACTGCCGCTAAATTATTGATGCCCACACACGGAAGGTGTGTGAACGATGCCTCGCGGAGTTTTCCGCTTTCCGGGCATCATCAGAGTCCTGAGGTCCTGCGAAACGGAACTGATGACTCGCGGGAATCTCCTCAACGGCGGGGATGAGCGCGCGAACGCGGCTGGTTGAAGATTCGAGAGGCGACGTGTGTGTTAACGTCGCCATAAATGAACTTTCCGCTCCGAGAAAGAGAAAACTAAAATAAAAGTAAAAATGATTAAACAGAATATTTTAGTAAAAAGCTGGGGGAAATTGATCGCGCACACGATTACACGATCCAGATAGCGCAAGACGTTTCACAGTCATACCGAATATGTCCGTGGCGTGTCTCTCTCGGGAGTTTCCGGGAGGGGACGCCCTGAACGTATCCGACGACAATCCCATGAGGTCTTGGCCTATCTGGAAGGTTGTTAATTCTGAAAAATCATGCGGCAGGCACGTGGCAAGCAAGATTTACTTGAAAAATTTCGGTTTATCACAGCCGGTTGATCTACCGGCCGTTCGTTCCTTCACATACAGATCTGTTCACGTGCAGATTTATCCTGTCCGCCTCGATAAAACGCGCTCGATGATTTTCCTTTTGTGTCTAGCGGCTTTAGGGTTTACGGCGAGAAAAATGAACCGTCTCTCCGTTACTACGCGGGGAGAGACTCTCGGTACTCTCGCGAGACGCGCAATAAAAAAGAGCAGATGAACACGTTGCGCCGCCGCCGCCGCCGCCGTCGCAGCAGTGTTGTTACATACTTCCTTTCTCCGCTTCATTCTCGATCTCGGTATAATCTGGAGCGCGAGGCATAACCTTGTCACATAACCTTGCCTTGGCTTGAACTTCACCGTTGAAACACATGCTCGCGAATAACCGAGCGCGCCCAAGTGATCTCGCTCAACCGGATCGTGCTCTTGATCACTTTCTCCGAACGATCCGGCATCTCACCTCCGCGACGAACCGCGGCGGTTCCGACCACGCCGGAAGTGGGGGAGGAGGAACAGTCCGAGAGGACAGTAGGGGAGAGTTTTTATCCGTTTCAGGCGCGGCGCGGCGCGGCGTGGCGTGTTACCGTGTCTACCTTGTATCTACCTCACCTCGCCCTCGCCATCTTCCTACCATCCAAGCGTGGTGGAATTCCCCCGCTTCCGATTCCACCGCTTGTGGTGGCCTCGGTTGGTGAGAAACCACCTCCATCAGGCCGAGGTCCGCCACCACCTTGACGGACCCGTCGCTTCTTACAGCGTCGCTCCTGCGGTGCGATGCCTTCGGGGAGGACACGCGCCTATATAACTACGGCGTTCCAATGATTGGACGAAGTAAGCTACGTTTTCCTGCGTCCAGGGAACAAGAGTACGCGGCCCGAGCCCAACGGGCGGCATTGCGACAGATATGAGGATTCGCCCGGGATGCGCGGTCAGTTGTCACTCTTTTTATTTCTTTCACCGATCGCGAAACGTGTCTGCGTCATTCACATATTCGCGAATTCGCGAATACTCGCTGGCACGCGAGAGAGAGAGAGAGAGAGAGAGAGAGAGAGAGAGAGAGAGAGCTTGCTCTATGCTTCTTCAATCGTCGTCGTCGTCGTCGTCAGTCGTCATGAAATTTCACGCGCAAAGCTTCCGCTCGATCTGCTGCAACGTACGGCAGTTTAGATTCGCGCGAGTCGATTTATTCGACGCGAAACGAAACGAACGTTGTTTTCAAGAAGAAAACGCTCTTGCGGTTCCTTCTTCTGCCTATCATTAACATACTAACCGGAATCACAAATTTATTCCGTGATCGCGCGATCAGAGGAATTTAATTATCTATATACATTCATTAGAATTTTGGGACGCTAGACTTTAGGATTTATAGGACTTCAATCAATCGAGTCTACGGGTTCATAATCTCTTTATTTTTGAGAATTATTAGAGAATTACGACTTGACATATCCATATATGGCATTGTCTACCGCGAGCGCGACTAACTTTCTCTCTCCGCTCTGTCTTCTCTCTCTCTCTCTCTCTCTCTCTCTCTCTCTCTCTCTCTCTCTCTCCCCTCCCCCAAGTAAAGAGGGCATTAATTTGCGAATCCGCACGCGTTTTCAGAGATTCCAGGGTCTGTAAACTTTTAAATTTATGCACTCTCGCGTGTTTCGAAAATGTCTCGAAAATGTATTTCATTTCGATCGGCTCCTCAATCAGTCTAGTTCCGCGTGGACGTAATGCTTCGATTTACGAGTTACATTCGCAAAAATTGATATTTTCCGCGCATGAAATGAACATACCGCGTGTCAGTCGATAAGATTATCCTGACACATCGTGACGATCCAAGTCTCGTCCTGACTTGAATACGGCGGCATTGTTTAACGTCAGCGAAATGTATAAACGGGATGTGTAAAGAGAGATCTCTCGGCCGGCCGGCGGCCGAGTTTCCGTCAACTCGTGTTCTCATTATTGTCGTGATATTATGTTGTCTGTAGGCTGCACTAGCGGTGCTACTGCAGGCCGCTCTTGTGGCGAGCAAGGCTCTGGATCAAACGCAGCTGCAGCAGCGGCAACTACAACAGCAGCCTCCGTACGTATTATGTGACAACAAAGCAGTTTATCTAGATCATTAATCTTGAATGTTCTTTATGATACTTGGCAACAAGGTAAAATTTTCATCGGTAATAATATTGTGAAAAATTCCGATGAATTTACAGATCCGATAAAGCGGCGCAAAAGCGATGGGGAGGTGATTATGGTACTTCAGCAGATGGTGACGTCGGGGGCCACTTCGGTGGTGGTGGTGATGGTGGTCATTTTGGCGGTGGTGACATCGGAGGTCATTCCGGCGGTGGTGACATCGGAGGTCATTTCGGTGGCGGTGACATCGGTGGTCACTTCGGTGGCGGTGACATCGGTGGTCACTTCGGTGGCGGTGATGTTGGAGGTCACTTCGGTGGAGGTGACATTGGTGGCCATTCGGATGGGGGTGACATCGGTGGGCATTTCAGTGGCCATTTGGATGGGGGCGGCGGCGGCGGCGGCGGCGGCGGCGGCGGATTTGATGCCCATCACGACGATCATCATCATGACGAAGGTTACTGGAAAAAAAAATTAATCTGGAAGCCGGGCTGGAAGAAGATCTGGAAGCCGGCGCAGAAGCAAATCTGGAAGCCCGCATGGAAGAAAATCTGGAAACCTATCTGGGTGCCAACTCAGAAGGCGGTATGGAAGGAAATTCAGGTCCCCGTCTGGAAAAAGATCTGGAAGCCTGTGTGGAAACATATTCAGGTGCCGGTGTGGAAGGAGATACAGGTGCCGGCCTGGAAGAAGATTTGGAAGCCGGTTTGGATACCGATCAAGGTACCCGCTTGGAAGGAGATTCAAGTGCCCGCGTGGAAGAAAATTTGGAAGCCGGTCTGGAAGGAGATACAGGTGCCGGTATGGAAGGAGATTCAAGTACCTGCCTGGAAGAAACTCTGGGTGCCTGAATGGGTAAAGGTTGGCATACCAGGTGAGCACTACCACGGTACGGATCATCACGGTTGGCAGTACACAAGCCACGATCTCTGGAAGAAGAAGCTAATTTGGAAGCCAGTATGGAAGAAATATTGGAAACCAGCTAAGAAGCAAATCTGGGTACCGGACAAGAAACTCGAGTGGAAGGAAGCTTGGAAACAAATCTGGAAGCCGGCGAAGAAACAAATCTGGATAGACGACAAGAAACTAATCTGGAAGGAAGAGTGGAAGCAAATCTGGAAGCCAGCGAAAAAGCTCATCTGGGTACCGGACAAGAAACTCGAGTGGAAGGAGGCCTGGAAGCAAGTCTGGAAGACCGACAAGAAGCTAGAATGGATTCCCGATAAAAAGCTCGCCTGGAAAGAAGCGTGGAAGCAAATCTGGGTGCCAGCCTGGAAGCAGATCTGGGTGCCGGCTTGGAAGAAGATTTGGAAACCGGTCTGGATATCGGAGTGGTTCCCCAACGAAGATCACCATCACCATCATTGGGACCGCAAGGACACGCAGGCTCAGAACACGCAAGTGGTACCTTACAGCCCGGAAGTTGCTTTCCAGAAAAGGCAAGCGGGTCAACAAGAGCAGCAGCAGAAGCAGCAGCTACAACAGCAACAGCAACAGCAGCAGCAGCAACAGCAGACGCAACAACATCAAGCGGAGGAGAACAATGTCAGGTGGGACAGATCCTTCAAGGCAAATCTGCCGACAGTCACGCAGGATCTGATACCACCGCCAGCTAATCAAAACGGAGGTCAAGCCAGCTTCACCTTCCCCACCCGCTGATCTAGAGCTAGATCTCTGTGCACCATAATCGCACTGTAACCCTTCGAAATGCTTGTACAAACGTCTCTACGCGAGACTACTGTAACATAAGTCGCTGTATATATTACGTCTTAAGATTAAGATAGGACGCGTGTGAAACTAAGTTACTCCAAGTGTACTCGACTGATGCGCTCCCTATTCTTCGGGGTGCCACCTGTACGACCCTTATGACATGGCATAATTTACATTTGCTCCCTGCTGTTTGTGTTTCCTTTTCTTCTTTTTATATATACGTATATATATATATATATATATATATATATATACGCGTTATTGTTGTTTCCCTGATTGTTAACTAATGCCGTTACGAATAAAGTTCATGAATATTTTGTTAATTCTTTGTCAATCGTTATTTCATTTTCCGCCACTATCAATGTTACACAAATGTTGCTATATATATATGTCATTCCTCCCTCCCATCATCCAAATGATCACCGATATCACCGCGACTGAATTTTATCTCGCACACTTTCGCAAATAGTTTTATTCTTTTTATAATGAAATCTTGTCATATTGTCAACAAATTGATCCAATTGATCCTTTAGAGATAAGACGTTATGCTCTCTCGTTCCTAATTTTCTTATATTATAAAAAGAAAAATTTAATTATCTTATACAAAGTAATTGTGCAAACATGTATCAAAAGTTTTATTTTTTATTTCGTGAGAAAGACTTTCTCTCTCTCTCTCTCTCTGCTTTATACGTTTTAAATGTCGATATATAACATGTGAGACAGATACGATTTTTACGACATTTACGAAAACATAATCTTACGAAAGATCTTTAAATTTACAAAAACAAAAATAACGCAGCCTTGCGCTGTGTCTTTCTTTTATTTTTTTAACAGCGAAAGCTCTGTCTTCTTACGAGTAGCTGTTTCAACTGAAACTTCCGAGTGGTCACCTAATTTTGAGGTAAAACATCATTGCCCTCTGGACTTATTAGACGTAGATGATGCAACGTGAATACGCGCACGTATCCCTGCGAAATTGGTGAAAGTGGAGTCTGTTATGGAAGACAAGCGACCAGCATGTAGAAGGTCCTCGACCATGGAGAAAGTATCCGTGCACCCACACAGCGACATAAATTAATGCATGCCACTGTGCTGTCCGTCTCGGTAGGTCGCACCATATTGCGCGATGCAGACTTCACTCGATTGATAACGATGACGACGAGATTTCACTGGCGCCAACTACGGCAGAGTAGGGATTTTTCTCCGGTCGTGTAGCGATTGGCTACGGAAAAAAAGAAACGAGCGGAGAAATCATGATACAGCCATTTTTCTGATACCACACGATCAGACAGGGATTATTTTCACTTTTGTTTCACGTTTCCTTTCGTTCATGCCGCGTCGAGAATCAGCCCGCGAGTGAGTCAGCTGGAAACACGAGGCAACATATTTTTTCGTCATATGCAGCACAAATTCTCCAAATATTTCTCGTTCAACAATTGCAACGAGTTTCTCAGTCTACATATATACTCTCTTGTAAGGCGGTTCCACTTTGAATGCCACAATGCCAAGGAAGCAATCGATCTTCGATCGAACTTCGGATTAGAATTCGAACAAAAGCCAGGTCGGTCGAGCACAAGACCACTGTATTTTTGTCCGAGGTCATGAGTGTCACGCTGATGAGTATCAGCATCAATGGGACAAGAAGCGTGTTGACGCCGAGGCGATTGTTACCGCTTAAAAATATATAAATATATATACATGTATAGACGTATGTCGTCGTGTACCAGTCGTGGCCGAAACGTGTCGCGAGTATCCAGAAATGATATATCTGACAATTTGTCTGTTTTTTATCATCGTTATCTTCTGTTGCATCTACGATTGTCTCAAGCCGAGGAATTATCCACCCGGTATGTGCCGTTGCGGTAAAATAATATACGTATTAGCCGGCTCTTCTCCTCCCGCGGAGAAAATTCCGAGAGGATGGTCGGAAAAGAAAGTCGTTGCGAAACAATGTAAATTATTTTGCGTAAAAATTTATTACGTAGGTCCGATATGGATGCCGTTGCTGGGATGTTTACCGATGTATTGGTGGTTATATTCCAAATATCAATATAATTATCGAGTTTTCCAAGCATTGTCCCGTCGATATGGGCCGATATTGGGACTGAAGTTTGGAAAGCAGAAGATAGTGGTAATTTCAACACACGATCTGGTGAAGCAGCTTCTACTTCGAGATGAATTTAATGGCCGGCCGGACGGTTTTTTGTTCAGAATGCGAGCTTTCGGCAAAAGGAAGGGTGAGTCCCGATCGATTTGAATGTGAAACGGGAATGAAATGTACCGCGTGAGGATATGTGTGTATTGGCCGAAATGTTAAGGAATATACAGGGTGTCCCATTTAACCCATTTAATCCTGACAAATCGTAATATCTGGAAAACTACATGTCGGATTAAAAGAAGTGGGTAATGAAATTTGTCCGTCTCGAAGGGGGACATCCAATGATATCAAACTCGACCTCCCACCCTACTCCCGGGGGTGGGGGTGGGGGGCAACTTTGAAATCTTAAATGGGAACTCCCATTTTTTATTACAGATTCGAATTCTACGCCACAAAATACGTAAGTTTCGTTCGAAAATTTTTTTTTGATTCCTGATAGATGGCGCTGTAATCGCAAAAAATTAGATTTTCTGCAATTCTCCAGAAATGATCATTGGATTGAAAAATAAAAAAATACCTGTTCAATATTTTTAAAAATATTTTTAAAAAACATAATAACAGTTATTCCCTCCCATCCCCTCGGGGTAGGGTGGGTGGTAACGTTCAAATCTCAAATGAGAACCCACATTTTTCAACCCCTTCGGGGTGCTTGTTTTAGGTGAGTCCCCTCGTCTCTCACCATCGGGATGCTTGTTATGCAAAATCACTCACCTAAAACAAGCACCCCGAAGAGAACAGAAAGCTACTATTACGTCCTCGTCGTTGTTCCTGGGTAACGCTAAAAGTAGTTTCTCGGAAAAATTCAACGCTATCTATCACGAATGAAAAAAATTGTTTCCATAAAAACTTCACGTAAAATCTAATTCTGCAATGAAAAATGTGGGTTCTCATTTGAGATTTGAACGTTACCACCCACCCTATCCCGAGGGGATGGGGGGAAATAACTGTTATGTTTTTTAAAAATATTTTTAAAAACATTGAACAGGTATTTTTTTATTTTTCAATCCAATGATCATTTCTGGAGAATTGCAGAAAATCTAATTTTTTGCGATTACAGCGCCATCTATCACGAATAAAAAAAAAGTTTCCGACGAAACTTACGTATTTTGTGGCGTAGAATCCGAATCTGCAATAAAAATGGGGGTTCCCACTTAAGATTTCAAAGTTGCCCCCCACCTCCACCCCCCGGGAGTGGGGTGAGAGGTTGAGTTTGATATCATTGGATGTCCCTCTTCGAGACGAACAAATTTCATTACCCACTTTTTTTGATCCGACATGTAGTTTTCCAGATATTACGATTTGTCAGGTTAAATGGGACACCCTGTATATTCGGTATTGTTATTTACGACAGGCGTCGTGTTCACCGACGGGGAAACGTGGTCGCAAAGTCGCAGATTTACGATGCGACATCTTCGAGCGTTTGGTATGGGTCAGTCAATTATGAAGCAGCAATTAACCGTTGAGGCGGAGAATCTAGTGAATTACTTACAAGAAATGAGCCAACGCGGCGCAGTGAAAATGGATCGAGTTTTCGATCTCGCGGTGCTAAACTCCTTGTGGTCCATTTTTGCCGGGCATAGATTCGAGTACAGCGATGAGAAATTACGAAAGGTCTTCACATCTGTTCACGAAGCTTTCAGGCAAGTAATAATTGGTCAACGCATTTTTTCTTGTTTTAATGCATGTTTTATACTCGTTTATCATAGGACATTATCTGTCACATATTCAATTATTCGCAAACAGCTGTGTTGAACATGTGTGTGTGTGTGTGTGTGTGTTAGAAATATACATTATGCATACATACAGAGATACATATTGTTACGCATTCGCTATCAAACACATCACAGACATATGCGACACATCGATCTTTCACTTCAAGCCCATCTTTGTACAAAATTCTATTTGCAATTCTATTTGCAACGTTCGTTATCGACGTTACTTGCATATCTGTACGATAACGATATACACGATCATGTTTCTTTCTAACTCATATCCTTTTACGTTTCAATACCGTTTGTTATTTTCGCACCTTGCAACAGAGCAATCGAACACTGATCAAGCTTAATGTGGCATTTAGATTGTTCAATATCACGGGTGGACTGATCTCTCAAATGCCTTTTCTGCGTTTCGTGATGCCGGAATTATCAGGATACAATGATCTGATGAGAATTATTCGGGAATTATGGAGCTTTCTCGATGAGGAAATCGAAGTACACAAGAGAGAGTTATCCGATAGTCAGCCTGGCAATCTGATCGATGCGTTCCTTTTAGAGGTTGACAAGAATAAAGATCCGAATTTCGATCGTGAGTAATTGGCGCAAAGCCCGTTGAAATTTGTCTAATTGAAGGCGACAAAGAGTATTTCTATTCTCGTAGAGACGTGCGAATCAAGAATTTTTAAGTCGAATCTCATTTTTTAAATTCAAATTCGAGTCGAATCGAATCTATGAAATTTCACTCGAATTCGAATCGAATCATTTCAAAAAATTTGACACGACTATTAAACATGCAAATAATGATGGAAGATATTAATATAAAAGAGAATATTGATATTGTAATATCATCTTAAGGGAAATTATATATTTAAATATTTAAAATAATTTATAATTAAGTTATTAATTATAAGTTAAGTTAATTACAAGTTAAGGGTTCAAATTACTTACAGGCCCAGATGACCCGTTTTGTAGCTGATGCACGCAAACGATAATGTATTTGATCTAATTCTTATTCGAATTAGGGATTTGGATTCGAATCGAATCGAATCCAATGTAATTCGATTCGATTCGATTCGATTCGAATTCGAATTCGAATTCGAATAGTTCGCACATCTTTACTATCTCGTACATGCATGCAATTCCACACACAGGACGTAATAAATATCTTGCCGTGACATAAAGTTGCAACGCGCTCTTGAAACTGTCCTTCCAGACTGCTTTGAATTTCCGATTCTGAAGGATTTCAAAAGAATATATTTGCATAGAAAATGTAAAGAGTATTAAATACAATGTCACGCTATCTTAAAGATCGGGCAAGCTATTATCGCGCGGTGAAAAGAAATCGTGCATTGAAATGAATTCCACGCGACTGATAAAACGCGATGACGAAAATCGACGAAACCGTGTTTTGCATTGCAGGTGAGAGTTTACTCATGTTGTGTCTTGATCTTTTCCTGGCTGGATTGAAAACAACCAGCGATACTCTAGCGACTACGTTTCTTTATTTGTCGCTGTACCCAACGTGGTTGAAGTTACTTCAGACAGAATTGGACAGGGTCGTTGGTAGATCGAGAGCTCCTACTGAACAAGATTTGCCGTTTTTACCGATGACGGAAGCCTTTTTAGCCGAAGTAACGAATTTAAATTAAAAAAATAAGATAATGAGTGCTCTCCAGCTCTCTTTACATTTAACTTGACAAACAGTCTGCATGATTATACAAAACAAAGATCCTTTACAAAACAAAGTAAAACGTAAATGTATTAGGTTAGGGAAAAAGAAATCCATTATTTTTTCGTTTATTTCAAGGCTTTATTTAACATAGTTAGGATTGTTCGATTTTAGTCAAATAAGCACCGTTTTGTTCTACAATTTGTCGCCATTTTAAAGGTAATTTCATGATCCTTCTTTCATAGAAGCCCTGGTCCTTATTAAGGCAAAAAACTCGACTAAGTGATTTTCACAGTTTTCTCTTGAGGTCAATTTCTTCCAACCATCAAGGAAGTTTTGCAATGACAAAAACAGATGGTAATCGCTTGGTGCCAGGTCCGGACTATAAGGTGGATGCATCAAAACTTCCCAACCAAGCTCCCGGAGTTTCTGACGAGTCACTATAGACGTATGTGGCCTGGCATTATCCTGATGAAAAACAATTCTCCTCTCATATTGACCAATTCTGGCCGCTTCTGGTCGATCGCTAGGTCCAAACGGTCCAATTATTGACAATAGAGGTCCGAATTTAGTGCTTGGCCATATGAAAGCAGCTCATGGTGGATGATTCCTTTATAGTCCCACCAAACACTCAGCAAAACCTTCCTGGCCGTTAATCCTGGTTTGGCCACCGTTTGAGCCATTTCGCCCACGCGCTTTGACCACGATCGTTTTCGCACAATATTGTCGTATATAATCCATTTCTCATCCCCAGTCACCATCCGTTTCAGAAATGGCTCGATTTCGTTCCGTTTGCTCAAGGCTTCGCAGATTGAAATTCGGTCCATCATGCTTTTTTGCGTCAATTCGTGTGGCACCCAAACATCGAGCTTTTTTTTGAATCCAACTTTATGCAAATGTTTTGCATAAAGCCGTTTTGTGGTTTTGAGGTTTTGTGATCTTCAGCTCCTGGGTGATACTACGACTGCTAATATGCCGGTCTACTTCGATCATTTCCATAATTTTATTGACATTTTCGACGACGGGCCTACCTGTGCCCTGAGATGCATCTTTAACATCAAAATTACCGGAACGGAATCGACGAAATCAAAATTGCGCGTGATTGGCTGTGACAGTATCGGGACCATAAACACCATTCACAATTTCAGCCGCCTGGCTTGCATTTTCGCCTTTATCGAAGCAAAATTGTAAAATATACCGAATTTTCTCTTTGTTGACGTACATCTTTTACGTTACGCTATAACTCACAACTTAATCGACAAATCACAAAACCGTTAAAGAATTTTTTTTAGTACGGAATGTCACTTTTCCAACGAGTATAAATATTAACCTATGCGATTAATACATCACGTGATGTATACCGCTGAAGCCATCTAGCGGAAAAATAATGGATTTCTTTTTCCCCAACCTAATATGTTTACGACTCATAGTTTAAATTTATATTTCTGTCAATCTATATAAGTCAATATCTATATAAGTCAATGATCTCAGAGAGTTAAAAGCGAATCAGCTATTGAACATTTTAGAGTTTCCTTTTCAGAAAATATTTAATGCCTCTTGCTAATAATGCATTTTTCTACATGCATATATGTATGTAATATGATGGCATTCATTTTTTAATTATCCAATATAAATGCAGATACTCAGATACTTCATCATGGCACCACTCGGTATACCTCACAGAGTCATGAAAGATGTTGCTCTAAACGGATACAATATACCAAAGGTGATGTCGCTTTTTAAATCACAGACTATTCCACTTTGTACATGTAGACTAACGATTCTAAACGATTCTTTTATCTTGCAGGACACGATTGTCCTGTTTGACTCTCATAGCGTTCACTTTGACGAGGAGTATTGGGACGAACCGAGCAAATTCTTGCCGCAGCGATTTCTAGACGAAGAGGGCAAATTTCGTCAGAATAACGCCAGCATACCTTTCGGCTTAGGTAAATCTGACGCAACGGAAAATTGCCTTATTATCGTAATTGCTACCGTTATAAAACGTGCGTGACATTTTGCAACTTGAGAAAAGTATAAAAAAGAATAATCGATCCGGTTACGTGTACGTGTAACATCACGTGTCGTACGCGTGTAATAACGCGTATATCGAGTCTCTTGCCATGATAAAATCTTGTGTCACGTGCGTATTTTCTAAAACGACGCGGTATAATACCATTCCGGCATTATGGAATATTTTACTAATTGTAGATAACGCGAGTGATTCTCTCATGCTTGTTCGCAGGTAAAAGACGTTGCCTGGGTGAGGGATTAGCGCGTTCCTCGATGTTTTTATTTTTTACATATGTTATACACTACTTTGACCTGGAAGTCTCGCATAAACACGAAAGACCAGAACTACAGGCCTACGACGGCTTCACCATGTCGCCGAAACCGTATTACGTCAAACTCTCGATGAGATCTGATTTGAAAGATTGAATTACATAGTTGTTGGAACGGCATGCCAGCGCTCAATAATACATTTAACGTTCCACGAAAAGGGTCGAACATACATTGATTTCGTCGTGAAAGCGTAAAGCGTAAATCGGCTTTTTGAAGCATTCCGATACAACACAAACTGAAAATATTACAATAACAATACATCGATGTTACAATTTCCCACACAACTGTGGAAGTACGTTATAACGTGCGTTGTATGTAACAGTTACATCGCTGAATGGGAAATTATAACATTGATGTAATGTTACTGTTTGTTGGTGTTTACTGTCTTGAATTAATTAAATATGACCGGAAGCGAACAATTTATGTCGTCGGGATCGTAAATACAGCACGGGATACGTAGAATCGTAAGCGGTTGAAGTATTTATGGAATAAAAATGATTTTATTAATCATTTAAAAATGCATAAAAATTTGTTACAATAAAAAGCACACTGACTGAACTGTTTGTGTTTCAATTCGCTTTTCCTCGAAAGCAATAAAATTATATTATAACTCCCAAGAATATTTTATGAACCAAGGGAAAAGGGAAAGAATAATATACTTATCTTGCAAGTACTTCACAAGCAAAGTAGTTTGAAGTATCAAGTCTATAAATATTATCGCGGCACAAGTAAAGTCTTATAAGGCTTTGGTATAACGTTTATGCCGGTAGTTACATCCAGCTTGATGGATTCTTCACCTGGCACCGGAAGTAGTCGATACTTCTGCATCACGCCGACAAATAGTAGGAAGATGGACGATCTTGCTAACGCTTCACCGGGACATCTTCTTCTGCCTGGAAGATAATTTCACTTAAACTGCGAAATGCATGAATGTATGTATGATCGACTTCGAGAACAGAAATAGGACGCGCGCGATTTTAATTTAATTACAATTGTCCAGTGTAATTGTTCATCACCGCGTCAGAAGGCACCGCGTGCCTTCCTACATTAATGAAGAAAGTACCGCCCGCGTTTATCCCGTATCCGCGGAAGGCTTTCCAGTTGCATTGTGCGATGCCGTTCCCGTGAAAAGAAGACAGTGCACACACGACGCGTTTGCATAATAATTATACTTTGTACTTAATTATACCTGTATATAGTTTAAGAATATCGTTTGAAGAATATCGCGATACACCTCGTCTCACATTTCTGTAGCTGTGTGCTGTTTTTTTCACAGATTATAAGTCATCGACTTTACCTCTTCCAAATGTTGTGATATTATCGTCCGATTGAAAGGCGTCATCCTTCATAAATCTCTCCGGTTTAAACGACTCCGGATCCGGGTACAATTCCGGATCCATGTTGTGAGCAAACACATTCATCAGGACGATGACATTCTTCGGTATCGTGTAACCTTCGAGAGTCGTGTCGGCGAGAACACGCCGTGGTCCAATTATGGGAAAGATGGACCATATACGTTGGCACTCAATTATTACAGCTTCCGTGAAAGGCATGCTGTGAAATGAATATGAAATTTGACGTGCAGATTGTTAATGTATTATCCGAGCAACATTGACTCTGCTTCACCTCTCGTATAATGAGTGATAACAGCGTACTTAAACAACGTACTTCAGTTTGTCTTCCAAGTTTGGCAGTCTGTTGGAGCCTATCACGCGGTCGATCTCTTCGTGTAATTTGTTTTGCACGTCTTGGTACTTGACCATGTGAAAAAAGAGGAAATCGAGTGCTGCCGTTGTGTTGTTAGTGCCGGCGATGAAAAAGTCGATCATCAGAAGAAGAAGATTGTCGTCTGAAAGACATGATAAATCGCAAAAGAGTAAAGCGAGATGTCGGAGCTTGTGATGTCGAGAACACTTTCTCTCTCTCTCTCCTCTCTCTCTCCTCTCTCTCTCCTCTCTCTCTCTCTCTCTCTCTCTCTCTCTCTCTCTCTCTCTCTCTCGTGTCGATTCATTAGCGCGCTGGATCACAAGAGGAAAGATGTTAACTTCCTCACGGATACTCGCGACGAACGAAGAGCTGAGCAAGCTACACCTTCGAGGCCGTGATTGAGACAATAATGCTCGATAATAAAATGCATGCTGTTCGGAAGGCTGTTAACGTACAAGGTATTTCATGTTCGCGCGCATAACAATAATTATAAATTGAAGAATGTCATTGCACATCGCTGTATTTTCTGAAAATAAAACGTGATCTCGCTTACGTTCCACCGAACTTTATAAATGCACATTTCCCATTTCGCAACATAATAATATTTGAAGTTTCCGGTCAGACACATCGTATCGAATCACATGTTGCATATTGCAACTGTTGATTAATTGTCAATTATTATTAATCAGCCGTCATAATGATATTTTAATATGATGCGCCTCACCGAAAATTATTTCAAATTATTATTATAATTTCACTATTATTTTAATTAGAAAATAAGACTGTAGGTTAGGTTCAGAGACCACGTTCGTATAAATGCTAATGGCGCGTTATCGTAACCGCTGACAAGTCATTCTAGTCTAGTCATTCTAGACTCTAGTTATTGCAACCTTTCTGCATATCTAAAGAACGAGACAAAAAAGAAATACATCAATGCTAAAGCAATGATAAAACAATGATAACGAGTTCATCTTATAAATAACTTAATTCTATGAATAATTTGAATAACATTTGTATAATCAGTAACGTATATTTTAGTATATCAGTAATTGTATATCCAGTAACGTATATTTTTGGATCATACGAATTCCTTTGTAGACATTAACATAAAGCTACTATTATATTATGACAGAAATGCATTGCTTTCACACAAGATCGTTCTCTCTATTTCAATAAATAGTCAATAAATAATAAAGTAATCAATATCGCGTACAATTAAAAAAAATCTCAGTAATCCAATTGCGCCAAATATTAAGTCTATTATACTTTGCTATTGTCCGTACATACCTGAAAACAAAGTAGTTTCAGACTTTGTCGTCTTTTCCCTTTTCATCTCATAAAGAAATAAGTCGATAAGATCCGCTTCGGCTCCCTTGTGATATTGTCGTTTGTGCTCGTTAATGGTAGCCTGATATGTGAAACCAATTAAAAGTATTATCAAGTAGAAAAAGAGAACGAGAGGTTGTTGGAGATTAAAATGTTATTCATGTTTTTTCTCGTTATAGCTACTTATTTTTTTTTGCTTGTGCTTTACGTAACGTCGAATTTTCTCGTTTCCTGCTACAATTCTTTATATATTTGCATAAATAAATAATTCTTTTCTCGTTATTGCTACTTATTTTTTTTTTTTCTTATGCTTTACGTAACGTCGAATTTATTCGGTTTCATGTACATTATCCAATTCTCTGTATTTGCATCAATACGTAATCCTTTTCATTTTAAATTACTCAAATTTTCTTCATCTCGCTATTGCAAATTAAAAATGGGGAAAATACCGTTTTTCAGCCAAAAAGGCGACATTGAACTCGAGAACGAAAGAAAGGTGGTAAATTTAGCTGTAAATTTAGCCAATCAAACACTCTCAGAAGACTAATAAGCTTTATTGGTGACTCAAATGGTTACGGACGTCACATACAATACATGACGTCGCTTGCGTCATGTACAAATTGGTGCAAAGTTAAAGGAACTCACCATTAGCAGATTCTTTATTTCGTTGTTCAAAGAAATGAGAACATTATATCCGGTCGCGTCGGGCATGATGTAACGGAGCCATGGAAATGACGAGAGGAGTCCTCCACTCAAGTCAAAGAGCTGCGCGCGACGTTCCAATAATTTGTTAAATTGATGCAGCCTGTAAATATCGCAAATTCGATAGACATTTATGACACAGCCAACCAGTCAACTTATCCTTCTCGCTCTTTCGCGCTCTTTTGCGATTGGTAAAACACGAATCGGAAGACTGATAAAAATAAATTATACTGTATATTTGCCCAGTTTCTTTCGTTTTGAGATTTGAGATAATAAAATTACGTATTAAGAAAAGAAAAAGGTGTCATCTTTTACATGTATGAGATGTACACATCTTACTCAAGGGCCGATTATTGACAAGAAGCGCTTTAAATTACATTAAAGAAATTATAAGCAAACGTATAAGAAAAGGCAGCCGATAATTGAGAAAAGTTGAAGTACTACACAAACGACCGGTTTTTGATATTGATTTTATAATGGTATAACACATACTTCGTGTCATTGCCGAGTTGGTCTCCAGTTAATAATGTCCAGAGAACGTTTATCACAGCCGGTATGATAGCATGTTTCACGTATCGTACACCGCCTTCCCCCAATTTTTCCAAAATAATCTCCAACTCACTCCTAAGTAATTCTCTCATTTTTTGTCTAGCGAAACCCACATTCTTTAGATTGCGCACCGTCCAACCACGTAATTCCTTCCACTCCGGGCCGTCGTTTAACGTGATTCCTGATCTCAATAACCTCAATTAGTTCGATAATTATATAATTGATATAATTCTGCGGGATTCACTGAATTGCACGTTCTCGCAAAACTTCTACTCGAACATGTGTGTTCGCCGAATATCAAGATCTCTCTTCAAAATGTCACATCGCCGAATAAAAATTGTCACTTAGTGTTTCTTAAAAAAAAAAACAAAAAAAAAAGAAAAATAAAAAAAGAATAAGAGTAAAAGTAACTTCTCAATCGGACTAAAATGTAGTTCACAACACTTATCGGTATTCGTGAACGGTATTAAAGGAAGTAATACATCTTTGATGTTGAAAAAAGTGTCTCAAATGTATCTCGATGAAACAGAAGTAACGATTCAGTATTTCAGTGTTAACATTGACGATTAACACGTTGACTGCCACGTCAAATTTATATGATGCTCTCAGTGGGGCATAAGAGAATTTTTCACTATTCTAAGCATATAATGACAAAATAATAAAAAATATGGTTATACACGATCATGCACTTATCCATAGTGCGTTTATCTTGTTGGTGGTCACAGGTGAGGAGAGACCACCGTGAGGCCCCTTGGCCTCGGCACTCTGTTACTCTTGATAACTGTTTTTGAATATTTTCTTATAAAATATAAAAAATGACTATCTACGACGTTTGCGCGATAATGTATCGCGCAACTGTACATTCAGAGACAATGTCATGATGATCTGACACAGTGTCGTGATGAAAACGAGGAAGCATCAGCCTCGTCGATTATAACTGCCCGAACAAGATTACGACATGAAATGCAAAAGAAGGAAGGGCCAGCATACCTGGTGCGAAAATTTTGCAAAGTATGTTAAATAAAAAAAAAATGTTGCAAATCGTGGTTCGAAAAATGCTGAAAGTTGGACAAAAAAGGTCACTACATACTGCGGAGATTGCAATGGCCAGCCTCATTTGTGCTTAAGATGTTTTAATACAATACACCGTACTTAATTTTTGTAATACAATATATAATGTTTTAATTAAGATCTTGATTTGTTGAATAGTGAAGTTTTCATTTCATCATAATATTATCTAGTTAGCTATGATGTTCAAAATTTTTTGGTTCACGATATTCATTTTATTTTATTACAAACTTATTGCAAACATTTGAAGCACTCCGGTCACTGACGACTATCATGGCTTCATCGAGGAAATCCCCATCTCCGGTCACAGGAGACCAACGTGGCGGTCAACGTGTTAAAGGAGGGTTTACGTTTAATATGAAACAAGGAGGATCGTCATACCTTTTTTCTTGCCAAAATTTCGTATTTTCGTGAATTCATTCCAAGGACGTCCATCGTATTCTTCTTTATTAAATACCTGCTGAATAAGCTTACTATCGGAAACAACTATGACATCGTTACCGCCTAGCCGTAAAGATATGATATTACTGCCATAACGTTTGCAGAGTTCCAGAAAAGCGTAATGTTGTCCGCCGAGTTTTCGACTCAACATATGAACATAAGATTGATTACCGACAAGTGGCCAAGGAAAAGGACCTACAAATCCAAACAAATTTTGTCTTCAATATGACATTTGAATTTGAAGTCATTTTGTTATGATAAATATTGCATGTATAAATAAAGTCATCGAATTTCAATAATCGTTGATTACAATAACAAATATAATTAATAATTAATAACTACGCTCCATATGCTAATTGACACTCATTTTATCTGGTGTAGTTGTATAAAAAAGACAAAAAATAAAATGCAATATGTATATATTAAAACAAATAAAAAATACTCCGATTTCTTATCCCGAATAATCTAAATTTAAAATTGCTAACAATCAAGTGTGAAATGAGTAAGAATGAGTTCCATTTTTTCAACATTCCCAACATTATTATTTATTTTAGTCGTTATAAGAAAACAGATTATGTCCCAGGAAAGAAAGATCATATATGATTATATACCGGGTGTTTCAGACCACCCGGTATATCGGGTTGCCCGATTTTTTCATTTTAACCCGACATTTTAGAGAAAAATATTTCAGACAAAAGTCGTAGGACTTCAAAAAATCTATTTACTACGACGTTATGAATTTGACCTTGGGATAACCTTGAAAAGTCCAGTCAAGATCAACATAAAAATCTGAAATGGAAACCGCGATTTTTTATTACACCTTCTTTTTCCACCAATTAATTTGAACAACTTTTGTCTAAAATATTTTTTCATTTGCCTAATATTTCTCTAGATATTGAAGGAAAACTTAATAACTTTTTCAATATTTAACTTACGATATCTCGCTAACTAGTTGTCGGAAGAAAAAGTGATACTAGACTTTTTTGCTCTATTTAGTCTCAAGAATATATTTTTACAATAGTGCCATAACTTTTGTTAACTTGCTGATTTTTGGAAATTCCAAAATCATCAAATTAACCAAATTCAGGGCGCTATTGGAATAATATATTCTTGAGACTAAATAGAGCAAAAAAGTACCACTAGTGCCACTTTTGCTTCTGACAAATAATTAGCGAGATATCGTGAGTTAAATATTGAAAAAGTTATCATCAGGTTTTCCTTAAATATCTCACAAAATATCAGGTAAACAGAAAAATGTTTCAGACAAAAGTTGTTCAAATTAATTGCTAGAAAAAGATGATGTAATAAAAAATTGGGGTATCTATTTAAGATTTTTATGTTGATCTTGACTGGACTTTTCAAGGTTATCTTAGGGTGAAATTTATAGCGTCAATAAATAGATCCTTTGAAGCCCTATAACTTTTGTCTGAAATATTTTTCTCTAAAATGTCGCGTTAACGAAAAAATCGGGTGATCCAAGTAGTCTGAAACACTCGGTACATAAAATTATATATGACTATATATATATATAAATTATATGTAAATTTTGTCTATATATATCGTCACATGTATAATCATATATGTTCATAAAGAATGATGCTAAATAAAAAAAGAAAAAAAATGTTTATTCAAATCAATTTATCAGAACATCAACATCATATGCTACCATCATATGCTACGCATAAAATTTGATCGATTATTTATATAACAGTATTCTTTTTGCCGCAGACATTATTATGTACGATTAATTTTCTAAGTCCGTGAGATGACTAATATAGTCATCGCTACATGTACGCCTCAGAAAGTCGTGCGGATGCCTTAAGGTATCGCGAAGTTATTCGCGAAGATTTTCACAAAGCAATATATATTTCTCTTTATCTTTTTATTCCAATATTTAAGTCTTTATGTATAATTTTATTTTGTATAGAGAATATGCTCGACTTGCTGGGAATTGGAGTTAAGGAAAAATTCGTCCGCAAAGGGTTAATTATGACCATATATCAGGTTTGTAAATATGAAACCGGAATTTTTGTATAGAAAATACACGTTTATTGTATGAAAATGATAAAAAATATTTTATTCGAAGTATTGCCCATCGCTAGCTATTCATTTTTCCCACCTGTCTGACAATTTGTGGATACCACGCCAAAAAAATTGTTGCTCTTTTGAGGCAAACCAGTCATCGAGTCATTTTCGTACATTTTCGTAAGAAGTGAAGCGCTGCTCAGCAAGTGCATGTCCTATCGATCGAATAAGTAGTAATCGGACGGAGCCAAGTTTAATGAGTAAGCCACATGCGAAAGTATTTCCCAACTAAACGCGTCAATCGTTTCCTTGACCAGTTTTGCTGTGTGCGATGGTGCATTATCATGAAGCAAAATCACTTTGTATTGCCTTTTTTGATATTCTGGTCGTTTTTCACGCAAAGCTTGATTCAAATCGATCATTTGTTGTCGGTAGCGTTCAGTAATAACGGTTTCGCCAGGTTTTAGCACCTCATAATAGATCACACCCTTCTGATCCCACCAAACACAGAGCATTGTCTTCCGTCCATAGCGATTTGGCCTTGCAGTCGATGTCGATGGTTCGCCTGGAGTTACCCATGATCTTTTACGCTTAGGATTCTCAAAATATATCCACTTTTCATCGCCAGTCACAATTCGATGGAGAAATGACTTTCTTTTGTATCTGGCGAGCAACATTTCGCAAGTGGTTTTTCGGTTTTCCTGCTGTCTTTCATTCAGTTCACGTGGAACCCATTTTCCCATTTTCTGGATCTTTCCCACGGCTTTCAAACGTATGGAAGACGGCTTCTCGTGTCACATTTGATTGATCCACGAGTTGTTGTTGCGTTTGAGCGTCATCCTCATCCAACAATGCTTGCAATTCGCTGTCTTCAAACTTTTTCGGTGGTCTTCCACGCTCTTCGTTTCTCACGTAAAAATCGCCACGTTTGAATTTTTTAAACCACTCAAAGCACTGTGATTTACCAAGAGCATGCTCACCGTAAGCTCCGACAAGCATTAGATGCGATTCTGCAGCAGTTTTCTTCAAATGGTAACAAGAAATCAATGCTGTCCGCAAATCGTTCAGCAAGCTTCCAGGCACAAAATTCGACATGTTCAACGCTATTACAAACTATGCTGTTGCATAAAACTTGTATTGTCGTGAGTTGAAAATCTTTGTCAGATGTCAACAAGTGGAAATGGCTCTAATGACGCGGTTTGACGGTAACTACATTGACAGTTAGGGCCATCTATGGGCAAATTTCGGTTTCATATTTATAGATCTGGGTACCTATTATGGAACTCGTCGGAATCGATTCCGATCGAATTTATTTCATTATTTCCTAGATTTCTATTGTCTTTTCTAGGGGAAACGGAATTATTCCGATCGGAATCGATTCCGACGAGTTCCATGATAGGTACCTTAGTATATGGACAAAATTCATGTATGATTTTTTTTCCGGAATAAAAAATTGCTGTCGACAAACTCTTTTCGATTACATTTTTTACGTACATTTTCTTTCAAATCAATATCACGTTATTATTTACAGATTATTGGACATTTATTTTACAAATCACTACACGATGAAAATAGCTAATAACTGTAACGTACAATAAAACAGATAATTGTGTTATTGTCTCCGAATTATCTTCTCCTGTACGAGACATAAAAGTATTAGTAAACATATTACCTGGCGGGAAGTTTCTCCTCTTCCGTGTTTGCTGGGCGATGTAAACGAGTAACAGAGACAAAGCAATTAAAATTGTTGTCAACATGGCGCCGTGGTTGGCAATTGCGTTGCCCGTGTATTTTAAATTAAATTCACTCTTAATGAAAACAAAAAATTAATCGTCCGTAACAATATTTTAATACGATTTAATATCGTTCTTGCTGTGTTTGATTATAATTTGTCACAATTATAATTTATCAATTCTTCATGCAGAACTACAGAGCTTCATACAGATCTCACGGATCGCTGTAATTGTATAACAAATTATTTTTGCACAAATAAACCGGGTTTGCCTATGGTCAGCGAATTTGGCGTCTTGCCCGTTACACTGGCAGTAGGGACTAAGTCTGTATCAACCTCGCTGTAGTAGAGTGGGTACTAAGCACGCACATTCACAACCAAAGACGACACGATTTGTCAGTACGCATGCGAATTGACACGTTCAGCTCACTAAACTCAGATCGCATTTGAGTCCTGTAACTCTTAGCGACGCATTATATACCACCTCTACGATTCTACGCGTTTTTATGATGAGTCACGTTAGCTGCCATAGTATCATATCTTTGGTATTATATCTCAAAGGAATTTGTGATCGATTTTCATATTTTGTCCAAGCTTTCAACTACATGAAAAAGTGACCTTTGCTATTCTTTTTTTGCTAAAATCACTTTTTTATACAATTGGAAGCTTGGAGAAGATGTCAAGATCGATCATAATCATTTCTCTTTGATGAAATAATGAAGTGTAAAATCATGGTAATAAGTATTAATAAGGATGAAAGGAAGGATTAATATTTCTTAATAAGGATGAAAGGAAGGATTCATATTTCTTAATAAGGACGAAAGGAAGGATTAATATTTCTGAGATGTGTAAAAACAGCTGTATCGTTGCGTTTCTACACCGAATAGTGAAGCAAACGAAAGAAGTCCGAAGTCGGGAATTTAAAGTTTTTTACGATTTAGCTATTTCGTTGAACCATCGTTGTTGAGAATTATTAACCTCTTGCGCTAGAATGACGCGCTACGCTCGTCGCTTGTTGTTTGTGTCCAAAGTAGGAATGACCTGCTACACACGTTACTTGTTGTTTGTTTACTAGCCATTTTTTATTTAATTATTTATTTATTTGTTATATGATGTATTTAACGCTTTATATGAAGTGCGTAAATAAATATAAAATAACTTAAATATAAAAAATAAATATAAAAAAATATATAAAATAACACCTGGTTTGGTGACGCGACAAGCGAATCTCATGCTGTACACAGCGGACGATTCTCAGTTGAAATCGCCGCAGCTAAAAGATTGGCCACATTCAGCGCAGAAGCGCTTAGTGATTATTATCTATGATTGAAGTATTTTTTTAGATCTTTAACGAATCCAGGACAATAAGAACCAATCAGGAACGATAATCACTTAGCGCTTAGTAAGCAGCTTTTTCTGCTGAACGCGGCCATTAATATATATTATTAATCCTATCTGTATTGATCTAAATAGTGTGACTATATGCATTTTTTTACACGCAATTTGTTTAATCTGTTTGTACAGAAACGATTTCAAGTTCACTCGACAGCTCGCTTCCAATCGTTTTGGACGGGTTCATCACGCGGGTACCGGTCACTAAATTTCCAGCGCAAGAGGTTAAAGGGGGAATTACACGCAGAACACCGTTTTCAAGACTATTTTTACGAACTTTTTTAACAAAAACGGTAAGATCAATGGCTCGACTTGAAGTTTTCACAGTGTATTCATTAAAGTTCAAAGTATAAAATAAATTTTATCGAATCACAAGAACCGATCCAATTTGTAATAATAGATAAAAATGTAGTAATCCGCTTGCGAACTCTATGTTTACTGTCGACATAATTCCGGACCTCTCACTACTTTGAAACCAAAAACTAAGAAAGATTTTTAAAATATACGGTTGCCATTATATTCGTACTAAAATGAAGGCAATGAAGCCAAGTTTGGAAAAATAATGTCTGTACAAAAAAAAAGTATCGAAAATGAAACTTCTCATCTTGTAATCATATTTAAAAAAATGGATAAAATAAAATATAACTGTGTTCGAGATAGGGGCGGAAAACTCTGTGTCTACTGTATATTGCGTAAAAATTTCAAGTTATTAGGTTTTTACGTAATGTTAATGATAATGTTAATGTTAATGATAACGAAAATAGTTTAGAAAAAAAATTATGTTTCTAGATAAATGCGTTTAAAGTCCGCCTAGATTGGAAGTATACCGCCATTGTATTTTCAACTGACTTTGTTCTCTTCCATCGTAGATATATATATAAATTGTTTAAATTATTTATGAACTGTTTCTATATGTTACTGTGTAAAAATCAAAAGTATTCAAGATTCAAGATTCAAAAGATTTCGTGTTATCTACACAATAATCCAATAAAACATAAAATATTATGACAATGTCAGCTAAATTATATGGTACGAGTTATGTTATGTTATGTGTTATTTTGTTATATAACAGAGCAATTATTATGTAAGATACCATATGATTTAGCTGACATTGTAACATCGATGATACTTATATAAGCAAACGAATTCACCGAGTGAGTTCGTTTGGAATTATATAAGTAAACGAACTCACCGAATGAAATTCGCTTGGAATTATGCTTGTGGTCTCGTCCGAATGGATACTGTAGTAATGTCTTCTGTACGCGCACTTCTCAACAATCCACATCCCTGTCAAGAAGGAAAAAAGGGGGCGCACGCGTCACCGCTTTCCCGCGCACTCGCACGCGCCACCGTTCTCCCGCGCGCTCGCGCAGGACCATCTCATTTTTCAGAACGAAAACAGCAAATCGCTCAATGTGAAGACCGCGGGTGGGAAAAAACGCGGATACTGTGGGAGGGAAAGTCCATCCGGACGAGACCACAAGCATAATTCCAAGCGAACTTCACTCGGTGAATTCGTTTGCTTATATAATTAAGCTCTGTGGTCTCGTCCGGATGGATACTGTAGATGTTCAGAAAGCGATTTGCAGAGGAGGGAGGTGAAAAGAAAATAAAATAAAAAATAGCGCAACTGGCCGTAAAGGGGCGTATTAAACTGCAAGGAGGCAGTCGCAGAATAACAACAATAGAAAAATAAACGTGAGCCTTAAGCGCGAAGAACGGAGTTTGTAAAAATCTCCGAGTGGAGGATAGGACGATTGTAAAAAACGTGCGAAAACTTGGGAGGAGCCTGACCAACCGGCCGCACGTTTGATTATATCTAAAGCTACTCCCTTCTGCACCGCCAACGAGGTGGATGCGTGACGGGTACTATGCGGTGTAAACATATCAGTTTGGACGCCGCATTCTCTAAGGCCCGCTCGCAGCCAGCGACTGATCGTTTGGGTGCCAACGGCACGATGCGAGCGTACATAAGAAATAAAATAGGAATCGCCCGAGGAAACACGCAGGTCCTGAGTAACTTGTAAATAATGCTTGACTAAGGAGTAAATACACAAACTCGCGTTATCCGGGAACGGAGAAAAAGAAAAGAAAGGCTGAGAACGTCCGGGCGCAGAAGTCTTTAGACGATCCGGGACTTTTATAATCTTTTCTGACAGGATTATCTGCGAAAGGCGGAATGAGGTGAGCGTTTGCGCACGTTGACCTGTGCCAAGAGCTAGGAGCAAGGCCAACTTCAGCAATGACAGGTGCTGGATCCCAGATAAAATCATAGCGGGGGCGGGGAGGCTTAAGCATCCCTGCCCCTTTACAAAAAACGTTTAACAAGAGCATGGTTACCAATTTCGCTATATGTGATAAGAGAGACGGCACTACGGGCCATATTGAGTGTCGAATTCGAGTGTACGAACGGACACGCATGAACTCGCGAGCGAGGAAGTCTAGAAATTGCTCCGGAGTTGGTGAGAACAGAGGGACGCCCGAGGAGTGACAATAAAACCACCAGTAGCAAAGGGGGGCGAGAATACTGACAAATCGTAGAGTCCGTTAACGAAGCGACAGTAGTCCCCACCGCACTGGGTGATACCCGGCGGTCAAGAAAAACTAGCCGGATAAGCTCCCGACCACCAGGGAAAGCGTCCGCCAGGCCGGATGACAGTCCCTGAAAAGAGAGGAGAGCAAATCAGGAGCTGGCGTGAAGATGAGCGGCGTCCCGACAAGAAGACGATTGAATAGAGGGAACCACGCTTGAGATGGCCACGAAGGGACGACTACGATCTCCTCTGCGCGGTCATTAATAATTTTACTAAGGACGCGCGGTAAAAGAATAAATGGGGCAAAAGCGAAGAATTTTATATCTGCCCAGGATAGTGTAAATGCGTCTACCGCCACAGAGCCTGGGTCAGGAAACCACGAGACGTAGGAGGAACATTTTGCATTAATAATGCAAAATGCAAACAGGTCCACGTCAAAAGGTCCAAATGCAGTCAAGATCTTCGAAAAAACGGCGTGCGACAATGACCATTCCGTGTCCACGCTGACGGCTCTTGATGCGCTATCAGCGATGGTATTACGAATAGAAGCAATGTAAGAGGCAAAAATGAAGATGTTACGGTCTTCGCACCAGGTCCAGATTTGCCGCGCCAACAATGTAAGGTGCGGGTATTGCACCGAGCCGAAACGATTGATATAGGCAATAGCCGTAGTATTGTCGACGCGAAGGAGAATCTCGCAGTCTCGAAGATCTGCTGCAAAGCACTGCAAAGCATAAAAAACAGCTTTGAGTCCAAGAAAATTTATATGACAGGACCGTTCAGACGCCGACCACCAGCCACGGGTATGACGTGATCCACACGATGCACCCCAGCCGGAGAGAGAGGCGTCCGAAGAGATTTCGCGGGTAGCGACCCCGGAACGTATAGTCTTAGCCTGATGGGGGTTAGAAAAAATGGAAAACCACCATCGGAAGTCACGTTCAAGATGAGAAGGAAGACGCATTGTGGCTGCATAACTGTCACCAGAACGCGCTAAGGCGAGAAACTTTTCACGCTCGAAATCCTTGATGTGTAAGAGGCGATATTCTACCGCGGGACAGACGGATGCAAGGGAGCCGATCATGCTTGCGAAGTCTCATATGCAACAGTGGGACCTCGTAGAAAATCGAGAGATCATATGAAGTAGCGCATCTCGGCGTGTCGGAGGGATCGCGATAAATTGCGATACTGAGTCGAAAATAAAAACGAGATAGTGGCAATGTTGTGCAGGTACAAGTTAGGATTTCTCATAATTAAAGAGAAAACCGAGCGACGTAAGCAAAGACAGAGATGCAGTCAGGTTACGAAGGCAGTCGACTCTCGAGGCGTCGAAAAAGAGGAAATCATCCAGATAAACAACCGAACAAAACCTTGGTCACGTAAACGGGCCATGACGGGTCGTAAGAGCTTGGTGAAAATGTATGGCGCCGTAGAAAGTCCAAAAGGTAACGCGGTAAATTCGTAAGTGACTGAACGCCATTGGAAGCGCAGAAAACGGCGACAGTGAGTCGCAATGAGCACTAAGAGATATGCATCTTCTAAATCGAGGGTCGACAGCCACGAGTCCTGAGTCCTCAACTGCACAACTGTACGCCAGTCTTCTAACTGAAAATGCGGCGGCGACAGATAAGTATTCAATTGTTTGAGGTTTAGTATAAAGCGCATACCTCCCGACGCTTTCTTGACGAGGAAAAAACTCGACAAGAATTGGTCGGGGGAAGAAGAGGTAATAACTATAGCTCTCCTTTGGAGAGCAGACGTGAAATTTCGGCATCGCAAGCCGCCGCAACAGTCTGAGAGAAAACGGGTTCTGATAGTGATACCCGAGGTGGCGGTAGGGACACGAACGGGATATTGTATCCACTCACGGCACCCAGGACTTCCGGGTCGCTGGTCACTTTTTCCCACATAGACTGAAAAACAGCCAATCGGCCCCCAGTTCTTACTTTTGTCAACGTCTAGTCCGGGAGCGAGAGCGAGGGCGATAACCCCGGAGGCGGTTTAGCTTCGGTACGGCCTCTGACTTGCGAACCGCAGTCGTCACCCGTGGAGCAGGGGCCCGCAAGTTCCCTCGACGCACTGGAGGCGGCTGAGGATGATTGTGAGCTGCCGCCGTCAAGGAGGTCATCTGCGATTTCGAGAGGTCTCGTCCTGCTTTCTCACAGGCTTGCGCAGATCTGAGATGTTCGGCGAGTGGTGAGCCAAATAGCCATTCGTCAATAATCGAGTGGTCCACAGCTGATTTGCCGACAAAAGTGAGGCACGGCTTGATGAAAGCTTGTCTGACTAATGAGAGGCGGAACTGGTGGTTCGCCAAAAGATGAATCGCCTCCGCCATTTTTGCGAGGGCATCCTTCACAGGGGCATCTTGCGATAGACTCTGAAAATGGCGTAGAAGATCCGAAAACCCTGAGTCAATTGCGTTAAGACAAGCGCCAACTTGCTGTTGATCCCGCGTCTGATGCTCATCTCGTTTTAGAACGCTTAAGCGTTTCCCGAGTGCTGAAACAAGCTCTTGGTTAAGTTTGGGAGGACCTAGCTGCAGGAGCTCTCCCTGAAGCTAAACAGCAGAGCCGCGCGAGTGTCCTCCTTCAGGCCGGAGTAAATCTCACTGCAAGTAGAAGTGAGGATGAGTGGGTCCCATGAAGTTTCAAACGCAGCAGCAGGAGGGCCGAAGAGTTCATTCGCCAACGACGACATATTCTCCTTCTCGGAGTCGTCTAGCTCCAAAGGAAGTGGAGAAAAACCCGGCGAAGGAGACAGTGGCTGGCCTGCTGAGAAAGAAGAAGCATGGTCAGATAGAACAATCGGATACGTGCCTTCGGATAGCGAAGGCAACGCACCTGGTACGCCGCCCCGTTTCTCAAGAATCGGATGCTCATCTACCTGCGAGTCCTCTGGAACGTCGATGAGAATATCGTCTAGCTCCAAAGGGAGTGGAGAAAACTCGGCGAAGGAGACAGTGGCTGGCAGAGGCTGGCCCGCTGAGAAAGAAGCATAGTCAGATAGAGCAATCGGATACGTGCCTTCGGATAGCGAAGGCAACGCACCTGGTACGCCGCCCCGGTTTTCAAGAACCGGATGCTCATCTGCCTGCGAGTCCTCTGGAACGGCGATGAGAGCATCGTCCACCAAGGTTGGGCCAGCGACCGGCACCGCAGCGACGGGAACAGACCGGACGTCGTCGGCAGGCAGAGATGCGGAAGCCCGTTGGGTCTTCCTGAAGGCCAAAATATCGTGCAAGATAGTGGCGAGATCCGTCCCCGACGAGAGGGAAGCATCGCGTGAGGAAGCTCGCGGCCTAACCTCCAAATCACGTTCGCGCGAGCGACTTCCGAGGTCACCGTTCGCGCGATCTATCGCGAGAATTACGCCGACGCTTCCGGGAACGATGACTCTTATGTTTAAGCATCTTGGAGCCCCACCAGGAACAAAGCAGATGAAGAATAAATACAGCATATACTGCACACAAAAACAACGAACTGTAGGTTGCACGCAACAAAAACACAATGAGGGTGCGGTCCATCAATCGCTACAAATGCTTCGAAGCGTTTTTACTTCTGTCTCTTTCTTCGTTTGCATCCGAGAAATAGAACGAGAAAGAGAAACGCTTCAAAGCATTTGTAACGGTTCCCTCCTAGTGACTATTGGTCCTTACTATTAGATCCTTACATTCAGACCAATAACGTTGATAAATTATTCAACAGTTGCTCAACCGTTGAATGTCGTGAACGCACCCAATTCTTACATTTTGAAAAATCAGTAGCGGAGGGGTAGATACAAGTCATTCAAATGGGAATGTGTCTTTTGCAAGGTATTGAACAGGTATGTATATTAAATTTTAAGTGAAACCCTATTTATTTAGTCACTAATCGCTCACTGAGCGGTTTTCTCCGTTGAACGCAATGATTGTTGATATACTTATGTCATACCACGTATATTTCATTTCTCGCCTTTCGTTGTGAGTTACTGCGCAAGCGTGTTCCGCAGGCGGAGCAGCAGCTCTCATCTTTTTCGAGTCGGGATGCGTCCCGAAAGTCATTAAAAAAAAAAGTGACGACCTTTATGTCCGCGACCGTACGGTTTGCGTAATTATGAAAATTATAAATTTAATTTATTTTATATTTGTGTATATGTCTGAGAAAGAAGGAGGAGAGGAACAATATTAATATGTAATTGCAAAACAATTTTGCTTAGTTGCAAAAATATATTTGAATACAATTGACCGTATATATTTGTACGCTTCACTGAGAAAAAAACTAACAAATAAATCTATATAAATAAATTTGTATCATATTTGTATAATAATTTGTACCATAAATACACTTGCTATTCCCACTAAACAAACAGTAAACGTTATGTATTAGATACATCACAAATATATTTAATGTCCGGCTGAGAAACGTTTCTGAGTATTCTATCATGAATATTTATACAGCCCACTAATTCTTGTCCGCTGCAAATGAAGTTTTAATATATCAATGAAATTGTACGTACATCAAATCTGGTGTTAGGCGATAAAGCTCCTTAAATTGATTATTTGATAAATCAAAAGGATTTTCGGTGGCTCGTGAAAATTGTTATTGTGCTTTTCAATCACGGTGTTAGATACAATATTCTATCATTATCACGTCTAAACCCAGATATGCGAGAGCCATTCTAAAATAGTCAAACAATTACTTTACTAGAGGGGCTCAACAATCTAAATAAATTCTCAGATAACAGAAAGTTTAAAATGAATCAGACATTAAACATATGTTGTATATACGTAACATTTACTATGTGTTTAGTGGATTTATATTGCTTTGGAAATTTGCATCTTTATAAATTATAAATAATAAGTATAATTAAATATTAATATTATTGCAGAACTACAATCAATTTATATTGCACTAGATGTAAATCTGAAGATAAAATATGTAAAAAAGTAACATTTAAATTTAAATACTATATCTAATACTATTATAATTATAATGTCAAATTAATATCAAAGTAGTAGTCAAATAATAGTAAAAAATATTAAATTATATAAATACTATATTAGGACGGATTACATTTGGCAGAGAATTAGTCGTAGTAGTACTTCGTCTAATTTGTTAGGAACTGTTTAGCCTGAAAATATAATAAAATATTTCAATACAATGTCAGTAAAAGGAAAATTTAATTACATTAAATCGTTATTTATATGACATTACATCAGTAAGTACTTCAATCTTTCATTTGTTGTACTAATCCTTCAGATAAGTAGGCAATAAGTTTTCTAAAACTGTAAAACTGTAAGTTTCTCAAAAACTCGTATGCGTTTACTGTCGTTAATTGCTTGTACAGCAGCAGTATCTGCCAATTTTTGTACAGCATGTGCAATTTCAGTCATTGCTTGTGCATTTGTCTTAGATACTTCTGCTTGAATTTTAGCAGATTCAGCATGCATCTGCAAACATTTTTTATGTCACAAATTGTTTGCAAGTTGTTTTTACAAATCTCATTCTACTGTGGTGCGACGGAAATGAAAGAGTACCTAATATCTAATAACATGTTTTCTCCTTTATTTCGACAAGAGGTCAGAAACTTTTTTAGCAAAGAAGAATTTAAATAACTTATTATCAGATATAATTTTCAGCGAGGATATAAAATTGAAGATTGTGTCTTACCATTTCAGCATCAGTGTCTTACCATTCAGCCTGCTTCTGAGCAATGGAAACTGTTCCTTTGTTGAAGACAATTCAGACGATCGAGCCCAATTACCTATAATAAAATAACAAATATATTTATAAATATTATATACAGCTCTATTGTGTTATAGAACTTATCAAACAAATAAATATGCAACTCATATAATTACTTTATATATATAGTCGTGGACAAGGTTGTCTTGTTTTTATTGATAAATTTCAGAATGTTGTCAAATGGACTAGTGAGAGCACTTATCTTTCCAAAAATAATTCTCTCATTGGGCTATTCAGTAACGTTCCATTATCATTAAAAACCGGACAACCTTATTGTTCACGACTATACATAATATAAAAGTTACAATTTATACGATAAGATTTTAACTCTACCTCTTATCAATCGTCTTGGAGAATGCATATTTTCTGAAAGACTTTTTGACTGTCTTGCTGGTTTTGCTACAAGGGGATATGGAGTATTCCTATTTGTCCTAAGAGATGAGGACGAAGCAGCCTTTTGAGTCCTTGATCCATAGTTTTCAAAATCCTTAGCAACATCAGAGTTTCCATTTTCATCAACATCGAATAAGTTTTTATTCTGTGAATAATTGTTTGGAATAACATTTACATCATCTATATTAACTGCAAATAAATGAATACGTTACACTTTGAATAAATCAATGTAAAAAATTACCTATATATTTATTATGCATTATATAATTTTAAAAACTTCAAGAATTAAGTCTCTTACCATCTAAATATTGTGAATCTTGAGAAATTTTCTGTGATATATCCGTACAAATGCTTATTACTTGTGGAGTTTTGGATAAAGTTGTTTTGTTTCCATGTTCCAATTCTTCCAGGAAATCCTATACACATAGGTAAATGAGTACATGTGTAAATATCGATTATTGCATTCATTGAATAAAATATGTTGTAACATACAATACAATTATTATACATAAATTCATAATTATATCGAATCACAATTATATGTATATATAGATAAGTAAAAATTACCTCCTCCTCAGGGATATTCTCTGCACAAAATTTATTTCCTTCCGCGTACTCGGGCCCTATTAATCCAATTATACGTTTTTCAAGTTCTGTCAATTCCGATTGCATTATATCTTTATTCCCTGTTAATGCTTTTGCTTTACATAAATCTCGTACTTTAATTGAAGTACGACTTTTTAAGTCTCTTCAACTTAACCTAACAATGAACTTTATATTATACTGCTCTTGTAAAATTATGTGAAAATATTAAATTTATGTATATGATATATGATTTATTTATACCACTTGCCACTGCTCAACGGTTTTTACTGCTCTTTGGTATGAATTTAATTCTTCTGTTAGTTCGATCCACTTCTTTGGCATTTCTTTTCCATGCAAACTATTAAATTTTCCTTCTGCGAGACCCATGTTTAAGTAAAAATAATTTATCATAAGTGTTAATTGCGATTGTGATGCTCTTGCAGTCCTTGCTTTTTTGCTGCAATGTAAAAGTTTATGAACGTCTCCGAGAGTTTTTGCAACATTGTTATACACGATGTGAAGTGTGTATTATTACAGAAGGAAATTATTTCCAGCAATTTATTTAAATAAGTTTTTATCATTACTACAATATTTTATCATAAACAAAAGAGTTAACGTCTCAGGAAAGAAGAGTTTCAGGACTTATGTTTATATGACTTTTTATAATCCTTAAGAAGAGTAGAATACGGTATCAAAGTTTATAATACATACACAATACAAATATTATAATACATAGATAGTTTGTGACATTTTCGACTTGATAAAATTCCTACTTTGTCCACTTATTTTTCTTTACACAAGATCCTTCTAGCTCCTTGCAGTTGGTGTTCAGCAATACCGCCACAGCGATGAAAGTCTGATAATAAAATAATATCAAAGAGGCAAAAAAGAAGGTCCTCAACTGCGAGCATCCGCGAACAGATTCTATTGTCACAAAAGATACTAATAACAAACTTCTGTATTCACAGATCATCTTAAATTAACTTTTGCATATTGACTTTCCACAAGAAGCGGGTCCAACGTTTGGTTACGTTCATAAAATCATCAAAACTCATCGAAAGTTCATAGAGTTTAACTGTTTAAAATCTGGCAACGTTGTATAGTTAGCGAATTATTTCGGTCCGCTTATAACGATGTTTGCAACGATTATAATCGTTAAGATCATGTTATAGAATCACCCATAACTATGATCGTCGGTCATGCAAGCGACATATGTCGGTAATTAACGATAGCGATATTTATCGTTAAACAGTTACGGAATCCCGCTACAGTAAGTTGTGGAACCAGGCTTTAAAGAATCACACTACTGGCACATCTCGAACACGCCGCGCCGGGCTGTGCCGTGAGCGCGGGCGGTGCTGTCCGCTGCCGGCCAATCTTACACACGTATAACATGTATTAATAACCTAAAATAATAAAAAATTAATAACCTAAAAAGAAAATGTTGGATCGTAAAGTTGTAAAATTCGGTATACCATTTATGATTTTCGTTATTGGGGGATCATTCGGCCTTCGAGAATTTACAGAACTACGGTAACAATAATTTATGTACTATTTAAAAATGCAGTGAAATTTAGTGTATTTCAAACTTACTTGTGCCGGCATTTTGGTGTTTAATAAATTTTTTAGTTACATATACAAAAAAACTCGATATATAAAAGATGAAGTAAAGGGCACGGGAATTAAGCTAAAACCATCACAAGAAATTACATTAGAAAGAGAGTATGAAAATTTGCAAAAGGTATGTATTTCATAAGGTTATTTAAAAACTATAGTTCTTGCTAGGGTACATTTTTAATATATAAAACTACTATTTAGCAAATTTTTAACTTTTAAATCTTTGTTAAGAAAAAAGAAAAAATGTTATTTTCTACATCATTTACACCGTTATATTATATTCTTCATTTAGGCAGACCTTGACAACTGGGAAAATACCCGAATAAAGAGACCATGGCCTGAATAGTCATAGAATCTTAGATTTTCTCTAGATTCTTTACTCGATAAAATCAGTACAATAATATATGATTGTTTGGTCTTCAAATTAAATATTCATTGTGAGCTCATTTCTTATATATTATGTATAGTATACATCTGTAAATACATATGTATCTCGTCACAGTTATAACAGAATGTATAAAGATAATATAATACAGTACATATAGTTTAACATATAGTGGTTAGGATATTGGTAACACTCTTATATTATCACATATGATGGTTTATTCTGCATCAAGTAAGAATAATTTTGACCTATTATTAATTCTCAATTGGCAGTGTATATGTGCAACTGTAAAGTAATACAGCTAACAATACAAAAATAAGAAAAAATTGGCCTTTCCTACAGTATTTATTTGCATCATATTTATGAGATTAAAATTTATTTTGAATAAACACTAATTGTGTACTCACTTACAGAGCACATAAGTCATTCTCTCACAGTTTAAATACACACACATTGGAGCTCTACTCACAATCCTTCATTGAACGCATTTGAAATAAAAAAATCGATCTATCAATGTTTATACATATCTGATTTTTACAAGACCAGAATATGGTCCAGAATTAAATAAATTTATAAGTTTAATAATTAAGTTTGATGTTTAAGAGTCGACCTGTGGAAAGGAAAAAAGAATTTATAAATTTATTTTTGAAACTTGGCACGAATAACTACAGCCTTATGCATGCTGCACAAACACAAGAAAAAAGAAATATATTTCTGTTCACCTTTTTTGAAATCCGTACATGCTTAATAAACTCTGCTGGCTAGGAACTGATGATAACTGTTTACTTTGACGTGTCTGTTTTGTTAGTGATTTTATTTTGGGTGAAACCTAAAGACAGAGAAATTTAATAACGAATTATAGCTATACATATATATCATTAGTGTTGTTGTTGTTATTATTATTATTATTATTAGGCATAAGTTTAAGTTACCAGATTGGGTGTATTCTGTTTCTTGGAACTTTCTGTTCTTTTACGCGGAGTGTATTGACAATTCTTAGTATTTGACCATTTGTACAAGTCTTCTCGTAAATTGCTTGTATTCTTGTGATTGATCAAATCATCAACAGGTGTCATATTCGAACTTGATGATTCTGATACATTATCTGAGGTATAACTGTCATTAATTCTTGTACATTGTATCGTCGACGATATTTCGGTTATCCTGTCATCAGAATATGACTTTTCGTGAGCATTTTTATTGAAATTGATTGGAGATTCATTTGGATTCACAAAGAACGAATCATGTTTTGCTGAGACAGTACTTCCTGCAAAATCTAATTCTTTGTGACTTGTTCTGCTATATATATTATGCGTATCGATGTTCCCGTTTGCAATTACATTGCATTCTGTACTTTCTGAGTTAATATCTTCAATGTTATTATCTAATTTGGGCACGTCATGGTTTTCGTTATCCTTCTTGGAGAAATATTTGCTTTCTATTATAGTATTCTCGTCTATAATCGTTCGCCTTACGCGCATTAAATTTCTTCCCCTTTGACGATAATTTCCACTGGATAGAACACTGGGTGAAGTTGTGAGTTGCGATACTCGTTTAATAAATGGATTTTTTTGCCTTGACAATTCTGGTGATGTATTATTTTCTAAATCCAACATTTGTTCTGATTCCTGTTCAGGACTAGCAGTTGATTTCGTCTCTTGATCATTATAGATGTCTAAAATATTTTGATTCAAATTCTGACGTTCTGAGGTATTCTCACACTGCGAACTTAGATTATTATCAAATTTGGATGGAACAAAATTGTCCTTTAAAGATTCCCTTTGTAAAATCTGTTTTTTTCCTACAGTGATGATAGATTTTACTGCACTTGCAAAAGACAACGTGCGTCTCTTCTCTTTCGATCCATTTTCCAATTCATATTTGCTTGACCAAATACTAGCATGATTCATCGTTACTCGCCCAGTTCCTGTACTTCGCTTCCTTTTTCTCTCCTACAATGTACAATAAAGTTTAACAAAAATTTCCTTTTTTTTGGATTTAGCAATACATTATTTCTAAGCCAGATCACATATAATTATGACACAGTAACATGGTTTAATCACAATTAAATTTCCAGTTACTTACAATTTTGTCTGGATTAAAATCATGAAGCATTTTCAAAGTGCACGGATCGCAATTACCAAGAGCCAGTTGTAAAGCTAAGTCTGCATCTAATTCTTGGCCGGCATAACATAATTGATCTTCAGTAATATCAGCTGTGGGTGGATTCAAACGCACTTGTTTTCTTTGTAATGGACAAAATACTAATTGATGTCTAAATGTTATATCTGCTAATATAAAAGCGTCTCTGTATTCTTGAGTCACTTCTAATGACTTCATATTGAGAACTGATCCAACACGTGTTAATGCCTTGACATTGAATTAATATCATTTATATGATGAAGCTTTGTTACATATTTTGAAAATAGCATAACAGCATTTAACTAACCTTATGTATATTAGGATCTGTATTTCTTGTGATAAATTTTCGTGCCTTTCCTAAACCAATACCAGGGAGAGAAGGAAGGTAATCACAACCAGACAAAATACAAATGTAACGAAATTTATCCATGTTGAATTGCTCGGATCGCATATCCATTGCCAAATGTAATAGGTCTTGTTCAATCAAAACTCCATGTCCATTAAAATCCATCTTGAATAATATCTATAATAAAGCAATTATAGTTTCATTGATGAGGATGAAATACGATTATAGTAAATCAGTAAAAATTATATTATTTCTTGAAATTAAACCAACTTTTTTGCATCCAAATAGTGTCAAGTCACTGTCTTCTGTAATAACAACATCAGCTATACCACTAATATTTAAATACGCTAATTGTGCATCAGCTTCATAAGGAGCTACAATACAGTCAATGTTCTCACTCTGGCAATATTTGATTAATTCTAATGCCATTTCATGAGTAATATCTATAGCTCGTTTCAACAAATTCTTTCCTTCAGCATCCTGACCCATTTTTATCAATTCTAGTGCTTTGCGGCGATTCATCTGTCTGGCCCTAAGAGATGACATAATTGTATAAATTTATAAAAATCTTTTGATGATTTTATATAAAGGTATTATAATATAATAATATAATACTCAAGAGAGAACGAAAGATCATGATTCTTTTTACTTACTCTCGTCTCTTGACTTCCGTCTTTTTTTTAGCAGGCAGCTGTCGACCGTCAAACACTAAGATCGGTTTGATATCATGTCTTAAAAGCATATTTATAAATTTCATGCAATATAAGACATACCTATAAAAAGAAAGAGCATCAATTTTAACGAGAAAGTGGGGAATGTTACAGAGAGATGAAATGTCCGAGATATAGAGAATATATATCAACATAAATAATATACTCAACGCATTCGTTGTTTGTCCCATCATTACTTTCTCAGCGCAAGAAAATACACCTTTGTGTAACCAACAATATGTATCGATCGCAACGACGCCGCCGGAAAATTCGCTGACATTGGTTCTTCTGGAAGCTTTTTCCAAAAACGGCAACAATCCCGTAATACCCATTTTTATAAACTTGTCTAATTTATCACGATCTGCTGAGAAACAAACGAACACACAATTATCTTGTGTGTAAATACCAGTGTAAATATCCTTTCACGTTGCCGCCAGATTTCAATCGTAATTTATATATTCACTAGAATGTGGATCGCATGTGTAGATACCGTCCATTGAGAGATTTTAATTGGGCGAACCCAGCGCGCGTAACGTCGAGTCTTGTAACTTACTGATACTTCGACAATCGATAACAAGCAGGGTGGGTAACGACGGGCATTCGTCGAACATGCACAGTGCACTCTATTCTATGGTCTGTTCTTTGTAGCTGCACTGCTGAACTGATGCAATAAGCTAGAGTGAGAAAACCTATATTTGTCTCACTTTAACTTATTGCACCAGTTCAACAGTGCAGCTACAAAGAACAGACCACTAGTCTGGGTATCTATTATGGAACTCGTCGGAATCGATTCCGATCGAATTTATTCCATTATATCCTAGATTTCTATTGTCTTTTCTAGGGGAAACGGAATTATTCCGATCGGACGGAATCGATTCCGTCCGAGTTCCATGATAGGTACCCTGGATTATTCAGATAACATGCGAGTGCAGCACTGCCTTTAGATCGCAGTAGACATATTTGAACCGTCCTCCATTACTGCTGAACTGGGCGCTGCATAGGAGAACAACTCAACAAGCAACGCAATTGTGCATAGAGGAATAAAGTATAATATTATGACGGATTCAGAGCGGAGACAGAGGACAAGCCGAGCGAGGACTATTCTCCGGAATGGTAAGTGCCAATGGACGCGAAAATCTATGAGAGAAATATCGCGCACGCCTGCGCGTAAAATGCGCACTCGATTCGACGAGTATGTTTCATTCGCAAATTCAAATCGAGCATAAAACGACCGATTATGGAATCGGTGGCGAAGGAAAGGAAGGGCTTTTAGGTGGTAGAAGTAAGAGCAACGTATGTAAGACTGAGATTGAGAAAACGTTGTTGCATTTCGTATAATTGCGCGAGATAAATATATAAAAGATTTTCTTGTCACATGTTGGTACAGTCAATATATGCATATACTCGCAATTACGATTAAAATCTTCATTTTTGTCAAGTAAGATTAATCGATGGCACCGACGAGAGAGAAATTACAGTCGGGAATGTCAGTGCCCCCTCTCCCCCTCCCCCGATTATCGCCTCGAGGCCTCCAGACCCCACCGATAGCCGCGAAACTTTGCCCTCGGATATGAATACTTTGCATTCTTTTTTTCTTTTTTTTTTTTTTTCTTTTCAACGGAGATATCGTCGAAGACGTCGAGATAATAGTCCCGTTCTATAGTCACGATCATCCGAGTCGAATTAAAGATTATCGACGTTATGAGAGAGTCGTTTGAGTTCCAATTCGATAGCTTTGGGTAAATCCCGTCCAACTTGAGCGTCAAAATACTCCCTCAAGTCTTCGACCTCCTTCTTCCAGAAGCTCTTTGGCAGACGAAACAGTTCCGTCATGTCCACGTCCTCATTGAGATTTTTTATGTTGATGGATCCCGGGGTCGGCAGCAGGCCGATAGCCGACTCCGCGGCGATGTTCTCGCCGTCGATCCTCCGAAGAATCCAGTCGAGGACACGGGAGTTTTCGCCAAATCCTGGCCACAGGAACTTGCCGTCCGCGCTCTTCCTGAACCAGTTCACGTGAAAGATCGCTGGCAGTTTAGCATTCTTCATGTTTGCCATGCTTAACCAGTGCGACAGGTAATGCCCGAAGTTGTAGCCAAAGAACGGTCTCATCGCGAATGGATCGTGCATGATTATTTTACCCTGCAAAGCACGTCAGGCTTGTAACTTCAACTCGCTTCGTTCCTCTCAGTGTTCACGATCGTTCATTCGAACGATCTCGCGTTCTAAACTTTACCTATATATATATATAATTCTTTTGGATTTAGCGCAATTCTTATACGATATATACCTTGTGCTCGGCGGCAGCTGTAGCCTCGGATCTCATCGAAGCGCCGATGAAAACGCCATGCTGCCAGCTTCGGGCTTGATAAATTAAAGGCACACCCTGAGGCCTTCGGCCTCCAAATAGTATAGCGTCGATCGGGACACCGGCTGGATCTTCCCAAGCGGGATCGATAATGGGACACTGCTCAGCCGGAGTGCAGAATCTCGAATTGGGATGCGCGGCCGGCGTTTTGGATCCTCTCATCCAATTGTTGTCTCTCCAGTCTACCACCTATCGCAAAGTATCGGTAATACATTGCAAACTAATGTCAGTGTAATTCACCGGCACGTCGCTAATTACCTGAACGTCGTTTCCGATCTCTTTTTCCATTCCTTCCCAATACACTCCTCCGTCGCTGGTGGAAGCCACGTTGGTGAAGATGGTGTTTCTGAAGATCGTCTTCATGGCGTTGGGATTCGTGGCCGAGCTGGTGCCAGGCGCGACGCCGAAAAATCCGTTTTCCGGATTGATGGCGCGCAATCGTCCCTTGTCGTCGAATCTCATCCACGCGATGTCGTCACCGACGCACTCGATCTTGTAACCCGGTAAAGTGGGCTGCATCATCGCCAGATTCGTTTTGCCACAGGCGCTCGGGAAAGCTGCGGCGATGTAACGCTTCTTGCCTTTAGGATTCGTGATGCCCAGTATCTGAAACGGAGTGAACGCAAAACCCTCCTTATTTCATTTCCTGTCGCAGGACAGGTCATAGTCCCGTTCATTTATGACGGCAATTGCTGTCGACACGGCAAAAATATCAGCGTCCTCGAGAAAAAAATGGAGAACAAAATGTGTATGCTTTAGTTCCCAATAATCCACGCGGTATCTCTCTCTCTCTCTCTCTCTCTCTCTCGAAGAATTCCCGATAAAATAACCGGTGATACTCGATATATAAATTATACGACTCGGTCGATCGATGCGCTCGAGTGATAAAGCCGCTGTTTACCTCGTTAATAATGAATAAGCGCGATATCGCTCGTTATCGCGGAGCCCGGTGATGCTAGGGGAAAGAAACGAATTACATTGAATTCGATTGGACAGATACCATCATCCTATGTTCACGATATTCACTGCCAGCACTGAAAATCTATAATATATGTGACATAAACTATATATATATATATATATATTTTTTTTTTTTTTCAGTACTGGCAGTGAATATCGGAACGCGGCTGAATCGTATTCAGTCAGGCACACGTACGAGCATATGTTCGGCAAGCCAGCCTTCCTTCCTGGCTATCGTCGAGCCGATGCGAAGCGCGAAGCATTTCTTCCCCAGCAAGGAGTTGCCGCCGTAACCGCTCCCGTAAGACACGATCTCGTTCTTGGCAGGTCGGTGGAGAATGATCGTCCTCTCGGGGTCGCACGGCCACGAGTAGTTGATGATGGTCTTGGAATCGTGCCTCGGGACGCCCACCGAGTGCAAGCACTTGACGAAGTCGTCGTTTCCCAGACTCTCGAGCACCTTACTGCCCATCCTGGTCATCACCCTCATCGAGCAGACCACGTAGGCAGAGTCGGTGATCTCGATGCCGATTTTGGACAGCGGCGAGCCCACGGGCCCCATGCTGAAGGGAATCACGTACATGGTGCGTCCTGCAACAACAGAGAGAAATCAGTTATCGTCGCGTTCGCGGCTAGACAATATCGAGCAATATTCATCCGCGAATTTCATTCTCCGACTTTTTCAGGCTTAGATAACATTGTCGTGTCAGCATTATAGCTATATATAGATATATTTATATAGATGTCAAATGACAGATCCCGATGAGATCTGCCTTCTCCGATCGGACTTGCATCGAGATAATGAGAGAAAGAGGGAAATTCCATTAACCTTTCATGCAACCCGGGAAACGTTCCAAGATAGCCTCGTCCATGTCGTTCGGGGAGATCCAGTTGCCGAGCTCGCCGATTGTACCCTTGCGCGGTGTAGGGATGGTGTCGTTCTTCACGTCGGTGCTGATGAAGGTACGTTTCTCGACGCGCGCGACATCCGCAGGGTTCGTCTTAGCCAGCCAACTGTCGCGCGTTGAAAACGTACGATGTAGCAAATTAACGAGTCGCACGGCAGAAATGAAGAAAACGAGCAAATCGAACGCACGGGACGTGCAACTCACCAGTTTTCGTATTTCGGTAGGTTCTCGATGGTGCCATTCTTCTGGAGGATCTTCAGTAGCTGCATGTATTCGGAGTCCGTGCCGTTGCAGATGTAAATGTCCTTGGGACAGCACAGCAAGACGCATTCCTCGATGTAGCGGCGTAGCTTCGCCGAGATTTCGAGCGTGGATGCATTCAGTAGCGGTGTCTTGCCGATGTAATCGTAATCGTATTTGATCGACGGATTTTTCGCCGCGTGGGTCACCAGGAACTTCGGGATTCTGAAAAAAAAAAAAGAAATAGAAACGGCGTGTCCCGTTTTTCTCAAGCGTTTCTCTCACGATCCGCGCAGCGTATCTGTGTGTCGCCTACCGCCTAAATTTGCAGTTTCCCGTAGCAAAGTATCTTTTACACGCTACATAACAAGAAGGGGAAGAGCGAACTACTCGCTTCAGCGTAATATGCATTGAACTTTACTTTTACTTTTACTACACGGGCCAACGGTGGACGACTCTCGTCGCTGAGCATTGGCTCGTGGTAACAGGCGGGGCCCACCGTACGTTTGTGGCACTATTCGTTCGCACAGGTCACTCTCGGCTCATGGCCGTCGAAAGCTTGCGAAACGAAAATTTTCCGCATGCTGCAAAATGTGACACTGTTGCGTCAGGGGGGCCCTCGATCTATCCAAGCGAGAGAGCGCGTTGAGTGCGCGCTGTCTATTGTAGCGAAACTACGTCATGTCTCTTCTCTCGTTCGTCGCGACTTCTTTGTCTCCGCACCGTTGCTCAACAACCTCGTTTGTTGCAATCGTGATTTTTATCGTGCGTCCCGCAATAAAACACGCGGAAGATTTCAGGTGGACTTCGCATCTCTCGGTTAGAGGTTTTAATTCGCGGCTCGGCCGTACAGATACGAGACTCTAAAAAACTAGAAAGTCGCGATAAGCGGTGACCTCCCCTCCGCCTCCGTCAGCTCCTCCTACCCGATCTTGCCACTGAGGAAAATTCGATTCCGAATTGCTCGGGGAATCCATCGTCGCTAGATAATGCGATAGAAGTGGGACACGCTCCGCGTGTTACTTTGTTCTTGACGTAACTTTTTATTTATAGAGCGCGAAAGCTTTCACGTCCGCCACCTATAATTACGTTCTACAAGCACCTGCGATCAGCTGCTCTCATTGGTCTCTTTGCGCCAGACTGATTGTCTACCCGAGCGAGCCTATTTCACCTTCTATCAGCGGCGTTCGCGGCTGGTCGCGCGCGCTCACGGTTGGCTCTTTAAATATATATATATATATATAGAGCGAGTGAAAAGACTTCTTGGGAGATATTTGCAGTTAAAATGAAAGTGCCGAGTGCAAGCCGGAGTGCTAACGCCGTTGTTCAAACGATGCGATACATATGCAAAAATAGCGAGAAAAAAGACGATAACTATCAGTTCAACAAGTAATAAGCTTTCGTTTGCTTGGCTCTAATCGTCCGGAGATTCTCTTTAACATTTCAAATACAAAACAATTTGAAACGCAAAAGTGTGTAATTATCTCAAGCATTTACATATTATTATACGCGACATCAAACAGACCACGATGCCGATAGCAAGAATGTGATACCATTTGCGGCAGCGTACATTTTTAAAATTATCATTTATCCTCGAAGCGGATCCAGACGACTCGGGTCAAAACATTTGTTATTCTTTAAATGTAAATGCCGTCTCCTTTCTCTGCTTGCTGTGTTGTGTCGTTCGAGTAACACAACGTCGGTTCTTACGTTCGTCTTTGATATTTTCACCTGGGCTCTCTGACTATTCTCTGAGATTCTCGAGAAATGATAGCCGGGAAAAGGGAGAAAAGGTTCCGCTGAAACGAGTCCGCTCAAATTGGAAAGCCCGCTTACTTCGAGCTCCCTTCCGTCCGTCGATCAGCGTGTAACTCTCTTAATCGATAACATTAACGATCGTCATCTGTTTTCACAGACGAGGACGAGAATGTGGACGGGCTACTTACGGTGACTGATGATAGATATTGACGGCGTGCGGCATCTTGCGAGCTTTTTCGTTCCTGAAGGCGGACGGCGTTAAAAGATGTATGGAACGGGTGTTGATCTTCGTGACATGAATCGTCCGTTCGGAGATGCTGCCCCTGAAGCCGGAGTCGAGGAAGAAGTTCCTGCTGCCGTCGAACCGTCGCGAAATTCGCGTCAAGTCCTGCCAGCTGATACGGTGGAGTTTGGGCGGCATGTCGTCGTACTTGTCGGAAAGGCTTCTTTATATGCGATATCCGAATATATTGTGCGCGGACGATCCCCCAGCGGTTCCCGACCCGATTGGTTGATGAGCAATGTCACCGTTGAACCAGCGATAAGATAGTGGGGAGCGCGAACGTGATCCGTGATCGTCCCGGAGCGATTAACGGCGAACGTCCGCGATTCGCGCGAACCCGCGAAACAGTCGGCCGAGGTGGTTTACGTGGCAGCCGAATGCACTTCCGAATGGCCACGCTACCGCTTTCCTATGGCAGCTCCGCACACGCTCACTCTCTTCGCTCGGAATTCGGACTGGTCTCGATAAAGAGTTATGTAGTTGAAAATCAAGCGACTCGCGCGCGCCGCCGAAGAGAGAGAAAGAGGCGTGTAGCGCCTTTTACGTCACGAGCGAGTCTCTATGTCGAGGGGCGGGAAAAGTGAGAAAAAAAATAAGCGGGCGGACTTGGGTTGTTCGGGGCGAAACGGGTTTGCAATATGTCGAGCTATTAAATGACAAAGGAGACGTTACATACGTGCGTGTTTGTTGTGTGTGTGTGTCTGTGTGTATATATATGTGTATACGTGGGTGCCCGCGATTGTTGAGTGTCCACGTCTCGGGAAAGCAAAAGTCACGGATAGCGGCGATGACGTTTAAACCCGCTTTCGTATTAAATCGGAATCAACGCTCAGACAGTGATTTTATACCGAAAGCCGTTAACCACTCTCGCTGTTCTATTTTTGCGTGACTGTGTGCGTCTCGCTTACCGACTTTCAGACTTTCCGCTATCTGCCTCACGCATACGCACACAACGCTCGCTCGCTCGCACGCATGCATGCACGCACGCACGCACGCACGCACGCACGCACGCACTTACGCGCGCGACTAACTTACACACGCACCGCCGGCAAACGGGTAAGACCACTATTCGCGGCTCGCAATTCACGCAATTATGGGCTCGGACGAAAGGAATCGTGTCTTTTATTCAGCGGCCACCGGCCTACTCGACATTCCGTGTCACAAAACAGTGATAAGTGATAAACACCCATAAGAGATTTTTATTTAATCATGTTTACCACTAGGCGATATGCGAGAGGGGAAGAGAGAAAGAATTATAGCACCGGGTAAATCATATCATTGTCATCCGAAGTCTCGTTTACGCACGTTTGCGATTTGAGATATTCAGTCTTCCTGATAGTCTCGCAATATCTCAACACCTACGCGCACTGATAATGTAAGCATCTTAATTTATGAACTTGAAAAATTCCACGCGTATCTGTGTCCTGTGTACGCATATACGTACGTGCATGCGTGCGTACGTGCGTACGAACAAGTATATGTACGTGTGAAAAATTATATACGTTTACAAAAATATACATAGAAAATTACATATATATATACAGGAAAGAGTGGCTTTGTTCTCATTATGATAAGATAAAGACGACGGGTGCGCATGACATTTTCATTATAAAATGGACTTTATTTCTTATCTTGAAAAGAGAAGACGTAACTATATATATATATATATATATATATGTATAATATATGATACTTATCAAATTGTGTTTCACTGTATCAATCATACCGTGGAACAAGGTTCAAAGGAAAAGGTACAAAGAGGATGGACTGTGAAAAGCACTTCACCGTTTGCCATTCTTATTTCATGTCTCGTCGCGAGTACATTCGCGACGAGTGACTCGCGCGCACTTCCGCGTTTTAACGCGCATCATCGAACAGTCTGTATTGCAGATGAAGAATTCAAAAGGGGAAATTAATTCCGCAAACTGGATGATCGGGAAGCCAGCTAGACGGACACGTTTCATCGCTGGAAATAATTTGCGTAATCGCTAGGTCGTCGCGATTAAATCCGTACGCGTGAGAAAGAAAAAAATATGCGGCGTTTAGTGACATTAGTGTCGCAGCAGGTTACACTATAAAAATAACTGTTATTCCGATTCTATCGAGAGTGTCCCACACGGCCGTATAATATTGCGAATACTAAGGAAAGAGAGGAGAAGGAATCAAATCCCTCCTCTCTCTCTCTCTCTCTCTCTCTCTCTCTCTCTCTCTCTCTCTCTCTCTCTCTCTCTCTCTCTCTCTCTCTCTCTCTCTCTCTTTCTACAATACCGGATAATACCGGCGTTATTCAGCTCGTTTAATCGAATTTCTTTCTTCTTCTATCTCTCAGTCAGTCGGCGCCAAATTCTCTATGACCTAGCGGAGGTAGCGGTATTTCCTCCGAGATATCGCGCGCGTCAGTCTTCTGTATCTTTCCGTCAGTCAAATTGCGAAAACTTAATCGGGATTAATTTAGAACGAAGGAATGCATTATATTGATTTGAGAGCGCTGAAGATGCGCAGCTGAATGGCTCGCGTGTAACGCATCGAGGGTAGGCCGATATGGCGCTGCGGCAAAACTAATTAAGCGATTATTAACAATCGCTTCTTGTTTAACACGAGTGAAACAAACGGAGTAAATGATGCAATAGCATTTGGAATTGCCGCGCGATTGCCATTGTACACGCCGGAGAACAACGTGCACGTATGTAGCTGGCGATGAAAAAGTTAAAAGGGCACGAACGATAGCTCGCGGAGCATACATCTTTTTATTTTTTAATGAGCGCGACTTTGTCCTTTCGCCGTTATGTTATCGTGGAAAATATCGGATTTATATATTATCGCATCCGGTAGGTGGACTACGGACCAGAGTCAGGAGCGGCTCCCGTTACATCGTCAATAAAGCGGCGCCCGTCAGTAACGGCTCTATGATCGACGAGCGACTTAGATAGTCGATTAAATTTGTCAAATCGCCGTTAATTCGGCTAATACGATACGACACGTGGACACTGCTAAAGCTGAAACTGCTAAAGCTGAAACTGTTTAATAACATTTTTGGTAACACATCTTGATAATATTCACGAACGAAACTCTTCCGTACACACATTGCAACGCAAGCGGTATAATAATTGTTGTAACTGTACGAGCGTACGCTTCACCATTCCCCCGATATGACGGAGCGGTTCGCTATATGAATTATTGTGAACATCGATAGTTCCACTCGATAATTGTTATTTAATGACTTATTTGTATGCGATGTATGCGACGTAGCCGTTTCTATGTGCACGTTGCGTATACATTTGTTCATACTCACAGACAGGTGTTCCACCTGTTGCTTACGCTTACATACATTCACATAGTTCACATCAGTTATCAGATGTTTTTAATTTGTTTTTTTTTATCGCTGAAAATCCTAGAATTCCAATGTACAATGTCGTTACATTAATAATATTTTACTCTTCTACTCGTCTACGCTGCCGAATCACGGACTCGCGGATGGCGAAATCATGCATAACAGTCGCACAAACACGCGCAAACACATATTAAGTGGCCTGACGTATCTGGAGGCTCGCCCGTGTTGGCCTACGACTTGCTTATCAAGAATATTGCATAAGAGAAGGCTCGACTTGGCATGATGTATATATCGATACCGATTTCATAAGAAAAAGGAGGGGATGAAAGAGAGAGGGAGAAAGGAAGAGGATTTAATTATTATTTCGCCCTTGTGTGTAACGTCCATTTTTTTATATTTTTCTTCCCTAATTAGTCAAAGTAAGTATATATATATATATATATATATGCAAAGAGACGTTGCAGGAAGAAGACACGTGTTAAAGTAATAATAACAATAATTGTAAGCGTAAGAAGGAAGGAATAATTGTCACACTGTAATGTTATGTATCAGGTATACTCCTCTCATCATTTGTTTTACGTAGAAAACACAGAAATTATACAGCAGAAAATTGACGAGAGAGCGAAAGAGAGAGAGAGAGAGAGAGAGAGAGAGAGAGAGAGAGAGAGAGGAACGCGCTTACGCGGTTTAGTAGATGGAATATTGTGTGAAACAGCTGACACAGACCAAAGATAGCGAGAGGAACGAAACGAACACGCCACCTTCTATCTCCCTCCACTCGCATAAGCATTTTTTCACCTTCAGATAACTATGTAAATTAACACGTGTAGTGGGAACGTGAGGTGGCTCAAGGAAAGTCTTTTTTACTGCAAACATCAGCTACGATTTGCAAATCACTTGTGACTATGATGTTTCTTTTCTCTTCTTCGGCTTTATCGCGAAATGCTCACTTAGCAGAACGAAAACACTTATAACGGCTGATATACATATATATATATATATATATGCGCTCCGTTGCTTAACGTATTTATAATGAAGAAGCCCCCCTGCGACGAGTTGAGCAATTCCCGAGCGGCATTATCATGGTCTTTAACCTCCGCACTTCGTAATAAAGAGGAGCGATCTCCGGGGACCGACGCTCTATTTTTGAATCGAATATTACGAAACTTCATCTCGAGTAGCCGCGATGTTGCAGCGGAATAACTGCAACGTCTTTTATTTATTTCGTCAGTTAAAAGATCGCGCGGGTGAGGGGAGCAGAGAGGGGAGGACTGTTTTTCTGCTTGCTCGCGATCTTTGGGGGCTCGGCCGCGCGCACAATCCTTCCTTTACGACAAATATGCAAGTTGGAAACTGCGTGCACGATGTTTTCGAACATTCGCTAAATAACGATCGATCGTTACTTCGATTATTTCGATTGCCTCGATTGTCTCTCAATTGTTAGAGAAAAATATATCATTAAGATCGATGTCGTAATTTATAAAATATATATCTCGTATATAAATCAATGGTGCCCTCCCCTCCATTTACGAAATCGTTGACGTAATCCTCTTATTATTAATTAAAGATACACGGATAAGTTGTCCCATCGGTCGCATCTCGAATGTCGAAGCTCGAGGTAATTGCAGAACACCGACATTATCGACCGATCGCTAGCTGCTCGGTACAATTCCGTGGTAGTTTAGCACGCGCGTAGTTATCAGTTGCGCAGGCTGACGCACGAATCGTTCGATGCGCATGAAACATAAAAATTTTTGCAACGTCTGGTTGTTGCTTTTACATCCGGTCGATTCGTCCAGAAAGAGAGACTTTTTGCTAAAAAGTGCAGGAAGCACTTGAGAGTGCACACGTTCCTCGGATCGTAAAGGCAACCGCATAGATTCTTTTTAGAATGAGCCCTTCTCAATGAGTCTCATGTTCCGCGGCATATATCAGCTGTTCAGTGACAGTTCACCAATCGTAGAGACTGTAGGAACTATAGAAGCGTCAAAACAGAGGAAGAGGTTTATTGTTTGGGACACAAGTGCAACATGGCTATCTGGTGATTAATAATCGAGCGATATGTCAATAGACAAAGGAGCAACGCAACTCTCGTGAAGAAGTGAAAGCAATTCTCATGATAATTCGAACCACTTCGCGCGTGGCGTACAGTTCCGCTGTTCCGAACGAGGCAATACGAGAAAAGAGATAAGATGTTGGAGCTCGAGGTGGTGCCCGAAAGGTCTCTCGGATGCGAGCAGTGGGAATTTATTTTAGGCAAGTGACGAAACGTGTCGGAGAGAGAAAGAGAGAGAGAGAGAGAGAGAGAGAGAGAGAGAGAGAGAGAGAGGGAGAGCGACGAGTGTGTTATTGTTATGATCTTCGCGCGTGACGCGCGTTAAATCATTCGCGTGAAATTTTGCTCAACTTAATCGCGTCAGATCACACGAGTAAATGGAACGATCTCACAGCTGATTGCGTTCTTGCGACATCGGCGACCGTACATAGCTACGCATTACGACTCGCGTCGTCCAGTCCCTACTTTTGACCTGTTTGCTTATTTGAATATTAAGATTAATCAGTCGAACGACATCACATACGATTGCTATTTGCTTATTCGTTTGTCGTCATTGGACATCATCGTTTGACGATAGACACGATATAATGTAATATAATAATTCTCCTTTCGTACCCTGTGTATTTTTGACATACTTTACCTATTACATCAGCATGTACGCTAGTAAACAACAAATATATTGCGATAAATGTATAATCGATATAGACGATACGCACGGATGTTTATGCCTGTAGCATAAAGAATAAAATAAGCGATAGACGTAAGAACCAAATGGAATGTGGAGGGGGATGATAAAATATAATACAAAGTAATATTCATTATCTGTTCAAATATTTGCAAAATACATATGCTGATTTATCTCCAAGCTTTAGTTTTGTGACTATACTTTTGTTGTAGGCATGCATTTTTCCCAGTCAGTATCAATAATACAATCTCAAGTCGGTATCATAAGAGGGGTACAAGTACTTTATAGCGACAGTGTAAGTATATACTTGATACTTCTTCTTAGCAAAGAATTTTTGTACGTGTGCAAAATATTTCAGAGCTTCTAAATATACAAACCAAATGTCAATGCTTTAAATACATAGACAAACAATTAATGAAATGATACATTAAGCACCGAATGTGTATTTGCAGAACCCGTTAGATGTAGATCTAGTGATAAATTTACCTCATGATGGAATTCGGCTTATATTTGATCCCATTGTACAAAGACTTAAGATAATTGAAATTTACAATATGAAGTTAGTGAAACTGAAGTATTGTGGCTTGCCGTTCAATTCGCCGGAAGTGTTACCTTCGATCGAACAGATAGAGCATTCTTTCGGAGCCACCCATCCTGGTGTTTATGACAGCGAAAAACAGGTATGCAATTGTCTTTGGCATTTGGTCACAAGTGTGACCAACAATGCAAGATTTATTAAAAGAACAGAGAAAAGTAAGTAATAAAACGGTACAAGTATTATTTGTGTGGTATATGCAACATATTCATACAACTAGAGTATTCATAATAATGAATTGCAGGTGTTTGTACTAAACTTTCGGGGACTGTCCTTTTACTTTCCCATCGACTCAAAGTTCCAGCCCGGTTACGCTCATGGATTAGGCTCGTTGCAGTTCCCCAACGGGACTTCTCCTCTAGTTGCAAAAACGGCGATTTATATCGGAAATATGCCAGCTAGTGGTAGCAGTGAGGAACATGGCTCGAAAGCACCGCCGCCACCTTTACCACTTGTAATTATATTTTTAAAATCACCTCGATCACACACCTTCGTACGATCCTTCAAGATGAAATGGAACGATCGCAATGATATCGTCGTTAACATATTTGCTTTTCAACACAGGTCTGTTATCATAACAATTTGTACTTAGAGAAAGCTGATATCATTAGAGACAAAACACGCACCAGAGGGCTCAAATTGCATCTTTTCACAGAAGGTAGTTCCGGCACGAGAGCACTGTTGGAGCCGAAGAAACGATGTCTAGTGAAAGAGGTTACGCTTAGACAATTAGACTATATTAGAACAAATTTAAATTTAACATCGTGTTACTCAGATATCTAAAAGTATTGGAAAGTGACTCAGGTTTTACATGATATGATTATGTGATCATCCTTCATCATTTCAGGTATTATTCGGTGACACTTGCGAAGATGTTTTAAGCGCGCTTGGTGCTCCGTCTAGAGTGTTCTATAAAGCGGAGGATAAGATGCGCATCCATAGTCCACACGCGCACAAGCGGGACAAAATAAGACGATCAGACTTCTTCTATAATTATTTTACTTTAGGTTTGGTGAGTATATCACCGCTTTGCTCGCTTTATTATATTTATCCTCTCCTCTGCGGATTCTACGTTTTTTTACATTTTTATCATTCTTCACAGGATGTCTTGTTCAATGCCAAAACTCAATGCGTAAAAAAGTTTGTACTTCACACCAATTATCCGGGACACTATAACTTCAACATGTATCATCGTTGCGAATTTTCTTTAACATTGCCTCCTGAGAATAATTCCACGGAATCGGGAAAACTGATTGACGTTTCTCCCTCTCCTGTTACAGTGAGATATTTTAGTTCTTTGCTACGCCTCTTTTAACGAAATACTCTATATACCTACTACGTACTATCGACGAGAGTCCCGAATCCGACACAATCCGACCAATATCTTGCTTTATAGATCACTGCCTATACAAAATGGGATAGAGTGAGCGAGCAACTAAAGGCAAGCGCGCGCCCTGTGGTGTTGAATCGTGCATCTTCGACAAACACAACCAATCCATTTGGTTGTACTTTTTGTTACGGTATACGGGATGCAATTGTCGAAGTTATGGCAAATCAACATATCGCGAGTGTAACTTTATATAGAGCAGCATGACGTTGATAATTTACACGAAATAACGCATTATGTTGCGTAACCTGAGACAAGTATAAAGAACGATTATTATATATACAGGATAAAGTCGTGTTTTATTTTCTAACGTCTTAAATCTGACGATTAAAGGTAAGAAAGAGAGGTAATTAAAATAGGACTGTTCACTTTAGCTGCACTTTTTGCGATTACGGTATCTCAGTCGTATCTTTCTCTCGACCTTCCTCCAAACGTATATCCAATCGTTTAATTTTAAGTGCAGAAAGTGTTACAAGAGAGATGTAACTAAAATGAACAGTCCGAACTAAAGTGAAAATGGTCATATGTAAAGTAACGCTTGCTGGGAACGTATATTTGTGAATTACTGTGAATATAATTTTGAATATACATTTGTAAACGTATGAGAATATATTTTACACATTTTACGAGCGCTAATACACTTACAAAGATACGTTTGAAATTTTTATCCGTTATTAGTGAGCATGTTTTGCCCAACATGCCCATAAAATACTGAGCTTTTTTCTAAAATTAATATTATCACGATTTTAGAATACAAAGATGTTATAACAATAAGTTGCGTAAGACGTAAATGTTAAAATGATAAAATAGTAGTTGTGGAAGATGTATAAAATTCAGATATTACATTTCAAGACACTTATGTAGTAACATGTGAGGTAATGTATCATTTTTCTGCAGATATTTTCTCACAGCTTCAGACATGCTTGAGTCATTTTTTCGAGTTGATTTTATCTTAACAAAAATTTCATCAGGGGAACTGCCCTTTCGTATGACTAATTATAACTGTGAATTAAATTAACATTAAACATCTTAAATAAGCAGTTAGTTTCTATTGTGATTAAATGAATTTTGTGACTTATGTGTTCGCACATATAAATATTGATATCATTTCACCTGTATTAAGAAAATACTAAAATACTTTATATCTCATTAAGAAATAAGCAGCTGTTAATTGAGAAAAGAAATTATTATTTCGAGACCTACGTATTTATGTGAAATCTGCATTTTATCTTGTTTTCTGTTAATGAAATAGGAAAGTAGATTGCAAGGTACAAAGACATAGCAACCTTCAACTAAATTTAATATGGCATCTTCATCCTTCGTTGTCGTACAATCATAATAATAAGACAGACAGAATTATAATCGAAATGATTTATATTCGTAAATCTTTTAATCACACAATTATAAAAATAAAAACGGAAAACTAAGTGAAAAATAATATATAAATTTTTATAGATGAAATATTCTTTCTAATTAATTGTAAGGATTGTTATGACTAATTAACATATAATATTGTCCTTAGAGGAAATAACGGAATAAATATCCAACTTTCGTAAAGCAAATTTTTTAATATGGATATGAAGCAAAATATTGAAATAGATAGAAAGAAGTGGGAGAGGGGGGGGGGGGTGTGTGCGTGTGTGTGTTAATAATTATAAAATATAAAGCTAAAAATAAATACGATTACATTATAACACTGCGATTGATATTAAGGTTCTTCGGTAAGTTATATTAATCATTTTGAATTACGACGCTACGAGCGAGTAAAATGTAAAGAAACATAGGAGAAGAAAGAATTCTTGCAATCAAGATTCACACAAACATATTGTTTCGTCAATAAAATTGTATTGACTAATGAATAAAAAAGTAGCTGGCTAAATTATAAGCTGTCTTCTTTGAGAAGGGTGTTTCTTTGAATTGTGAACCGTTTGTATGACACTATTACTGTATTTAATCGCTTAATTATGTCTTTACGTAACATGAATTGGTGACAAAATTTCTTTTAATTTTTCTTTTCTTTGCAAGAATTATTCGCTCGTAATTCATTGTTCTTTGCTCGTTTTTTATATTGTAATGCAGGGTAAAAACATCAAGAACTTTTGATCGCTTATTATTGTAAACAAAATTGACAGAAGAATCCAGTATAGAGAACAATTATACATTACGACATATATTGACATATATTGATTGCTTCATCTTTCTCTTTATAAAAAATTGCAAATTTTCACTTCCAATACAAATATAACATAATTGGGTGATAACAAAATAAGAAATTATAACGATAAAATTAAGAAATAAAGAAATATAAAAAGTATGGATTACATTATCTAATGTAATAAAACATATTTGTTGTATCTATGCGTATCCATTTGTTGAATTATTTTTCACCTTTTTTCTTTATTCTCATATACACTTTGATATGATCATAGGTGGAAGAAGAAAAAAAAAATATATATATATATATATATTTGCAATTCTATACACATATATTGTATATATGATTAAAAGTAAATATATTGTATAAGATGATTTGTAATTAAAGCATTCTTCCTTGTGTGCAATGCGGTTTCTGTCGTTTGAATATCCCACGTTTTATTGATATAACCAACTTTCCTTAAGTTGGCAACGACTATTTCGTGAGGGTTTGCATCACTGTAACTGCAGAAAACGCTCGTTCATTCGAGACTTTCCCGCCGAAGAAATATATACGTGCGCATTTTAAAATGGATGTCAGAGATAACGAGAATGCCCGTCCTCATAAAAAAGGTTAGTCTTACGAGTACGTTACGTTCGAACGAACGAAAGAGAGATTCAGAAAGAAACAATTATTCTCATTATGATAAGTATTCATTAATGATAATTAATGATAATTAAAGTAGTCATTATGATAATTCGGTAAGTCGCACGCAGGGAAGGATAAATTTGCTCTTCCATCAAGTGTCCCGAGACGAGTCAAGCTTGCCTGGCAGATCTTTACAAAGGGCCACTGTCCGATCGTAAGAGACATTGAGGTAAAAAAGACACGAAGTTATTTAGGTGCAGCCAAGAGATGGATAACTTTCCCCGAGGACGAGTCGATCGTACGTAAACGCACGGTTGTGCAGGAGCAACAATACGCGTACTTAATTTCGATTAGACGTCAGACTTCTTGACAGAATAATTAGCGGTTTGTCCTCCGTCTCAAGCAAAGGTCTTTCCGGCGGAAGTGTTTTTACCGAAGGTACAAATGAAATACGACGTTGAGCCCAAGTTGCTGCCGCGTAATGTCGAAATGGAGAGAAGACGACGAGCGTACAAGAATGTGAAAATAGAAGACGCTCTAGAAGCGGAGGGTATCAAGCCTCGTGATATATTACCGCTCGATAAAATTCGCCCGTTGCTCTCACACGAAGAGAAATACGACTTGTACTCCAAAGCGAACTACTTACCGTTGGAGGTGTTCGACGATGAGGAATACGATTGTAGGTGAGAGATATACGTTATCGCGTGTACTGACTTCGCACTTGGAGAAAAGGAGTACTTTACGAATCTTATTTATTATTATTTTCGGTGTTGCCCATCGTGAACGCAACGAAAGTGAATTATTATCGCGGTTGACACATGCTTTACGATATTTTGTAAAATTTAGAACGGCGGAAGAATGGATAAATTTCGGCATCATCGATGGTATTCGTTATCCGTTACCGGCTACGGTGTTTATCGAGAAGGCTGCGCAAATGAACAGGATACTTTATCGAGACCGTCACACGTTGGACGAGTTGTTCAGCTGGACTGAGGCTGCCGTGATGGACTACAACAGTGAGAAGAAAGTTTGGACCGTTCTCGCGTTGGACGGTTCCAAGCGAAAATTTGTCCTACCCAGGATATACGTTAGATTCCATGGGGAAGATTCCAGAAAATTCGTCCAGAGAGTAGCAGCCGCCGTTAAACAAAGACGGATAGCCGAAGCTACTATTAAGTTAATTTGCACACATTAGCGTCACATTAATAATAAATCCTTAATTAATTAATTTACATGATAAATCCTCTCAAGTATCTGAGAAAATCATTATCTATTCTAGGATATGTAGATGATAATGATGAGAATGACAAGATGATAGTAAGAATATGCAAAAAAATATACATTTGGTACTTTTATATGGATTTTATCACATATTCATGTGTATATGGGGCGAGGGAGATTATTATTAATTATCTGTTACATTTTTTAATCCTATACCGGACTTTTTGTCCTAGATACCACTTTTATTTGGACTGCATGCGAGTGGACGGTATGCCGGCTATTGACGAAGAGCAACAGAAAGCTCGAATAATCGTGTTAGCTACTCGACAAGGTTCCATTGATCGCATGCCTGATCATCTTTCAAAGGTAGGTGCTCACAACACCGCTCGTTACTTTGATCAGTGACCTTTTAACTCGTGACATTCAGTTGATGGACGAAATCGTGCTGGAGTATCGTCGAGTTATGTGCGATCTGATGTGGCGGTCTCTTCTGGAGAAGCAACCTGATACATTTAATTTTATCGCATGGAAAGAAATTAATGACGTCTGTGATATTACGATACCGGAAGTGGGGAAAGTGTCGGTTCACACCGGCATGAAGGACTTCGCGGTATTTGCGAAGAAATTTTCGTGCTCGAGCGACATGCGATGTTTTTCACGCGAGGTACTTTTGTAGAAAACCAAGAATCACTTCCACTGGATAACTCTATACGTTGTGGCGGAAGTGCACGAGGCCATGCAGTGCGTAGTCGTCGAATGCATCCACGTGTTGGGTATGACTCTCTTCGTTTCGAATTACGGAAAATCGATGCCTCTGTTGGAATTTGAGTTGCATCAGAACCTGGAGACGGGCACGGTGATAAAGTACCTGAAGGAATCGTGGTTGGAACGGATCACGCAGTCGGTTCGCATGTGTCTGCGAGATCTCGGGAAAGGATGGTTCAACCTCGAGCAGAGAAATCACAAGATATACGACGTGATGAAGCTGAAGAAACTTATGGATGTTATTGTGCTTCGAATGCAAGTTCGTCGAGTTACATTTGCAGCATTTGCAGGTAAAAATGACCATTGAGTAAATTAATAATTAATTTGCTTGCTCTCTGCAGACGGCGTTGCGAGATCTCGTGTACAAGTCGATTGCCCTATACGTAGAAATGCTGACGGCTCCGGCGGCACGCACCTTGAATGTGAACGAGGATTTTGTCTGGGGTACTGATCTCATAAATACACAATTTAAGTCTCCGGCAAATCCTATCTTCAACGTCGACATCTTGATGAATAACGAAACCGTCTATTACTCAACCGACCCGAAATCGTTCGAAGTATGAACATGGCTCGATTAATTTCATGTTCATCGTTGATACGTGTTTGAAAAATGAACCGACGAATTAGCAGTGCACTTTACATCGATTTCCAGGAAATCATCGTAACTTTGTTGGACAATACTCTGAGCGAGTGCCATCGCGTGAAACAGGTACATCCTTTCCTGCTGCCATTCCTGAAGTTTCCCAAAGATCTGTTTCTCAGTTCGGTCGGCTTGCTCGAGGAGAAGGTTTGCGAGGCGCGAGATCGCTTAAGGATCGCGTATAAAAAGTCTGTAATACCTTTAAAAGCGTACGCGAACGAGTATCGTCAGTATCTGGAGTTTTTTACATTGAACGTCGAACAATACATGAAGTGAGTTTGAATGGAATGGCCTCGTGGACTGCAAAAGAAGCGCGAAGATTGATGTCATGAAGATGTAAAAAAAAGCATCGTTCACTCATGTTTTTTCTCGGCTTCGTCACTTTTCGCAGGGACTTTAAGGAAAGCGATCACACCGCCGTGGAAGTTAAAGACGAAGTGTCCTTCCATCTGAAGATGAAATCGGCGCTCGAGAACGCGCTACCGAACGAGATTGTCATTGGGCCTTTTCGTGTGAATGTTCAACCGCTGAGATGTCTCCTCGTGCGAAAACGACAAGATTGTAGCACACAGCTGCTGACCATGTTCGCCGAGAGCTTGAGGGCGCGAATCGACGTTGTCCTGGCTGATTATTCGCGAATCAATATCAGGCTGAGGTCACCGTGGCGCAATATCGAACACTTATTCGAGGAACAGGACTGGATGGCGACAGTACCGCTGGCGATGAGACCCCTGGATGAAACTGTGCAGAAATTGACGCGCGAATATGACGTTCTCGACTACTTCTGCTGGAACCTGCCCGATCAGGATTTCGAGGCTAAGTGGCAAGCCATAGGTTCCTCTCGCCAAGTGCGATTACTCGTGAGAGTCGTTAATCGCTTCCCACGCGGATTATAAACAAAAAAAAAATGCATTACGGTTAATGTAAAGAATGTTAAAATAATATTGTTTTTGGTGTATTCATGCTAAATCACATAAAAACGTCTTCTCCTGAATATTCGCACAGATGGAAAAGGCTGCAGAACGTTTCGCTAGCGAGTACGACAAGTTCTACAAGTTGCAAGTTCAAGACGAAATCATGCTGGCGGAAAAGGTAAACATACTCGTGGGAAACGTCGCGAACGTAACACTGCAGACGGATATGGACAGGGTACACGAAACTGCGATCGAGGTGAAGAGAATCGGAAAGATGATGAAGGAATGTCAGGAATTGAGCTCACTGCTGAACAAGCGACAGGAATTATTTGGCAAGGAAATAGTGGTGTTGGATCAACTGGACGAATTGATGAAGAAGTTCGAGCCATATCTAACATTATGGGTCGTTGCATCCGGTAATAAAAGTCCATGTTACGTAAGAACTAAGTCTTTCAGGTCTCAACGACAATATATCTCACACGTATCATTGACTCCAATTCAAGTGGTTGCAATTATCTGTCTCGTTTGAACGCGTTACGCAGTAACGCAGTAACTTTGTTAACTCTCGTAACAGCTTCGAACGAAATATTTGAGATTCTTCTATGTTCCCGAATATTGCCGCACAGATTGGTTAAAATGGCAAGAGATATGGATGGAAAATCCTTTGTTGAACATCGACACGCGTCAGATCGAATCTACAGTTGCTGCCCTGCAGGAAAGCATGTCTCGTTGCGCGGAAATTCTGCAAGACAATCCAAGTAGGTGGATATTTCGCTCAGTCAATTGAAATTTAAATTTCAAACACGCCACACAATATATGGTAATTTACGACTTGTCGAGAAATTGCTACATTCTTACGGCAATTGAGGCGTTGTTTCTTGTGGGAACAGAAGTGGCAGCCGTTGCGCATATCGTGATGGATCAGATTGAAACGTTTAAGCCTTACATCGGCGTGATACTGGCTCTGCGCGAACCCACGATGAAGACTCATCATTTCGAGGAACTTCTCAAGAAAACAGGAATACAAATGGCGCTCACTACGACATTAACTTTCAAGAATTTACTCACTCTCGGTATAATGGAATTTGAAGACATCGTGAAGACCGTCGCGAATGTTACGCGAAGGGATATTCCATAGAAGGAAAAATTTAAGATAAAATTAGTGGGAAATAAAATTTTCCCTGTAACAATCCCTGTAATAAATGGATCAACGATAAGATTCTTCATAAATTTTTTTGGAAACGATGAAAATCTTTTATGCATGTTATAATGTGTATACACGTATACAAAAACAGAGAGGATTTTCTTCTCTTAAATGAAAAGTTCATGAAATGCGCATCGGCTCGAAAGCTTTCGATCTTGTCTTCATCGGTGAATGAAATCGGATTTATGTCGCGGCGTTTGTTAATGCGAGCATGAGTGGTCTCGCACGTGTGACGAAAATTGCACGATAAATATTGGTCATTCACTAAATTAAAAAAATCTTTCGGCTTGTCTCACTCCTTATCTCGGGAGTGCGACATAACGAGACAACAAGATGTTTCTCAGAGTTTTTGGTTATGACTGAAAATCTGATGATAAAATGAACCAACTAAATAAAGTGTGCAAATTTCTTTTTTCCTGCGTCTATTATTTCTCTGTTTCAAAAATATAAATTATTGAAGTAAAGTTGAATCCGTGCATTATCGATTAATCTTCGATTAAGGGGAAACATATTTACACGTGTTTACATGGAAAAAATGAAGATATCAAGTAAATACGCAATAACACATGACCAATAGCGATTGTTCTGTCGACAGATACGATAAAATGTCGATTATACAAGTAATCTTCGTGTAGATAACATGATTAATTATGTTATAAAATATTATTCAAGGTAATTCCCCGCGTAACCAAGTTGAAATTCATGAAATTCATTTATGCTATATGGAGCAAGAGCCAATGCAAAATTGTACAAGAAATCCAACGGTGAAAAATTTCAATATATGCACATAAGTGACGATACAAGCAACTGGCAAAAAATTTCAGAACGGCGAAGTTTAAAATATATATAATTTAAGGAGATGCGATTTGTCATATACAGTAAATACGTAAGCTGGGCAAAGAAATATTACATCTCATATAGTTTTATGTTTTATGCAAGATCTGATTGGCAATCGCAAACTGACTTCTAAGAATTACGAGTCTAATCGATCAAGTACTTGCGTCACGATTCTCAGATTTTTAATTGAAAGTTCAGCATGTCAGGAGCACAATAGTCGAAGTTATTTTATTAATCGTGTCGTCAATTGTCGTGTTTATTCATTTCTAGCAATATATTTTTCTTAACGAATGTTTTTTACTTGCTTCACTTTCGCGTGTATTATTTTTTACTAAAAGAAATACATGTTTTGAATAATGCGCTATTTATTACATATGCCGTTTTGTATGTTAATTATTAAATTAATGAAATATTGCAAATAGGTAGCGTAGGAATATCACAGTTTGAAACGATGTGAATAAAAATATTGCCATTCTAACTGCTTCTCTCTTTCAGTATATATGTACAACAATATAGTTAGGGGCATGACAATAACACACAGGTATTCGTATATATACATGTACATGAATATATATAAAAGATTTCATTAACATGAATAATTATTTTCAGAAAGTGCTATATAATGTCTCTACTAGTAAAAGTAAAAGTAAATAAAAGCAGATGTTCCAAGAGATAAGCGTCAAGAAACGATTCCACATTAAAACATGATTCCACATTAAAACATGATTGTGTTCTGAGAAATAATAGCAAAGAGTATTTATAACTCGCACATGTCATGCGCTTCTTGATTCCCCACCGACATGATAGCATATCTATATGATATAAAAATTGTTATTGTCAGAATATATATCACACTTCCAATAGTCACTGCAGCTCATACTAATCAGAAAAGCGAAACTCACGGCTGCAGTTACTTCAAAGTTCAACGTCGATCTGTGTGATTGCGCGTGCTGTGATTGCTTCCAATTTTGGAAGAAGGTAAAATTGGCAGCTAGGAAGGCCAGCGGATCCGGAAATGTTGCAAAAGTGTGAATAACGTTTCATAACTGAATACGAGGAAGAAAGAAAGGACAAAAACGATAGACACAAGAAATCAACAGAACTACGTTGAGAATAATAACGTTTATTCTCTTCACTTGTGACCGATCCGGACATTAGTCTCACAATGGTGATCACAATTCTAATTGTCGTGCTCCTCACGGTGTGTGTTTATCTGTACAGCATTATGAAGACCAAAATGGCACGCTTCGAGGAGCTGAATATTCCACATGAACGCCCGCGAATGTTCTTGGGTAATATGGTACCTTTTTTTCTCGGACGTGTGTCTTTAGCGGAGAATGTCCAAATGCTGTACAAACGTTTTCCAAAAACAAAATACTTTGGCTTTTACAATTTCATGACGCCGACCTTTGTGATTCGCGACCCAGACCTCATCACTTCGATCGCCATCAGAAACTTCGACCATTTTTGCGACCACCGTAATTTCGTGAACGAAGAGCTCGATCCAATAGCCAGCAAAAATCTATTCGGGTTGCGAGGTGATCATTGGCGCGAGATGCGGAAGCTACTCAGTCCAGCCTTCACGTCCAGTAAAATGAAGATGATGTTTGAATTAATGACCGAGTGCGCCGACAATTTCAGCAAACATATGGCCAACACCTCCAAAATCAGCAGGACGATAAATGTGAAAGCAGAAATGTGCAAGTACGCCAATGATGTAGTGGCCACATGCGCCTTCGGCATCAGCATGGACTCATTCAAACATCCAAACAACGAGTTCTACCTTTTGGTCAGGGAGGCCATAAACTTCGAAAGCAGTTTGTCTTTTAAATTTTTCCTGAATATTAACTTCCCAGAAGTCGCGAAATTTTTCAAAGTACGAGTATTCAGTGAGAAAATCGTGAACTTCTTTAAAGAGATTGTCAGCAGCACAGTAAGGATCAGAGATGAGAAGAATATTACACGCCCGGACATGATTCAATTGATGATGGAAACCAGGGACAAAAGTACCGGGCCAGCGTTCGATATCAACGAGATGACCGCTCAAGCGTTCGTTTTCTTCATCGCTGGATTTGACTCCGTGTCATCGGTAATGTGTTTCTTAGCACACGAGGTCGCGGTGAATCCCGATGTTCAGAGCAAACTGAAAGCTGAGATCGACCAAGTCCTCGAGCAGAACGACGGAAAACCCACTTACGAAGCCATAAATAGCATGAAGTATATGGATGCTGTGATAACCGAGTGTCTAAGGCTGTATCCGTTAGTGGCTTTTGTCGACAGACTATGCGTTAAAGAGTTCGAATTACCACCGTCGACTCCAGACAGCAAGCCGGTTACTATAAAAGCCGGAGAGAGCGTTTGGTTCCCGGGTTACTCATTGCATCGTGATCCCACTTATTACCCGGAGCCGGACAAATTCAATCCAGACAGATTCTTGAATGGCCACACGAACATGTCGGTTTATTTACCGTTTGGTATTGGGCCTAGAATCTGCATAGGTAACAGATTCGCCCTAATGCAGATGAAAGTGATGCTATTCTACGTTCTATGGCGATGCAATCTTGAGCCCGACGCCAAAACTAAAATTCCCATGGTACTGAGCAAACATACGTTCATCATGCTGGCGGATGGTGGTTTCTGGTTGAAAGTACGAGCGAGGGAATCGACAGCTTCCGTTGAACGTTGAATGAATGCTCGCCGAGAGGGCGGATGGAGAGGTGAAGATATATAAACTATAACTTTAGTAACATTTACTTTAGATATACGTGTCTGAATCGTCGGAATTAACGCACTTAAATAAGTTTTACTTTGCATGTTTATCATTTGCATATTCAGTAAAAAGTAGCTAAGGAATACAAAAATGAAAATTTGAAAAAGAAAATTCATTTGAAACTATCAATCATATAATTCGAAACTTCTTTTTTTAACTAATAATGTGAACCTGGTCAGCTTGAATCATTTTCATCATGTCATCTCTTAACAGAAATCGCGTATTTAACGCTTGCTATTAAATTTGATTGCGAGTGATATTTGCGGTGTAAGGTAGCGGCTGTTAGGGTTATCACGTGGAATGAACTTGAAATGTTATTACGCATCGGCGTGATTTTAGCTCTATATAAACCTAGATAAGAGCTTATCATTTTAAGAAGCTTTTCGAGAGAATCGACATATAAATGGTGCTCAATACGACATTGATTTTCAACAATTTATTCACTCTCAGTGTAACGGAATTTGAGGATATCGGAAAGACCGTCGCGCGGAGGAATACTCTATAGAAGGAAAAATTTAAGGTAAAGTACTGCGAAATAAAATGTTAATGCTTGTAATTAATGAATCAACGATAGGATTCTCTACAAATTTCTTTGGAAACGATGAATCTTTTATGCATGTTGTAATGTGTATACCGATACACAAAAACAAAGCGGTTTTATTTCTTCTCTTGAATGAAATGTGCATCGGCTCGAAAGCTTTCTCTTGTCTTCATCGGTGAATGAAACCGGATTTATGTCATGGCGACTATGAACGCGAGCGTGAAATGCGTCTTGCACGCGTCTTGACGAAAGTTGCACTATAAATATTGTTCATTCTGTATATTTATCGGGTCTTTCGACTCGTTTTACTTCTTATCGCGGTAGTATAGTATCAGCAAGATCAACACGAGACAACAAGATGTTTCTCAAGGATTTTGCGCATTTACGGTCGCCGTCGAAAATCTCATAATAAAATAAAACAACTAAATAAAACGTGTAAATTTCTTTTTTCTTGAGTTTTCTATTGTTTCTCTGTTTCAAGAATATAAATCAATAAAGTTGAATTCATGCATCATCGACAAATCTTCGTAAGGTAAAACTTGATTGGGGTGTAACATGCGTTTACACATATCTGCATGAAAAGAATGAAGTAAATACGGGATGACATGACAATAGCAAAATATTTTCGATAGATATACTTTCGAAACATCGTACAGAATGTGCATATAATATATAATACATTCTGCATAATTGATACTTTGTCAAGAAATACGATAAGATATCGATTATGCAAGTAATCTAATGTTTTGAGTCATTTTCACACGATAAATATTGTTCACTCTGTAAATTTATCAAGATATTTTTCGGCTTGTCTCACTCTTTACCTCGGGAGTGCGCTATTTGCAAGATCAAAGAAACAATAAGATGATTCTTAGAGTTCTGTGCACTTACTGTCGTGATTGAAAATTTGATAATAAAATGAACCAACTAAATTAAATGCGCAAACTTCTTTTCCTGTGTCTACTGTTTCCCTCTTTCAAGAATATAAATCATTGGAATGATATTGAATCCGTGCATTATCGATTAATATTTGATTGAGAAAGAACGTATGTTTACACGTATTAATATGGAAAAAATAAAGATACGAAGTAAATACGCGATAATATGATCAGTGCCGTACATTTTGTCGACGGATAAGGTAAGATATCGATTCTGCAAGTAATTACAAGTAAGATATCGATTCTGCAACTTTGTATGTAAATAACATGACTAATTATATAATGAAGAACTGTTCAAGGTAATTTCCTACCTAACTAAGTTCAAATTCAGTATGCTATATAGAGCAAGAACTCTATTAAAAATGGAATATCGTCAATAGACCTCTGTGCAAAATTTCAATATATGCAAATAAGTAGCGACATAAGCAACTAGCAAAAAATTTCAGTACGGCGTTTAAAATATAATTTAAGAAAGTGCGATTTGTCATATACAATAAATAATAGTAAGCTGGGCAAAGAAATTTTACATATCATGTAGTCTTCTGTTTTGTACAAGACCTGTTTGGCAATCTCATACAGACTTCTAAGAATTATAAATCTAATTGAATACTTGCGTCACGATTCTCGGATTATCAATTGAAAGTTCAGCATGTCAGAAGCGTAGTAGTTAAAGTCGTCAAGTCATTAATCATGTCGTCAATTGTACTTATTCATTTTCTGCAATATACATTTCCTAACAAATATTTTCTACTTGACCCGCGAAAGCGGGTCAAGTAGATATTACTTTTTTGCTACAAGAAATATACATTTTGAATAATGCGCTATTTATGACACATGCTGTCTTGCATGTTAATTATTAATTTAAAGAAATATTGCAAATAGTTGGTGTAAGAATATCATAGAAACGATGTGATTAAAAATCTTACCATTCTAACTGCCTTTCTTTTCCAGTATACGTGTATAACAATGCAGTTAGCGATATGACAATAACGCACGGATATTCGTACGCATCTATACGAATGTATAAACCATTTTATTAACGGTCATTTCACGAAAAATTCTTTCTCGGAAAGTGCTACATAACCCATTAGCCTCCCATTAGTCTCCGTTAGTAACAAACAAATGTTTCAAGCCATATAAGCGTCAAGAAACGCTCCCATGTTATATAATATTCTGTTCTGACAATGATGCAGGATATTTGCAGTTGGCATACGTTGGCTGGTAATACGCTTCTTGCTCATCCACGCACTTGATAACGTATCTGTAGCTTAATATAAAAGTTGTTATTGCGAGAATAGGTATCACTTTCCATCGTTACTACAGCCGATACTAGTCAGCGAAGCGAAACTCGCGTCTGCAATTTCTCAATAGTTAAATATCGATCTGTGTGATCGCGTATGTGCCGTAATTGTTCCCAACTTTGGAAGAAGATAAGATTGGCAGGTGGAGGAGGCAGCGGATCCAGAAACGCTGCGAAAGTGTGAATAACATGTTATAACTGAAAACGAGGAAGAAAGAAAGGACGACAGACTCAAGGAATCAATTACGTTGAGAATAATAGAACATTTCTTCTCTTCACCGGTGACTAATCTGGAAATTAGTCTCACAATGATGACCACAGTCCTACTTGCAGTGCTCTTCACGGTGTGTGTTTATCTATACAGCATCATGAAGGCCAAAATGGCACGCTTCGAGGGGCTAAATATTCCATATGAACGCCCGTGGATCTTCTTGGGTAATATGGTACCTTTTCTTCTCGGACATGTGTCTTTAGCGGAGAATGTCCAAATGCTGTACAAACGTTTTCCAAAAACAAAATACTTTGGCTTTTACAATTTCATGACGCCGACCTTTGTGATTCGCGACCCAGAACTCATCACTTCGATCGCCATCAGAAACTTCGACAATTTTTGCGACCACCGTAATTTCGTGAACGAAGAGCTCGATCCAATAGCCAGCAAAAATCTATTCGGGTTGCGAGGTGATCATTGGCGCGAGATGCGGAAGCTACTCAGTCCAGCCTTCACGTCCAGTAAAATGAAGATGATGTTTGAATTAATGACCGAGTGCGCCGACAATTTCAGCAAACATATGGCCAACACCTCCAAAATCAGCAGGACGATAAATGTGAAAGCAGAAATGTGCAAGTACGCCAATGATGTAGTGGCCACATGCGCCTTCGGCATCAGCTTGGATTCGTTCAAACATCCAGACAACGAGTTTTACCTTCTGGGCAGAGAGGCCATAAACTTCGAAAGCGGTTTATCTTTTAAACTTTTCCTGAATATTAACTTCCCAGAAGTCGCGAAATTTTTCAAAGTACGAGTATTCAGTGGGAAAATCGTGAACTTCTTTAAAGAAGTTGTCAGTAGTTCGGTGAGGATCAGAGATGAGAAGGGTATTACACGTCCGGACATGATTCAATTGATGATGGAAACCAGGGACAAAAGTACAGGTCCAGCGTTCGATATTGACGAGATGACCGCCCAAGCGTTCGTTTTCTTCATCGGTGGATTTGATTCCGTGTCATCGGTAATGTGCTTTTTAGCACACGAGGTCGCGGTGAATCCCGATGTTCAGAGCAAGCTGAAAGCCGAGATCGAGCAAGTCCTCGAGCAGAACGACGGAAAACCCACTTACGAGGCCATAAATAGCATGAAGTATATGGATGCTGTGATAACCGAGTGCCTAAGGATGTATCCGTTAGCAGCCTTCCTCGACAGACTATGCGTTAAAGAGTTCGAATTACCACCGCCGACTCCGAATAGCAAACCAATTACTGTGAAACCTGGAGAGAGCATCTGGTTCTCGAGTTATCCGCTGCATCGTGACCCCACTTATTATCCAGAGCCGGACAAATTCAATCCAGACAGATTTCTGAACGGCCACACGGATAGCTCGATTTATCTGCCGTTCGGTATTGGACCTAGAATCTGCATAGGTAACAGATTCGCCCTGATGGAGATGAAAGTGATGCTGTTTTACATTCTGTGGCGATGCAATCTCGAGCCCGATGCCAAAACTAAAATTCCGATGGTACTGAGCAAGCGGACGTTTTTTATGCTGGCGGATGGTGGCTTCTGGTTGAAAGTACGAGCGAGGGAATCGACAGTTTCCGTTGGGCAATGAATGCTCTCCGGGAGGGCGGATGCAGGGGCAAAGATATATAAACTATAATTCTAGTAATAAATATTTTAAATATGATACGTGTGAATCGCCTGAATTGTGAACTTCATTAAATTTGACATTTCATGTTAATCATTTGCATATTTAATAAAGAATAGCTTAGAAAGACAAAAATGAAAAGTTGAAAAAGAAAATCCATTCGAAGCTACCACATGATCATGTAATGATTGAAAGTATCTTCTTTTTTTACTAAAATATGAACAGTTTCAGTTTTGAGTTATTTTCATACGATAAATATTGTTCACTCTGTAAATTTATCAAGATATTTTCGGCTTGTCTCACTCTTTACCTCGGGAGCGCGCTATTTGCAAAGAAACAATAAGATGCTTCTTAGAGTTTTGTGCACTTACTGTCGTGATTGAAAATTTGATAATAAAATGAACCAACTAAATTAAATGCGCAAACTTCTTTTCTTGTGTCTACTGTTTCCCTTTTTCAAGAATATAAATCATTGGAATAATATTGAATCCGTGCATTATCGATTAATATTTGATTGAGAAAGAACGTATGTTTACACGTATTTATATGGAAAAAAAAAAGATACGAAGTAAATACGCGATAATATGACTAGTGCCGTACATTTTGTCGACGGATAAGATAAGATATCGATTCTGCAAGTAATTACAAGGAAGATATCGATTCTGCAACTTTGTATGTCAATAACATGACTAATTATATAATGAAGAACTGTTCAAGGTAATTTCCTACCTAACCAAGTTCAAATTCAGTATGCTATATAGGGTAAGAACTCTGAAATGAAAAATGGAAAATCGTCAATAGATCTCACGGTGAAAAATTTCAATATATGCAAATAAGTGGCGACATAAGCAACTAGCAAAAAATTTCAGTACGGGGTTTAAAATATAATTTAAGAAAGTGCGATTTGTCATATACAATAAATAATAGTAAGCTGGGCAAAGAAATTTTACATATCATGTAGTCTTTTGTTTTGTACAAGACCTGTTTGGCAATCTCATACAGACTTCTAAGAATTATAAATCTAATTGAATGCTAGCGTCGCGATTCTCGGGTTATCAATTGAAAGTTCAGCATGTCAGGAGCGTAGTAGTAAAAGTCGTTTCATTAATCATGTCATCAATTGTACTTATTCATTTTTAGCAATATACGTTTCCTAACAAATATTTTCTACTTGACCCGCTTTCGCGGGTCAAGTAGATATTACTTTTTTGCTACAAGAAATATACATTTTGAATAATGCGCTATTTATGACACATGCCGTCTTGCATGTTAATTATTAAATTAATGAAATATTGCAAATAGGTGGTGTAAGAATATCATAGAAACGATGTGATTAAAAATCTTACCATTCTAACTGCCTTTCTTTTCCATTATACGTGTATAACAATGCAGTTAGCGATATGACAATAACGCACGGATATTCGTACGCATCTATACGAATGTATAAACCATTTTATTAACGGTCATTTCACGAAAAATTCTTTCTCGGAAAGTGCTACATAACCCATTAACCTCCCATTAGTCTCCGTTAGCAAGCAAATGTTTCAAGCCATATAAGCGTCAAGAAACGCTCCCATGTTATATAATATTCTGTTCTGACAATGATACAGGATATTTGCAGTTGGCATACGTCATACGTTTCTCGATCATCCACGCACTTGATAACGTATCTGTAGCTTAATATAAAAGTTGTTATTGCGAGAATAGGTATCACTTTCCATCGTTACTACAGCCGATACTAGTCAGCGAAGCGAAACTCGCGTCTGCAATTTCTCAATAGTTAAATATCGATCTGTGTGATCGCGTATGTGCCGTAATTGTTCCCAACTTTGGAAGAAGATAAGATTGGCAGGTGGAGGAGGCAGCGGATCCAGAAACGCTGCGAAAGTGTGAATAACATGTTATAACTGAAAACGAGGAAGAAAGAAAGGACGACAGACTCAAGGAATCAACTACGTTGAGAATAATAGAACATTTCTTCTCTTCACCGGTGACTGATCTGGAAATTAGTCTCACAATGATGACCACAGTCCTACTTGTCGTGCTCTTCACGGTATGTGTTTATCTGTACAGCATCATGAAGGCCAAAATGACACGCTTCGAGAAGCTGAATATTCCACATGAACGCCCGTGGATCTTCTTGGGCAATATGGCACCCTTTTGCTTTGGGCGTATGTCTATGACGGAGACTCTCCAAACGCTATACAAACGTTTTTCGTATGCAAAATACTTTGGCTTGTACAATTTCACGACGCCGGTCTTTATGATTCGCGACCCAGACCTCATCACGTCGATCGCCATCAAAAACTTCGACAATTTTTGCGATCACCGTAATTTCGTAAACCAAGAGCTTGATCCAATAGCCAGCAGAAATCTATTCGGTCTGCGAGGCGATCATTGGCGCGAGATGCGGAAGCTACTCAGTCCAGCCTTCACGTCCAGTAAGATGAAGATGATGTTCGGATTAATGACCGAGTGCGCCGACAATTTCAGCAAACATATGGCCAACACCTCCAAAATCAGCAGGACGATAAATGTGAAAGCAGAAATGTGCAAGTACGCCAACGATGTAGTGGCCACATGCGCGTTCGGCATCAGCTTGGACTCGTTCAAACATCCAGACAACGAGTTTTACCTTCTGGGCAGAGAGGCCATAAACTTCGAAAGCGGTTTATCTTTTAAATTCTTCATGAATATGAACTTCCCAGAAATCGCGAAATTTTTCAAAATACGAGTATTTAATGAAAAGATCGAGAACTTCTTTAAAGAAGTTGTCAGTAGTTCGGTGAGGATCAGAGATGAGAAGGGTATTACACGTCCGGACATGATTCAGTTGATGATGGAAACCAGGGACAAAAGTACAGGGCCAGCGTTCGATATGGACGAGATGACAGCCCAAGCTTTCGTTTTCTTCATCGGTGGATTTGATTCCGTGTCATGGGTAATGTGCTTTTTAGCACACGAGGTCGCGGTGAATCCCGATGTTCAGAGCAAGCTGAAAGCCGAGATCGAGCAAGTCCTCGAGCAGAACGACGGAAAACCTACTTACGAGGCCATAAATAGCATGAAGTATATGGATGCTGTGATAACCGAGTGCCTAAGGATGTATCCGTTAGGAGCCTTCCTCGACAGACTATGCGTTAAGGAGTTCGAATTACCACCGCCGACTCCGAATAGCAAACCAATTACTGTGAAACCTGGAGAGAGCATCTGGTTCTCGAGTTATCCGCTGCATCGTGACCCCACTTATTATCCGGAGCCGGACAAATTCAATCCAGACAGATTTCTGAACAGTCACACGGACAGCTCGATTTATCTGCCGTTCGGTATTGGGCCTAGAATCTGCATAGGTAACAGATTCGCCCTGATGGAGATGAAAGTGATGCTATTTTACATTCTATGGCGATGTACTCTCGAACCCGATACCAAAACTAGAATTCCGATGGTACTGAAGAAGCGGTCGTTGATGATGATTCCGGATGGTGGCTTCTGGTTAAAAATACGAGCCAGAGAATCGACAGCTCCCGTTGCACAATAAATACTTGCTGGGAGACCGGATGCAGGGACAAAGATATATAAACTATAATTTTGGTAACAATTACTTCAAATATGATACGTGTGTATCGCCTGAATTGTGAACTTAATTAAGTTTTACTTTCCATGTTTATCATTTGCATATCCTATATATAAAGAATATGCTAAGAAACGCAAAAATGAAAATCTGAAAAAGAAAATTCATTTGAAACTATGAATTAAATAATTCGAAACTTCTTTTTTTTTTACGAATAATGTAAACCGAGTCAACTTGAATCATTTTCATCACGTCGTCTTTTAACAAAGAAATCGCGTATTCAACGCCTGCCATTAAATTTGATTGCGATAGCAAAAATTCATCAATTGTCACATTTGCGGTGTAAGGTAGCAGCTGTTAGGCTTATCATGTGGAATGAACTTGAAATGTTATTACGCATCGGCGTGACTTTAGCTCTATGCAAACCTAGATAAGCGCTCATCATTTCAAGTAGCTTTTCAAGGGAATCGACATATAAATGGCGCTCAATATGACATTGATTTTCAATATTTTATTTTCCCTCTCGGTGTAACGGAATTTTAAGATACCCTAAAGGCCGTCGCGCGGAGAAATACTCTATAGGAGGAAAAAGTTAAGGTAAAATCACTGCGAAATAAAATTTTAATGCCTGTAATAAATGAATCAACGATAAGATTCTCTACAAATTTCTTTGGAAACGATGAATCTTTTATGCATGTTGTAATGTGTGTATACCGGTACACAATAACAAAGCGGTTTTATTTCTTCTCTTGAATGAAATGTGCATCGACTCAAAAGCTTTCTCTTGTTTTCATCGGTGAATGAAACCGGATTTATGTCGTGGCGACTATGAACGCGAGCGTGAAATGCGTCTTGCACGCATCTTGACGAAAGTTGCACGATAAATATTGTTCATTCTGTATATTTATCGGGACTTTCGACTCGTTTTACTTCTTATCGCGGTAGTATAGTATCAGCAAGATCAACACGAGACAACAAGATATTTCTCAAGGATTTTGCGCATTTACGGTCACCGTCGAAAATCTCATAATAAAATAAAACAACTAAATAAAACGTGTAAATTTCTTTTTTCTTGTGTTTTCTATTGTTTCTCTATTTCAAGAATATAAATCAATAAAGTTGAATTCATGCATCATCGATAAATCTTCGTAAGGTAAAATTTGATTGGGGTGAAACATGCGTTTACACATATCTGCATGGAAAGAATGAAGTAAATACGCGATGACATGACCAATAGCAAAATATTTTCGATAGATATACTTTCGAAACATCGTAAAGAATGTGCATATGATATATAATACATTCTGCATAATTGATACTTTGTCAAGAAATACGATAAGATATCGATTATGCAAGTAATCTAATGAGCCGTTTCAGTTTTGAGTCATTTTCACACAATAAATATTGTTCACTCTGTAAATTTATCAAGATATTTTTCGGCTTGTCTCACTCTTTACCTCGGGAGTGCGCTATTTGCAAGATCAAAGAAACAATAAGATGATTCTTAGAGTTCTGTGCACTTACTGTCGTGATTGAAAATTTGATAATAAAATGAACCAACTAAATTAAATGTGCAAACTTCTTTTCTTGTGTCTACTGTTTCCCTCTTTCAAGAATATAAATCATTGGAATAATATTGAATCCGTGCATTATCGATTAATATTTGATTGAGAAAGAACGTATGTTTACACGTATTTATATGGAAAAAATAAAGATACGAAGTAAATACGCGATAATATGATCAGTGCCGTACATTTTGTCGACGGATAAGGTAAGATATCGATTCTGCAAGTAATTACAAGTAAGATATCGATTCTGCAACTTTGTATGTAAATAACATGACTAATTATATAATGAAGAACTGTTCAAGGTAATTTCCTACCTAACTAAGTTCAAATTCAGTATGCTATATAGAGCAAGAACTCTATTAAAAATGGAATATCGTCAATAGACCTCTGTGCAAAATTTCAATATATGCAAATAAGTAGCGACATAAGCAACTAGCAAAAAAATTCAGTACGGCGTTTAAAATATAATTTAAGAAAGTGCGATTTGTCATATACAATAAATAATAATAAGCTGGGCCAAGAAATTTTACATATCATGCAGCCTTTTGTTTTGTACAAGACCTGTTTGGCAATCTCATACAGACTTTTAAGAATTATAAATCTAATTGAATACTTGCGTCACGATTCTCGAGTTATCAATTGAAAGTTGAGCATGTCAGAGGCGTAGTAGTAAAAGTCGTTTCATTAATCATGTCGTCAATTGTACTTATTCATTTTTAGCAATATATATTTCCTAACAAATATTTTCTTTTGATCCGCTTTCGCGTATAGTATTGGGTGAGTGCAAAAGTTCGTGCGGAGTTTGTGAGTAAAAGTCACACAGTGATTAGGCAAACAAAAATCTTTATTCAATCAATGATATATTCTCCATCGTTTTCTATAATCTTTTCCCAACGTTCTGGCAGCATACGGATGCCTCGATCATAAAAACTGCGCGGTTTAGATTCAAAGAACGAAGAGACGCCGTTTTTTAAGGCCTCCAAAGAGTCAAAGTTTTTTCCATTTTAATAATTTTGCAATGACCGGAACAAGTGATAGTCAGATGGTGCGATATCAGGAGAATATGGTGGATGCGTTAAGACATCCCATTTCAGGCTCTTCAGTTTGCGCAGCGTCTTTTTCGAAACGTGTGGTCTGGCGTTGTCGTGATGAAAGACGACTCCCTTGCGATTTGACAAAATCGGACGTTTCTCTTTTATTTCTCGATTCAGATTGGTTAATTGGCGACAGTACTTGTCCGAATCAATCGTTTCGCCAGCGGGGAGAAGCTCGAAATAGATTATGCCCTTGCAATCCCACCAAACAGAGAGCATCACCTTCATCGGGTGCAAACTGGCCTTTGGCATTGCGTCACCATGCTCACCTGATTGTTTCCATGTCCGTTTGCGCTGAACATTGTTGTAGAGGACCCATTTCTCATCACCCGTCACTAGTCGATCCAAAAACGACTCGTTATTGAGCCGCCCGAGTAAAGAAACGGCTGCAGAAATTCGCTTGATTTTGTTCTTCTCGGTTAGCAAATGGGGCACCCATATATCGAGCTTCAAATCGAATCCCATCTTCTTTAAACGCCGAAAAGCGGTTGATCGGTCAACGTTTAGTGCTGTAGCAACTTCTTCTGTTGAAATTCGCGGATTATTGAGCACTAAAGTACGCAAAACATCGTCATCAATGTCAGAAGGTCGACCAGAGCGTGGCTCGTCTTCAAGGTTAAATTCTCCGCGCCGAAATTTAGCAAACCATTTTTCCACAGTTCGTTTAGCTGGTGCTTCATCCTGATAAACATCCTGAATGTTTTTTACGGCTGCGGCAACGTTTATTCCCTTCCGAAACTCGTAAAGCATAACATGCCGTAAATGCACCTTATCGATACTCATTTTTAAAGTGATATTTCTCGAAGCAGTTTGTATGAAAACAAATGATTTTTTTTTTAATAACAGCTGAAGACGTCACCTTTCCAACGTTATATAATATGTAGATGGAAGTATTAATGACAACACTTTACGACGCTTATAACTCCATCTATTGAAACTCCGCACGAACTTTTGCACTCACCCAATACTTTTTTGCTAGAAGAAATATATATTTTGAATAATGCGCTATTTATGACACATGCCGTCTTGCATGTTAATTATTAAATTAATGAAATATAGGTGGTGTAAGAATATCATAGAAACGATGTGATTAAAAATCTTACCATTCTAACTGCCTTTCTTTTCCAGTATACGTGTATAACAATGCAGTTAGCGATATGACAATAACGCACGGATATTCGTACGCATCTATACGAATATATAAACCATTTTATTAACGGTCATTTCACGAAAAATTCTTTCTCGAAAAGTGCTACATAACCCATTAGCCTCCCATTAGTCTCCGTTAGCAAGCAAATGTTTCAAGCCATATAAGCGTCAAGAAACGCTTCCATATTATATAATATTCTGTTCTGACTATGATGCAGGATATTTGAGTTGGCATACGTCATACGCTTCTCGATCATCCACGCACTTGATAACGTATCTGTAGCTTAATATAAAAGTTGTTATTGCGAGAATAGGTATCACTTTCCATCGTTACTGCAGCCGATACTAGTCAGCGAAGCGAAACTCGCGTCTGCAATTTCCCAAAAGTTAAATATCTGTGTGATCGCGTATGTGCCGTAATTGTTCCCAATTTTGGAAGAAGATAAGATTGGCAGGTGGAGGAGGCAGCGGATCCAGAAACGCTGCGAAAGTGTGAATAACATGTTATAACTGAAAACGAGGAAGAAAGAAAGGACGACAGACTCAAGGAATCAACTACGTTGAGAATAATAGAACATTTCTTCTCTTCACCGGTGACTGATCTGGAAATTAGTCTCACAATGATGACCACAGTCCTACTTGTCGTGCTCTTCACGGTATGTGTTTATCTGTACAGCATCATGAAGGCCAAAATGACACGCTTCGAGAAGCTGAATATTCCACATGAACGCCCGTGGATCTTCTTGGGCAATATGGCACCCTTTTGCTTTGGGCGTATGTCTATGACGGAGACTCTCCAAACGCTATACAAACGTTTTTCGAACGCAAAGTATTATGGCTTGTACAATTTTATGACGCCGATCTTTGTGATTCGCGACCCAGATCTCATCACGTCGGTCGCCATTACAAACTTCGACAATTTTTGCGACCACCGTAATTTCGCGAACGAAGAGCTCGATCTAATAGCCAGTAAAAATCTATTCGGCCTGCGAGGTGATCATTGACGCGAGATGCGGAAGCTACTCAGTCCAGCCTTCACGTCCAGTAAAATGAAGATGATGTTTGAATTAATGACTGAGTGCGCCGACAATTTCAGCAAGCATATGGCCAGCACGTCCAAAATCAGCAGGACGGTAAATGTGAAAGAAGAAATGTGCAAGTACGCCAACGACGTGGTGGTCACATGCATCTTCGGCATCAGCTTGGACTCGTTCAAACATCCAAATAACGAGTTTTATCTTTTCGGCAGGAAGATCATAAACTTCGAAAGCGGTTTGTCTTTTAAATTCTTCATGAATATGAACTTCCCAGCAATCGCGAAATTTTTCAAAATACGAGTATTTAATGAAAAGATGGAGAACTTCTTTAAAGAGGTTGTCATCAACTCGATGAAGATCAGAGATGAGAAGAATATTACACGCCCGGACATGATTCAATTGATGATGGAAACCAGAGACAAAAATACCGGGCCTGCGTTCGATATCGACGAGATGGCCGCCCAAGCGTTCATCTTCTTCGCCGGTGGATTTGATTCCGTGTCATCGGTAATGTATTTCTTAGCACACGAGGTCGCGACAAATCCTGATGTTCAGAGCAAGCTGAGGGTCGAGATCGACCAAGTCCTCGAGCAGAACGACGGGAAACCTACTTACGAAGCCATAAACAGCATGAAGTATATGGATGCTGTGATAACCGAGTGCCTGAGGTTGTATCCGTTAGTGGCCTTCATCGACAGACTATGCGTGAAAGAGTTCGAATTACCACCGCCGACTCCAGACGGCAAACCGGTCATTGTGAAACCCGGGGAGAGCGTTTGGTTGCCGAATCACTCGCTACATCGTGACCCTACTTATTATCCAGAGCCGGACAAATTCAATCCAGACAGATTCTTGAATGGCCACACGAACATGTCGGTTTATTTACCGTTTGGTAAATAAACCGACATGTTCGTGTGGCCATTCAAGAATCTGTCTGGATTGAACCTAGAATCTGCATAGGTAACAGGTTCTCCGTGATAGAGATAAAAGTGGTGCTATTCTATCTTCTGTGGCGATGCACTCTCGAGCCCGATACCAAAACTAAAATTCCGATGGTACTGAGGAAGAGGATGTTTGTCATGCTGGCAGATAGTGGCTTCTGTTTGAAAGTACGAGCGAGGGAATCGACAGCTTCCGTTGGCAATGAATGCTCGCCGAGAGAGCGGATGGAAGGACAAAGATATATAAACTAAAATTTTGGTAACATTTACTTTAAATATGATAGATGTGAATTGCTTGAATTATGAACTTAATCAAGTTTTACTTTTTATGTTTATCATATATGCATATTCAATAGCAAAGAACTAGCTAAGAAACGCAAAAATGGAAATTTGAAAAATATAATTCATTCGAATTTTTTAACAAAGAAATTATATATGCCACACGCTTGCCATTAATTTTGCTTGCGATTGCGAAAATCCATAAATCACATTGGCATATTATCACATTGGCAGTGTAAGCTGTTAGACTTATCATGTGGAATGAACTTAAAATATTATCACGCTTGGACGTAATTTTTGGGTAATCTATATATATATATATATATATATATGTGTGTGTGGAATGTGATTATATATATATATATATAGATTACCCAAAAATTACCCCCAAACGTAATAACATTTTAAGTTCATTCCACATGATAAGCCTAACAGCTACTATCTTACACTGTCAATGTGATAATTTATGAATTTTCGTAATCGCAAGTAAATTTAATGGCAAGCGTGTGGCATATGTAATTTTATATATATATATATATATATATATATATATATATATATATATATAGAGAGAGAGAGAGAGAGAGAGAGAGAGAGAGAGAGAGAGAGAGAGAGAGAGAGAGAGAGAGAGAGAGAGAGAGAGAGAGATTCATATATGTGTTTCGTGAAAAAGCATGGTACAACTGTAGGTTTTCATTGAGAGTTGCTACTTTAAACCTCTCTGAACGGAAAATTATTGAATTTAGAGAGTCGTGCCTATTGAGACTTTCGTTCGAGATGTTGAGGACCATAACATACTTCAATTCCATCTAATTTAACCGAGGAAACATTCCCATAAGATCTGTGCAGAGTCCTTTGAGGATATCGTGATGGCTGACGTGAATGTTACGCGAATGTTGTGCAGAAAGATATATAGAAAGAGAATTTAAGATAAAAATCTGTAGAAAGAGAAATTTAAGATAAAATCACTGAGAAATAAAATTTTAATGCCTGTAATAAAGAGATAACAGATAAACGATTAGATGCTTCACAAATTTCTTTTGAAACGATAATTTATTCACTTAAGTGTATACCATGTATATAGAGGCGATTATATTATTTACAACGGTCCAATTTTTTTGCAAATTCAAATGAACCAGGCATACTAATAGTAATACAGATTACACGGGAATAATAAGATAGTTACACAATTTATATATAATATATAGTTATATAGTTATAATTATTATATAGTTATGATGTAGTGTTATTATACTAATTATAATACTAATATAATATAGTATAATATAAATAATAATATGGTTATAATTAATATCCGATAAATATTCTTGCATGTATGTTGTAATGTCTATACACGTACACAAAAGCGGACAGGTTTTATTCTTTTTCCCCAATAATAAAGCTTAAACGAAATATGATGTAAAAAGAGGACATCCGGTGATTATTGATAATTTGGAAGGAAAATTAATGCACATTACAAAAACCGGTTTCGATTACTATGGTGCTTTCTCATACACTTGGTAGCCTTGCGCAATATCGTTCGCAGACAACTACGAAAGGCGACGCCGTACATTGCATATAAAAGGAAGTTGATGCTAAAGTTGGTGTAATAAGGCAGCATGAATAGCTGTTGCAGGCACCACAGCAGGGCCGGCGTCTCCTTCTCCGCCAAGGTGAGAAAGAACACGCATAGACGGATGATGTAACTGAAAATGAGATGAGTCGTTTATAAGTTAAGCGGGGAACCTGGTTTATAAGGTCAAGATTTTCGAATTTTGTTTTTTTTTTTGGCTTAATTGGTAGTTAAACTATTCATGAATATATTCCCAAAGTTTCAGAGCCCAATTCGAAATATTTTAAAAGTTATAGAACACATGGTGAGTCAGCGTCGCGCAGGTATACGAGCGCTCGGCCGGAGCGTTCCTTTTGTCCGGATTTAACCCATTCGAATCATATGACGACCTCAGGTCGCAATGCTACAGTGCTCTGAATAAATGCATGTAATTCTGTTATTCCGTTATAGATGTCGTTTGTATGTATTCTAATGTAAAGAGGTGACATCAGGTGAACATCAAGTGAAACTGTTTGGCAGTGCAAAAAGTGTGGTGTTGCTCTATGCGCATGATCATGCTATTAGGGGATTTGAATATGATTCCTCAGCCAACAGAATAGGTGTATAAATATGACATCATTTGGTTAATACTCGGCAGATGTTTGTCTGAATAACGCAAGACTTATACTAACTATTACTCTGACAAGTAACACTACCCAACTGTCATTCACCGATTCCAATGAAATTTGGCACGCACGTAGAACATTGAAAAATATTGAACACGTGTTTTTTTTATATCGGCTGACAACGCATTTTAAGGGTGAAAATCACTCCTTGATCCCTGAACATGAAAGCACTATTTCAACCTTTTGTACATATTACATGTGATTTCCGTCAAACTTGTCTTTCATTGAACCAGTCAGTAAGGGATTTTTAACGTCGCTGATTACTTGATCTGAAGATAAAATTACAAAATTCAAGATGGCGGACCGAAATTGTAAAAAGATGGCTGATTCAAACCAATTTTGGTATCTGGAGGTTTCTGGGGCCTCTAATTACGAAACTGAAGTTGGAAGTCAAAATATCATGCGTTTGTCGCACTTTATTATTATTATTATTATTATTGTAATGTGTTTTACTTGTAAGATTTTTAAGAAGGTTTATTGTAAACTTCCAAGGATATTAATTATATAAGATATCTATATCTATATCTTATCAAGATGTGTCAGAATATCATTACATCTTCCGCTCGGATACTGACGGATAATAATCTTTTGGAAGACCAACTTCCTAATCTGAGAAAAACTGACGCGACAGGTCAATTTTGAATACCGATTCATTATTAAATTCAGTAAATGTAATTGTCTGAGGCAATATCCTTCTTCACTGGTACAATTTCGATCTGTCATATTGCGTCATATTCCACCATCTGTCATATTTCCCGCAGATTGGCAACTCGGTTGGCGCTCTTTAGATTAGAGATACATCACGGCGCCATTTTGCAATTATTTTACAATATAAAAATTTCTTTTACATCCTTAAATAAGCAGTTAAATATTGTGAAAGTTTTAGAAACCTCAAGTGCATTATTGTCAATAAAAAAAATTCATAAAAATCCCCTTTCTTTTAGCCTCCTAAACCAGGTTCCCCTCTTAAAAGTAAAGAAATAAGTACGGAAGTTGAAAAGAAGTAGAATGAATAACTAAAGACATAGAGGAGAGATAGAACAAAGTAAAGAAATATGTAAAGGTTGAAACCTTAACCGCAGCGTGATGTATACCCATGATGATGACGATGATGTTCTAGTTTCAGCTTTAGTCCAAGAATTCGCGAAAAGTTTATCTTGCAAGGTAAAGACAGAGATATCGATGCATTGCTCACCTGGGTAAATTCAGTACTATAAACACAGTGCTGATCAATAAGAGCACCTTGGTGGTGCTTTGGTGGCCTGAGAAATGATGCGACTCCGTGATATTTGAACTTCGATGGTGACTCGTGCGTTGGGGCAGCGAAGGTGGCAACTCAGGAATGGGACGTTGTCGTTCCGCTCGGCATTCCGGCTGACGTTCTGGCATCGACGGGAATTCTGTAAAGTCAGAGACAAATTGTTTTGCTTTAACTTTTCGAAACACGCACGCATACGCATACGCAACACGATGTCATCGTGTGGATTTGTGATTTTCCATTACACAAGAATATTTTCCACCCCATATCCGTAGGATTTTCTTCATCAAAGCTCGCTATCCCCTTCATCGAGAGATCTTGAATCTTGAAGTTTCAGTAAACCTTACAACTTACCTATAAATTCGAGAACATTTTCGTCCTCCTCCTTGTCAACCATGCGCGTCGGCCTCATCCAAACGTTGTCCCATTGGTTGGAGTATATGTGGCTCATCTTCGGGGACGGCGAATGACTTGGCGGCGGTGTGGGAGCTGACACGTACTTCGAATTCCCGATATCTGCGAGAGACAAATTGTTTCTTGCTTGAATTTTTCTAAAATACAGACTTATATGCACATAAATTAAGCGCTCCACGAGAGGCTGCGAAGACTACATCTGCCTGTGCCACAAACATTCGATCCTCGCTCGAGCTCGACTCTCGTTGGTGCGAACTAAAGATAGCACGCTTGTGGACAGTGGAAGGATTAATATATAGTTGGCCATTGTATGTTGTTCCTAAGCATTTCATAAGAAGAAGTGTGTATGTACGTGTATGTACAAAATCTAAAGTGCACTCTTCAGCGAGGGACTTCAATCTCAGCAGACTAACCCACCCATCGATTCGAAATATCTGTCGCTCTCCTCTTGAAGAGCGTACCATGATCCGAGCCATACGCAGTCGTATCGTTTCGCCGATGAAGGAATCGACGGCTGGAGCGACGAACGAATCGGAAGAGAAGGAGATGACGGAGTCCTCAACGGACTCGCGATTTCTACGAAACGCGAAACAAATTGCGTTACTCCACTTCTTCGGAAGAAAAATTCCAACGAGACGGAGACTTGAGTATCTCACGTCGCGACAGACCCACTTACCAATCGATTCGAAAACATTCTCATCCTCTTTCTCCTCGACAAGGTACTCCGGTCCGGGCCATACGCAGCCGTATCGCCTAGTGGACGAAGGGATCGACGACGGCGGGAGCGACAAACGAATCGGCCGAACAGGAGTTGACACATACGTCCGCGGACGTTCGATTTCTGTGAACGTTTTGTTTGACAAAGTCTTCTTTTCAAATAGACTTACACATAAGTATTCCTTCTATCTGCACACTTAATTTCGTTAGTTAATATACTCTGGAAAAAACAAGAAACAAAAGAACGGTGCAACACGTTCGTTATTCAGATGTTATTCCAGAGTTTTGGTAACTTCTTTTTTTACATATGACAACACAAATTATTTATTTCTTTTACATAATTATGTGCGACATGCTTTGTTTCATAATGAGAACACGGAACAAATTGTTTACTATTACACATGTGCGACGTTAATAACAAACGTGTTAGTCTTGTATCACGATAAAGCAACCAACTCACCTGTCGGCTCGAAAGCTCTTTCGTTTCTGTCCTCATCGGGGAATGAAACTGGATCTATGTCGCGGCGTCTATTAATGCGAGCGTGAACGGTCTGAAAATTACAAGTACAATATATATTGTTTATGCTGAATCTAGACTGATCAAGACTTTCGACGTGTTTCACTTTTTTTATCCCGAGAGCACGCTTCACAATGACAAGATAACGAGATGTTTCTCAACGAAATCATTCTACACGTTTGCATTCACGTATAATAAAGTAAATTTTAAGTAAATTTAATAAAAATGTTTAAATCTCCTCTCTCTTGTCTCGTGTTGCTTCTCTGGTTCAAAAAAGTAAATCCCTGAGGTAATTAAAGTTAGATCTGTACATCATCGAGTAATCTTCAATGTAAAAATTGATTCAGATGAAACATATCACGTAATCACGTAATAATATTTACACATGTATTTGCGCGGAAAAAATGCAGATACCAAGTAAATATGAAATGACATGACTAACGATAAAGAATTTTCCACAAACCGCAGTATCGTAAGAGATGTTTATACAGGGAACATCCTGTGTAGTTGGCGTCTTGCATTGACATATTGATAATACATAACCTAACCTCGTATATCGTTTGCGACAGTAATCTTGCATAATCTTGCAAACGTAACAGAATTGATTACATACTAGTATAGCAAGAAATAATTCAAGAAAATTTCCTACATAGTCAATCAAGTTGAAATTTAATATGCTATGTAGAAAATGCAAAAGCTAGTGGAAAATTTCATGACAAAAAGCTTTAATACATTTACTTTACTACATACTTTAATAAATACAACATAATAATGACATTTAATAATACAACATAAATAATGACATAAGTAATCAAGAAAAATTTTCAAGATGACGAAATGTAAAATATAAATCAAGAAACGACGCAATTGATCAGATATGTAGTAAGTGATGCATGAGCTGGACAAAGAAATATACAGTCTATCCCAGATACGATGAGACTGGTTCCATCAAAGTTCTTAGCGCAGCGATATCTATGAGTGAATGATGGTAGGTGAATGTTCGATCCTTCATCTACTTAACCTCAAAATTTGAGCGAATTTGGTTGATATTTCACTGTGGTTTGACATTTTATGTAAAGTCACTTTGTGTACGTCGGTCGAAAAACCAACATGGAACATGTTTTAAATTGGGTAAAAGTGGTGCAGAAACGTACGAAACGATAAAAAATGTGTACGGGGATGAATGCATGTCCCGTGCGCAGGTTTTCCGTTGGTTTGGCCGATTCCGTGACGGTCGTGAGGACCTTGCAGACGATGACCGAGTACCGCCGCCAAAAACCACTCGCAATGAAGAAAACATCGAGAAAGTCAAAGAAATTCTTCGAAGCGACCGCTGTGTGTCTGCGAGACTCATCGAAGAGGAAACTGGGATACCGAAAAACAGTCTATCGAATTTTGACCGAAGATTTGGGCAAACGGAAGGTTGCACGATAATGCACCATCGCACAAAGCCATCATGGTACGTGAATTCTTGACCAAAAAAGGCATCATTGTTATCGATCATCCACCGTATTCACCTGATTGGCTCCGTGCGATTTCTGGCTATTTCCCAAACTGAAATTGCCGATGAAAGGAAATCGTTTCGATACCATCCCGGTCATCCAAAAGACTTCGACCGCCATACTAAAGGCCATTCCAGCCGATGAGTATAAACAATGTTTCGAAAAATTTATTGAACGTTTCCAGCGCTGTATTGACTCAGAAGGAGACTATTTTGAATAAACAAGAATAAAAAATCAAAATAATAAACGCTTTGTATTTTTTTTAGACCAGTCTCATTGGATCTGGGACAGACTGTGTATTATGTTAAATACATATTTCGTTTTATAATTTATAATGTCTGATTAGCGGTCGCATATAAAGTTGACATAACATAGATATTGCATAAGTTGTGAGTTTAATCGATCAAAGATTTACGTCACGATTCCTAGACTTTTAATTGGAAATCATGCATGGCAGAAATGTAATAATCGAAGTCGTTTACTACAAGTCTTGGAGTCAAACGTACTTATTGGTTTTTAACATTATATTTTTCTTAATAAATGCTCTTATTTTATTTCATTTTCGCCTATATTGTTTTCCGCTAGATACACGTTTGGAATAATTCGCTATTAATAACATTTATATGCTGTCTTATATACAAATTATTAAATTAATGATATATTAATTGATTGATTAAATTATAGGAATATTGTAAGTGATACAAGAGTATTACATTTTGAAATGTTGCAAAGAAAAATCGCCATTCTAAATACTTTTTTCATCAGTGTATATGCAACAACAATTAGCAGTACATTTACTAACACACAGATGTATATGCGAAACACGAATACGCACGAAAAACGATACTTAGTTGAATGGAACAATTTTCTGATAAAATATGGACAATATGAAAAATTTCGGTTAACGTTATCAAAATTCAGTTCAAACTATTAAAATTTTTGAAGAGCTTATGGTAAATATTTAGAAGTATACAGTCAGCTCCGATTTTAATGAGACTAGACTCATTCGACGCGTTTTTGCACGAGAGACAACTTTTTCCTGTGGCAAAATCGTCTCTCAGTTCCGCGAAGCGAGACATGAAGCGTTAAAGCAGATCATAATTCAAGTTAGGAAAGCTGTTATATCGATGAACTTTGGCGACATAAACATGCCTCGTAACTAACACAAACTTCCTGAGTAATATGCAAAAATTTTAGTCCGTGCTCACTGTTCGTTAAAAAGTTATTAACAAATGAAGTTAGTGATAAGAGTTTGCATCGAGCATGTGTACACACACACCGAAGGGGGCGTGCGGAGAGGCCTTTGGCCCCCAACCCGCACCCCTCCCTCGAGGATTAACGGGTGAAACTCGCTTCATATGGAAAGTCACATGTGAGTTTGCGACTTATTGCGACTTTCCACATGAAGTGAGTTGCACCCGTTGACCCTCGAGGGGAGTGCAGGAGGGGGCCGAAGGCCCCACGCACGCCCCCTTCGGTGTGTGTGTGTGTGTGTGTGTGTGTACACATGCTCGATACAAACTCTTATCACTAACTTCATTTGTTAATAACTTTTTAACGAACAGTGAGCACGGACTAAAATTTTTGCATATTACTCAGGAAGTTTATGTTAGTTACGAGGCATGTTTATGTCGTATTAAGAAATTGCTATTATTGGCAGGAATAATGTACGACACGCACTTCCTAGGCGACGTATGTATTGCTGAGCAATGATATCACAAATCGGTGTTTAGATATGTCAACATCAAGGTCACGGAACACTCGGAATTAGTTACGAGGCATGTTTATGTCGCCAAAGTTCATCGATATAACAGCTTTCCTAACCTGAATTATGATTTGCTTTAGCGCTTCATATCTCGCTTCGCGAAACTGAGCGACGATTTTGCCACAAGAAAAAGTTGTTTCTCGTGCAAAAACGCGACGAATGAGCCTAGTCTCATTAAAATCGGAGATGACTGTGTACTTCTAAATATTTACCGAGCTTACAAACAAAACTCTGACATTTTTAAACAAAATTTCTGAGTTGCTTATACTTTGCCAGAAAATTAGTTCATTCAATCAAACATTTCTCTAAATGTGTAAAAGGTTTTATTAACGGACATTTCGCGAATAGCATCTGCTAATAAAATATTACATAGTATCCTCTAGTTAACCACAAGTGATATGTTCCAAGTGATGTAGCAATGCATCTCAAGAAACTTTCCTACGTAAATTCGTATGTGAGACACTCTCACATACGAATTTATCATGTTTTGACAACTGTAACTTTTAATATTTACAGCTTGTGCATATCATGCGTCTCACTTACAGATCATTCACTACGTTGATAACTACGTTTCTGTATCTCTATATAAAACTCGTTTCTGTGAAGAGAAGAGAATTATTCTTAATCGTTACTGTAGCTCATTAGTGAAGCGAAATTCGTGACTGCAATTTCTCAAAAGTTTAACGTCGATCTGTGTGGTCGCGCGTACCGTGATTGTTTCTAATTTACGAAGGAGATAAAATTGGCAACTACAAAGGTCAGCGGATCTGGAAATGCTGTAAAAGTGTAAATAATGTTTCATAACTGAATACGAGGAAGGAAAAACGAACGGAAACGACAGATTCAAGGAAACTACGTTGAGAATAATAACGTTTCTTTTCTTCATCCGAGATCCGGGATCCCTTCTTCTGGGATCCGGAAATTAATATCACAATGGAGCCCACAGTCCTGCTTATCGCGGTCTTCATGGTGTGTTTTTGTCTATACAACATCATGAAAATGACACGTTTCGAGAAAGTGAATGTTCCACATGAACGCCCATACTTCTTCTTAGGCAATATGGCGCCCTTTTTCTTTCAACGCATGTCCATGATGGAGAATATGGAAAGACTGTACAAACGCTTCCCTAACACAAAGTACTACGGCTTTTACAATTTTATGACGCCGACCTTTATAATACGCGACCCGGAACTTATTACATCGGTCGCCATCAAGAACTTTAACAACTTCTGCGATCACAATAGTTTCGTAAACAAAGAGCTCGATCCGATGGCCAGCAGAAACATATTCAGCCTACGAGGCGATCGTTGGCGCGAGATGCGGAAGATTATCAGTCCAGCCTTCTCGTCCACTAAAATGAAGATGATGTTCCAACTAATGTGCGAGTGCGCCGACAACTTCAGCAATCACATGGTCAATAACAAGGTCAACACAACGGTGAACGTGAAGGAAGAAATGAGCAAATATACCAACGACGTGGTAGCCACATGCGCCTTCGGCATCAACGTGGACTCGTTTAAATACCCGAATAACGAATTTTATGTCATGGGCAGGAATTGCGTAAATTTCGAAACCAGTTTATCTTTTAAATTTTTTCTGAATATACACTTTCCAAATTTCGCCAAGTTCTTCAGAGTACAAGTATTCAGTAAGGAGGTCGAGAACTTCTTTAAAGAGATTGTCAGCAAGACAGTGAGCGTCAGAGAGGAGAAGGGTATCACACGCCCGGACGTAATTCAACTGCTGATGGAAACCAAAGACAATAATAACAGACGAATGTTCGACATCGACGAGATGACCGCTCAGGCGTTCGTCTTCTTCGTCGCTGGATTTGACACCGTGGCAACGGTAATGAGCTTCTTAGCGCACGAGGTCGCGGTCAACCCTGATATTCAGAGCAAACTGAGAACCGAAATTGACCAAGTTCTCAAGGAGAACGGCGGAAAACCCACTTACGAGGCTATAAATAGCCTGAAATATATGGATGCCGTGATAAACGAGTGTCTGAGATTGTATCCGTTAGGAGGCTTCATTGACAGAATATGCGTCAATGAGTTTGTATTACCGCCGCCGACTCCAGGCGGCAAACCAGTCACTGTGAAACCTGGAGAGAGCATCTGGTTCCCGAGTTACCCGCTGCATCGTGATCCCAAGTACTTCCCGGAGCCGAACAAGTTCGATCCAGATAGATTTCTGAACGGCCACATGGACAATTCGGTTTACATGCCGTTCGGTATTGGACCTAGAACCTGCATAGGCAACAGATTCGCTCTAATAGAGATGAAAGTGATGCTATTCCACATTCTATGGCGATGTGATCTCGAACCCGACGCCAAAACTAAAATCCCCATTGTACTGAACAAGAAAACGTTCCTCACGATGATAGATGGTGGCTTTTGGTTGAAAATACGAGCCAGGAATCGACAATCTCCGCTGCGCGATGAGTACTGATGAACGGATGAAGGGACAAAGATAAATTATAAGTTTTGTAATATTTGCTTTAAACATAAAACAAACTGTAACGCTTCAATCATGAACTTGATTAAATCTGATAAAGAATGTTTAAGAGACGCGAGAATGAACATTTGAACGACACACGAAGAAGAAAATTAATTTTAAACTATCAAATATATAGTTCGAAATGTTCTTTTTTTCTTGATATGTGAACCGTGTCTGTGTTCTCAGTCATTTTCATCATGTGATTTTTTAATAAAAAGACTGCGCGTATCCAACGCTCGCCGTAGAAGAAAAAAAGTACCAATACTTAGGACAAAAATCCTATCCTAACTGGGGTTGTTTATTTATTTATCCCTCCTGTCTCTCATTTTTCCTCAACAAATAACACACGTAACGTCACATATCACAATATTGAGCAACGTCTAGATTGCTAGATAATTATAAATCAAGCAGTGAATCAAGCAGGCATGGTCTGTAACAGAGCTGGAGATGATCTGCACATTTCGGGCGAAATTCAAGAGGTAACACTTACCGCCCCCCTGCACTAGGCAAAAAAAAATTGAGTACGTATCTCTAAAGCTGGATACAGACTTGAGCACGAACGCGCATGAGGCATGAGCCGAGGCCGCATGAGCATGCAAGTGTGGACGTTGGTCCGAGGCGCGGCAGATTGCCTCGGATGACTCACCGCGCACGAGCTCGGACTGAGCCGAGCGCTGTCGGTCCGTCGAAGATCATTCGTGCTCGGTCAGGACGCACTCTCGAGCACGCGTACGGAAGATAGCCGCGCACGACACGAAAAATTAAGAACAGAAAACTGCTGACTCCGAACGACCGGAGCAAAGTCGAACAGTTAACCTCGACTTGCCTCATGCGTTCTCATGCGGAGACTTCAATTTTCAATCCGAGGCATTCGGTGTGCAAGCCTCAGCTTGCCTCATGCGCGTTCGCGCTCAAGTCTGTAGCTTAACAAAATTGCTTAACAAAACTAGTTTAGTTGAGGCATTTTTTAATAGCAACCAAATATCTTGTTTTATATAACAAGATATTTAGTTGTCTCAACTAAATATATTTTTCTGCTTCGTTCTCTGGACCAATTGATTTTGTTCTTAGACTTCATATATAAAAATTAAGCATTTTAGTTATTTTATCCGTTAGGAATTACATAATAACGAAATATTATTTTACATAAACTAAAATAATGCCCGATGGGTACTATTTTGTCTTTCTGTGCACTAAAATTTAGATTTTATATATTAAGAAAAAATTATAGTATTTTTTAACGAAATTCATATAGTTGAAGCTTTTTGGTTGCTATAACAAAAGTATTACGTTATACGAACGAACCGTAAGGTTAAACAAGATATTTGTTTGCAGGAACTAAGCAGTTTTGTTGGGCATATTTTAACCAAATTATTTTGTTGTTACAACAAAATTTTGGTTCACGCAACAATACACTTTTCCTAGTGTGCCATCGCTCCGCGCTTAGCGGTCGAGGCGACGATCGCGGTGCGTTCAGATCCGTCGCTGTATAAGAAATCAGCTGGAGCATCGCCCTCGCGTCATATTATCATTAAAGTCTCTTCCTCGTTTAATAATCACTTTAAAATATATATGTTTATGTGTTTTATATATATATATATATATATATATATGTATATATATAAATAATGCATAAACATATATATTTTAAAATGATTATTAAACGAGGAAAAAGTTTTAACGATAATATAACGCAAGGGTGCGCTCCAACTAATTTTTTATACAGGAACGGACCTGAACATACCGCGATCATCGTCTCGGCCGCTGAGCGCGGAGCGACGGCAGGGGGAAGGGGGACGGTGGGTGTCACCTCTTAAATTTCGCCCGAAATGTGCAGATCGTCTCCAGCTCTGGTCTATAAAGATGCATCGATTGCACAAATTTCACTGTTCATTGTCAAGTTGTCGTAGCATTGTCAAGTGGCGGTAACCGAATATAATCCGAATGTGCCATCATAATTTATATAATCGCGAATAAGAGAAGCTGTGCGCCAAACACCATACACCTTTATACACATATCCTCGCGGGCGCAACCCGCGGGGACTGAAGAGTCACGCAAACGATACTCACCGGGATGTCATTGACATAAGCGTGGTCATTGACGTCATTATGTTCGCTCTCGGTGTTGGTAGGGCCTGCGCGGTTCCGCGCGAGCAGTCTGCGGAATAACAGCAGATTCTTCACGATCATAGTATTCATCACGATGATGCCCACGATCGGCGCGATCAGGCTGATAATGCTATCGACGATGCTGATGATCCGCATGGCTTCCAGGTGCTCGATCTTCAGGTCGCAATATTCGTCGCCGTCCTCGCTCTTCACCACCCCAGCAAAGAAGAAGGCGTACATGTGGAGGAGCATGGCGACCAGCACCAGCACCAGGGTGATCGACTTGGCCCGCTCGACGGTGCATATGTACGGCCGATGTAATGGATACCGAAAGGCGATGTACCTCTCCACGGTGAAGGCGACAATGAGCCAAATGCTGAGCGAGCTGCAAACCGCGCTGACGTAGACCAGCGTCTCGCACCAGCCTTCCTTGTTGAACACCTGCCAGCCGACCGTGCTGTTGAGCCATACCAGAAACAGCGTCACCAGGAAGCCGGAATCGGCGATGGACAACGCAGCCAAGTAATAGCTGGAGCTGCGTGTTCTCAGCTGCGTCTTCAGGAAAACCACGCATGACAAGAGATTGCCCACGAAGCCCAGTAAGATGATAAGCGGTATGTAGTACATGTGGAAAAAGTCCAAGAGGAAGCAGAGGGACGTGGAGCTGTCCAAAGGTTCCAGTTGCTCCGTCATTTCCATCTCTGAGTTATTCGGACGTACGGTGATCACTTCCCGATAAGGTGACCTCGGAAGTCGCGACAAATCGCCAATCGACGTAGGTATCTGACTGATACTCAAGCCACCTCTCTTCCGGAGACTGAACATAGTTCCGGAGGCTTCGGCGCTTCTTGTTCTGAAAATTTGTTGAATCCGCTGAGCTTAACTACAGCTTCATGCGTTTATTCGCACTGGATGTACCTTGCAAAGTTGTTAGACTCGCTACACTAGACATTCATGGATCCGACGTCGTTGAAGATTGGACGAGCCGAGCGGATTTGGATTTTGACTAAATTATCAGATATTACGACTTACCGTCCAGTGAAATCGCACGGTTGCGAATTTGTGAAATTTTGCAAACAAACAAAGCTCCGCCGATTAATCTTGGTTGAGTCGAGAAGAGAGAGTCGTACTTCGGCAGCTCAATGGAAGCGCCGCGAGGTGCTGATCGGAAAATATGCGCTTCATGCGATGGCCAAGCAGCGTTTGGTAAACTCGGAGTGCGGTCTTCTATGCAAAAGCACCCCCGTGTCGGCCGAAAAGTTCCTCCGCATGCGCCTTGTAGATCATGACGTCTAGGTCGCCGACGCCGACGCCGACGCCGACGCCGACGCCAAACGCTATCCAGCAAATACATCTGCGACGGCAGAAGAGAAGGGGACATTATTTTACCATACGTTTTGTCTATTAATTCCGAAATATTGGGATAAAAACAGCAAAGACGTATCCCTTTATCCATCTTCGAGGAATGAGGCGTTCGTCATGAATGAAACCGAACATGGGTCCAAGCTAAACTTTGCGCGTACTAATAACCCAAATAGCACACAACGTGTTATTATCATCGCAAAATCGCGTTCAAATATCTATCTGGAAAGTGTCTTGAGCCATTCCGAGTCCAAATCCAAAGTCTGATGTTACACCCTGAGAGAGAGATAAGAAAATGATCGATGTTATTAAAATTATATTTCTATAAAACAGGCCCGCGCAAGAATGACAGGCGAAGAGCACGAAAAGCTGATTGATACAAATCCGTACTTGCCGCCGTAAGTCATCATCATTTTCAAGATGCAAACGATTAAAGTTGCCATCGCGTGAATATCGCGTACACAATTTTGCAGCACTAAAATGTATATACGCGCGTTTTACGTTTTCCGCTTCCGAAGGGAGAAATTTTCCGATGAAGAACGGTTCGACTGCGAACAAGCACGCCTCATCGAAATATTCCGTTAGCTTCAGCTGGCATCTTAGCGCAGTCAGAACGAGCGCACAATGTGTTTTTTTTTTCCTTCTTGGGTCGTCAGGTTTTCTTCCATGCCATCGGTATCCACCACACCCAAGCGCTTAACCGTGTGACTCCGTGGAAAGAACGAAGCCACTGCGCGGCCAACCGCTCTGTTTGCTCACATCTATCCCGTCGTCGTAAATCGTGCCCACTATAAGTTACCTGAATTCCATTTACTCGGCCAATAACGGGAACCATAACCGCTGCGCCACCCTTTGCGAGACCTTCTATGTACTTTTCAGTCAAGGTCGACGAGGTGGGTCAGTATTTAAACACCATTCGTATCGAGCACATTCGTAATCCTTTAATGGAATATTTTTTCCAGCTACACACAGCTAGGGTACGCAAGACATTGTTGAGTGATTAAATTTTCAGAATCGGGAGCGATACCATTATCATTGCGTTAACAATGTGATCTTACCCAGACAGCACTACAATGTCCGAAACCGGGACATAAGATGTCCTTCAGACATCTTTAAGATGTCTAGGTAGATACTTCCGGGGGTCGTCCTGAAGACGTACCTTTGGAGGTTTGTGCTGTCTGGGGTCAGGGGGTTGTACGATCTTCACTCTTATACATTACTGTACATTTGCATATATTTGCGCAAGATTGAAAATCATAAAACGGCAGTCTAGTGAGTATAAGATACATATTTTCGATATATTTTGGAACGCAGTATCTTCGGTACTGCGAGCTATATCGTTTGTGGTCTTGCGTGGTAATTATAGTTGCGACGAAAGCTAAAATAATGGCAAACGGTGTCTAAAGAAAAGTCTGAGCGAAGCATATGGCGCAAGATCGTATGAATAATTTCGTGAAGACGTAGAATGACAGAAGTAGAATGCACAAACAGATAGATAGATAGATAGATTCTATGATAAATACTATCCCAGACAGCACATATGTCCAAAACTGGGACATAAGACGTCTTTAAGACATCTTTAAGTCGTCTTTAAGATGTCTGAAAATAAGACATCTTTAAGTCGTCTTAAAGACGTCTTAAAGACGTCTTATGTCCCAGTTTTGGACATTGTGCTGTCTGGGTATGTTGGAATCGTTGGAATACACGTACATTTCCACGCTACATCATGAAGGGTATTAATAATTGAACAGCGAGCAGGTTGATCTTGTTTAATTTTATCGTGCCGATCACACACGTAGTGTCGTGTATTAATTTTTGTTCAATAATATTTATTCTCGCAATAAAGTTTCAAAATCTTGACAGGTAAAGAAATACAATATATATAGAACGCATTTCGATATACATTATATAAAGCGCTCAATGCAGACTGCTGTTCGATGCGCCATCTGTGGCCATTTTCATTCAAACGTGGAACTATTTAGCCGTACTCATTCTCAACGTCGGTAAAATAGATTTTTCGTGTGTGTCTATGCTACGTCTATAGTTTTTATGAGAACATTAACAATTTTAATGAAAACCGCTCAACACTTACACATTTCACCCAGCATAAGATACGTGTTGTTTATAATTTTACCCTAAGATTACTCTAAGGTTTAAGGTTACCCTCTGGATGTGTGTCAAATTTCATTCAAAGAGGAAACGTATACTCTACTCTACGCGGATATATCTCTTTTACAATTAAATGTATTATTATATGTCAATGAATAAAAGAAATTTGTCTGACAATCCCGGACAACATAACTATCGCTCCGACAAAAATATCGTAGAGAAGATGTCCTCTTGATCTGATAGCCATTGTAAAAGTAGCATTTATTATTCCGTACGTAGATATTTGAGTTACAGAGAAAAAATAGGTCAACATAGTGTTACGCAAAATAACGTATGATTAATTTATTTCATGATTTCCCTGTCGTACCGTCACACTCGTGCGTCGCGATCTATCCCTTCTTTCCCTTTTCGTTCTGCCTGACTGGCAAAGCCTCATCCAAGCCTGATGTCCCTCGGGACGGATACAGTCCCGGCAAGAACTTTTTCGACCTGATGCCACCATACAAGGTGTTAAGGGGAGTCCTTGAACGGCCACGTGGTAAAATCGAAGCGCACGTCTTGGCGATACTTTTCGCCGGTGACCTAGAATCACGTAGGCCCGTCGAGTTTATCCTGATCGTCCACCCTCTCGCCGGGGTCCAGACTATTGCGGCAACTGCGAAGCGCAACACGTCAATAATTGCAATATAGCACAAGGACACCTGTTTACCTCGATCGGTGCGGCACGGCGGCGGCATGATGTCGTTCGCGAGCCACTTTGCCTGCAACAATCACAAACGTGATTGCAATTTATACAATGACTGCGTATGACGTACAGGAAATCCTTATTTGTATTTCGTTCAGTCGATCGATACGGACTATTCATTTGTATCTCTGTTATCCAAAAGAGAAAGGATCTCCCAATTTTAGGGAATGACCACGAGTGGCCAATGGTACACACATTAGTCATTCGAACACATATACGAAAGGGAAAAAGTTTTATGGAATATCAGCGAATCACGAAGACGATAGAAATGCTTTTCCAACTGAAAGCAACGAAAATGCGTCTACTTTCTCATCTGTTGGAGACTGCTACGCGCATATTATTATTTTACTTTTATTTACTATTTATTTACTATTATTATTTTAATGTTATTTTACAAAATAAGCGATCCAATTCCAGAGGGACGAGGGAGAGAACGGTGGCGCCTTGTACAAGGAATCCTCCGTATTGTCTCCGTATTGTCCTACTTCCTCGGTACCACGCGCCGTTCAATTTGCACGATTATCTAGCCACGGCTGATACATTGAAAAGCGGGCGCGCGAATAGTTCTAATTACAAGAGAGAGAGACAGAGAGACAGAGAGAGAGAGAGAGAGAGAGAGAGAGAGAGAGGGGGAGAGAGAGAGAGAGAGGGAGAGAGAGAGAGAGGGAGAGAGAGAGAGGGAGAGAGAGAGAGGGAGAGAGGGAGAGAGAGAGAGAGAGAGAGAGAGAGAGAGAGAGAGAGAGGGAGAGAGAGAGAGGGAGAGAGAGAGAGTGGAGAGCTGAAACGGCACATGCGTCCCCACGCCTGTTGCGCTCGATTCCTCGGCTCTGCCACCCCGCAATCGTCCCTTCGCTGTCGCCACCCTTGCTGTCCCCGCCACGATCGACACCATCTCCCGCCACTTTCTCTTTCGCGTCTCTCCTCTCTGCGCGCTCGATGGCTTCGTTTGATACATCCCTGCGGATCGCACGAGTTAGGGCAGCTCTCTCTCTCTCTCTCTCTCTCTCTCTCTCTTACTCGCCAACTTTCCACCCACGCTACCTCCACCCTCCACCCTCCCGCCCGCGCATTTTACCACCATTCGCTGATACCGAGTAGTCTCGCGCATAGGAGCCCAGTTACTAAGGTATAAGTAGCAAGTACAATAGCAGCACCCAGCAGTCAGCACCCACTTGTTGGCTGGATGACGACACGACGTGATAGCTCGTTGCGGCCGCGCTTGTGACGACCAGCGCTCGTCAGCCTGAACGACGACGACGACGACTACCTGTGCGATCGCCCGAGCAGCAACGAGGAACAATCGGGGGCGACGCATGTTAATTAGCACAACGGCTAATTGACGGGGAGCGCGCCAACGTCGGGCACCGCCAGTTGCGGCTTGTGTTACAGACGACGGATCGCAACGTGAGTCCCACACATGAGACCCCACTTCCTCCTCTCTTTTTCCTCCTTCGCTCTTTTCGTTCTCCGCTCTTTCGCACATTCTTATTCTCGTCGCGTCGTCCCTCACGTATCGTTCCAACGTCATTCTTTTTCGTCAATTATCGAGCGTGCGCGCGTGCCTGTGACTGTGCGTATTGCGTTAGAATGCGTGATTGGGTTCCCCGGAGTTGGTTCCCAGCCGCTCGAAGCGTGATACGTTCTGCCGAAGGAGTCGTCGGCTCCTGGTGGTGGTGGTGATGGGGGGGACGGGGAGGAAGGGGCCTCTTTGCAAATTGTTCTTTTATTTCTGCGTCGTGCGTCGTCCTTCTTTCTCCTTTTCTCCTTAATCAACGCTCTCGAGACTTCGCTGACGACTCAGCTCGACGACAGCCCGTCTAAATTTAGAAAACATCGTAAACACACTAGCTGCGTTATATCTGGACATATGGGACATATCGCTTCCTGCTGCTTTCGCGGAACAACGTCGCCGATATGTTATCGATAAACGCTGCACAGACTGCTATACGTTGCTATGTAAACGTCAAATCGTCCGAGCGTCGATTTCAACGTCATCGAGAAAGGTGGAAGGAAGCGCTTGTGTGCTCGCGCTACGAGCTGAGTTCCGCCTGATTTATGTATATACACGGGCTAATCGAGCGGGCTGAATTATTTAATTATGATCGAGCTACACGCATGAGCGACATGAGGCATCGCGCGCGCAGGAGGCCACGAGAGCTTGGTTATTCTGTTATTATTAATAAAGTGATGTGGGCGCGCGGTGGTTTACAGTACGCACCGCAAACGGCATGCAATATCGATACGTGTCACACATTGAGCGCGTCATCGATCAATCAGTAAAGGGCCGGCAACGTTCAATTTATTTGCGCGTTCTTTCTTTCGCCTTTTTGCGGGGGAGGGGCGGTTTGTCCGTTTGCTTGGCTTTGGGTTTGATTCGCGGCGGCGGCCGCGACAGCAAGGAAAACAGACTGCTCGCGAAAAGGTACACCGGCGTGAAAGGTCGCGGCGTCACCGCCGCTCACCACATCCCATCTCATACATCTGACTCTTTGTCTTCGCTTTCTCTTTTTGTTCTTCTCGTCCTCACTCGCGCGCAAAAGCGACTCTTCGAACTCTCCAGCACTTCTCCAGCGACTTTGTTCCTTTTTTAACGCCGCGCTCGCGCGCGCGCCGCCGCCGTTAATAAGACGAGTGTAAAAGAGACTTAGAGCCGTGTGCGCGAGGTATGCACCATGGAAATATCGATTCTGATGCAAATATAGTCACTTTCGTCGAGAGAGTTCCTTTGTTCCCTTTACCGCGGTGAACCGTACGATGACGATCCGCACGCGCGACGAACAATGGCAGCAGATAGCAAGACGCCGCGCCGCGGCGGCGGTGGCGCGCGGATTTATTGAATTTTCCGCGAAAACCCCAGCGACTCTGCTTCTACGGATTTTCGCTTGTCGCGCGAGCGAGCAATTCCGCGGTTTGATTCTCCGCGCGCTGTGTTACGGATTTATTTTCAGATTTTCTGACGACACACCGGATCACCGCACCGATCATCTCGCACCGGAGATCGACGAATCTAAATGCAGAATAAGCCGCAGCGAAATGTCCTGGTCACGAGGCAGATGGGTTTGCCCGGATGATCGACAGTTGAAGTTCCGGGCTAGGTGAGTCCGCCAAGGGTCCGCCTGCGATTTCGACGAAACCTGACGCGCTTCTAGAGTGACCGATGCCGAAGAGAGATACGCGCGCGCATTCCTTTTTGTCAGTCGGGAAGCAAGTTTAGGGACTGAAGTTGTCTCTCCCTCCCCTCTCAAATTTCATCCTTTTCGCGCTATTTCGCGTGTTGAATTGTGTATGTGTAATGGAATCTCTCGCATGATACTTAGGTTGAACAAAGGATGGTCCCAAAAAACGAAATCCTTCGAATGCCTGTGGCCTCATTATTCAAATACTGCCGTGAATCGTAGCACCCAACAACCTCCCTTGCTCACCGAAAACGAACGACAAATGATCATTCAGGTAAATCTCGTGAAATCCAAATCGCGTGTTTCAGCTCTCGACTCTCTGACTGATACTTCAATGGGAACAAAAGAAACTGTGAGTACATGACGAGACTAAGCGTCCAAAGAACGCATCACGGGAGCGGCTTCGATCAAGCTTTGGAAAATGAGAGAACAGAGAGAGTTTCCGATCGAAACCGATCCGGTGATTCAGGAGCGACAGTGAGAGTTTCTTTGCAGGTGATACAACGGGACGAAGCTCTGGATCTGTCGGAGCAGAAGCGGGTGGGCAGGCTCGTTGAGAGGCTGAAGAATGTGAAGCAGAACGTGTCGTCGGCCACGTCGAGGCAGAGAAGCGGCTGTGGTATACGCTGCCGTATGAACGGCCGTTGCGTTTGTTCCTGCGGCCTTTGCGGCGACAAATTTGGCATGCTGGGGGCGAGCGGGAACCTCTGCAAGGACTGTCGCAAATACGTGTGCCAAAAGTGCGGCATCGAGATCACGAAGCCTAATCTGCTGGAGGGGAGCAGCAACGCCGACGAAGAGGGAAGCAAGGCATCCACGCGAGGTTCCTTCAGGTTCCTCCAGGAACAGGCGGTCGTGTTCCGTCAACGTATCATTCAATGGTCCCATGGGAACGCGCACAGAAAGTATCTCTGCCTCATCTGCGCGGAAACCAGGGAGATGTGGATGAGGAGCGGCGGCTGGTTCTTCAAGAGTATACCCAAGTTCATCCCACCGAAGAAGAAGGTACGAGGAGTCCGTGAACGACACTCGAAGTGTCGTGCCGATCGTCGAGATCTCGAAGAACGCACAGTGGCGTCTCGCGTTAAATATATATTTAACAACAACTTTGTCCTGAAATATCAAAAAAAAAAAAAAGAAAGGGAAACGCAATAATGAGTGGTTTTACAAAGCGGTTTTAAAAAGAAGACACTTTTGTATTCTTCATCGACTCAATGGCGCAAACTTGTGCGTAGGAACGCGGATGGACGTCGACGTGGGCGATCAAAACAAGTCAAAACAAGTCGTCGGAGTCGACCGATCAGCAAGACACCTCGTCGGATGATGAAACTGGACGACTCTCGATGACACGTGGCCATCCTATCTCGCCCACAAATCTGCCGAACAACCGCACTCCTACCAAGTCAACCATCTCCAGCCCCGTGCCGAGCAACACCTCGTCAACACCGAGTACACCCCGAGGCAAGTCAAGCGGTTCCTCACCTTCAGGATACCGCGAAAATGGTCCCGACAGGTTGAACAAGCCCTGTCTGTCCCAAGGTGGTCAACTGTCGCCCACGGGCTCGAAAGGTACTCTTCGTTCATCCGTGAGCGGTAGAAGTCCGCTACAGCAACGTGTGTCCTTTGTGGACGACGAGAAGACTAACGAAGCTGAGAATGACGAGGTGGAGGCAGTTGAGGAATCGAGTAAAAACACATCCATCTATCTAAGTCGATCCAGAGGCCCTAAGATACAGTCCCTAAGGTACGTAATAAATACGATAGTAAGCGGCTTGGAGCGGATGGCAGTTACCCAAATTTATCTCATCTCGCAGAGTAAAGACGCCATTGACGACCACGTCGGCGGAACAGGTTCGAGAGGAGAATAAACACCTAGAGATAAATGCAGAACGGAACGGGAATAAGTCCTGCCAGGACCAGGACAGCTCATCCGGTGACACTCGAAAGAACAGCCAAGTCGTGTCGCCAAAGATCCAGACTCCGGAGTACCCACAAGGTCAGTGATCATGTCTCGTGACTACGACAGAATAAGAACCGTACAGCTTAGTGTAGTGTAACGTCGTTCGACTGAATGTACACAACAGAAAAAAAAAACTCAAATTCCCGTACCGAAGACAGAAACAGGACAAGACTACGGAACCCTAGAGGTCTTCCTGCGATATGACCCAGCGGACCAGTGCCTCCGGTGCAGGGTGGAGTGTGCGAGCGGCCTGATGCCTATGGACATCGACGGTTATGCTGATCCCTTCTGCAGATTGAATATACTACCCGTGAAGAAGGCAACGATGAGCAGACTGGTGCGAACGAAAGCGGTACACCGCACGCTCAACCCTGAGTTTCATCAAACGGTGAACTTCAATCGCACGTCAGAAACAGACGTAAGTAGAAGATCAATAACCGAGCAACAAGCACCGCGACTGCACACACGGATTCATATTGGGAATCTGTCTTCCGTGCTTAGATCGCAACCAAGGCGTTACATATCTTAATCAGCCAGGAGGATCCATTTGGCGAAGACTTTCTGGGCGAGGCGAGATTCCCCCTGCACGAACTGCGGCCGTACGAAACAAGGCACTACAAAGTCTCTTTGCAGGAACACTATCAAGTATGTGCATCAAATTGTCTTAAACAAAAAGAGAGAGAGAGAGAGAGAGAACATGTTGATGTAATTCAGAGATGAGCAGAGACAGATTCTGCGGAATTGGTCGATACAAATCTTAACAATGACCTTCCCGATTATTCCGCTGCGCAGGTAGACAACGAAGAGGATACCTGGGGCATGTGTCTCAGTTGCCGTGGAGTGATCCAGGTGAGCCTCAACTATTGTACGCGTCGAAGAGCGCTATTAGTTACGGTGCACCGTGCCGCAAATCTCCTTCCCATGGGCAAAGACGATCTTTCCGATCCGTTTGTCAAACTGGCCCTCGTCGAGGATGCGAACGATAAGCTTCGCCAGCAACTCCCAGACTCGTCGATTGCGCGTGCCACTGCCAAGAAGATAACCACGAAGAAGAAAGTCGAACGCAGCTCGCAATGCACGAGCATCAGGCGAAAAACTATGAACCCGGAATGGAATGAGGAGTTCTCTTTCGCGATCGCCTCGACGGAACTGACAAAGTTGACGCTGTGTCTCTCCGTCTGGGACAAAGTCTTCCTCAAGAGGAACAATTATATGGGTATACTATTCGTTACAATCAGTGACAAGTTTTCCTTGTCGCTCCTTAGTCTTCTCCCATTACTTTCTATCTTCACATCGAGACAAAATTCCAGGCGGCTTAATGCTGGGTTGCGGCAGCAAGGGTGCTCGTTTGCGGCACTGGATCGAAACCATCAATTCTCCGGATCATCGTCACCTGGCGTGGCACAACTTGGCGAAGATCAACGTGCCAATGGAATAACGACCTCATCAGGCTCGAGGAGCAGGACTGAACGAAACGCACGGGACACACGGACTCTATCGGTAGATTATGCAAATATGCATACTACGCGTACATAAGAGAATGCGTAACGATATACAAATTGTGTATAAATCATAGAAAATCATCGCAATGTAACGTGACACGTGACAACATATTAATACATGCTGATGGAACCTTGCTCGGATGACAAATTGTGGATCGTTCTCAGGGACAACGGACACTTCGACGACGAGAACTAATCATTTCTATATCATTTGCATTGTGAAAGTGTTTGATTACTCACATTCCAGAAATATCACCTCTATTGGGATTTTAAACCAGAAAATTTACTTTTGAAGTCAAGAGTATGAATATATTACATCTGTATAATATATATGTTGACACATTATTTTTTTTTTAATTAATGAAAATATATATATATTATCTTTTTAGGTACATTAAATTCGTGAGTTTCAGCTTCCTTATGTGATTGGATTACGAATGGATCATGTAAACTTTCAACGGTAAAATATGTGCCAAAATACAAAATGTGATACTCTAGAAGTGATTTTATATATAAAAAAAAAAAAAGCTCATGATGTAAGTGCCAGTTATTGGTTCCTCTGAGTTATCATATTTGAACTGCTTACACCTCTTCTGATCTTTGTCAATCCTGTGGAAACATATAACATTATTATAAAAAGAATCAGTGTTATAGATTTTCATAAATCTTGCAAATTTTTAATGCAAAGTGTATATCAATACTGAATAAAGTTTTATTAATAGCAACTGAAGGTATGTAGAGCTGAAGTAAGATAGAAGTATGCGCACAAGAATCACAAAACAAAAAATCTAAATAAATACTATTATCTTAAGGGCACAAAATGGCATTTGTAAGATAAAATACAAAATCACATAGAAGAGAAAGAAAAAAATAATATGACTTTTTGTTACTATTTTTTGCAAATAATCTACATTCGTACTACATGAATATGCGTGTACGATGTATACTATCAATAATTCCAGTGATCTTAAAAAAACTGATTTTAATTACATTGTCTCTCTCTCTCTCTCTCTCTCTCTCTCTCTAATACAATAATAATAAACATAATTTGTAAACAATGTCCCATTTATTGTATTCATTGCCCTAGCAAAAAGTATTATTAACAAATAAAATGGCCAGTGATCAATTGATATTATTCTGCTAGGGTTGTTTATATGTTCATACACTATGATTATTGATTTGTTGAATAATGAGAAACGTATCATATATTACCTCTTCCATTATGCATAATTTCATGACTTAATCATAAGACCGTGAAATTCCACAAGAAAAATATATAAAATATTATCTCTGGTTCTGACTCTGACTTCAATAAATGGCTCTGAGCAGCAGAGCTATTATACTCTCTCTTACGCCAGTCAACGGTTAGGAAAGTGAAAGAAAAACAGGGACAACGCGTACGCAGTTCCCACGATCAAAAATATGCGTAATTACAGGAACCGCCACGGAATCGAACAAAAGACTTTGATATCATATCTCTATCTTCTTCGCCCGCAACGTCACTGACAAGATACTAATACAGACCGTTGGTCTTACGGAATTTAGCGTACCAGAAAAATCTTGCTGTGCGCTAGCGCCCTCTTAGGGATATCATGGCAGGAATATAAAACTATAGCTCGAAAAAAACATAGATGATAACAAATACGGAACAATGGGAAAAAAATATCGGAAAGTATCGACACCAAAAACAGGCAGAGTGCGTATGTACATATTTTTATTTATTTTTGTTTCTAAATATTTACAGCAAAGTGTTTGTTCATCGGCGCTCGACCTATATTCGACACTCCTGCGTTAAATTTTATCAAATGATATCGCACATAGAGATTTAAAAAAATAAATAATAAATAATAATTGATAAATAATTAATGAAAATTAATAAATCCCTATAATATTTATGTATCTTAATATTTAGTAAAATCAGTGCAAGAGAATACCGAAAAGTAATGAATGTCGCAACGAATGTCAGCTACCAGACGTTTTCTTCTATACGGGATGTCCTAAAAAAATTGTACTACAGTTCGTAGGAGTGGTAGAACGGATTAAGGCAAATAAAAAGATCCCATGCTGTTTTGTGATATTTGCAATAATTATCAAGTTATTAGTTATAAAAATCGGATAAATAAGCGTGCGCTAAGATGGTAAAGGAGGAGCGTATAGGAATGAAACCGTTCTCGAATTGTAGCGCAACCCAGTCGTTTTAGCAACTGTTGCCATTGCACGGCGAGGGAAAGGACAATGTGTCGTTGCACATTTGCTTATCTATGCGCCACACCGCGCCTGAGCTCGATATAGCCGTTAAATAAAAAAAATCGAACGACCTTAATAATAAAAAATATCAAAAGATCTTTCGACTCTTCTATCTTAAAACTATTTTACGCATATTTACAATATGCGTTATTTCTGCTGTCTCATAAGATGTAATTTTAATTGCAAATATTTTAACTAAATTTAGTGACTACATCGATACAAGCTTAGACGCGGTGTAGTGCGGAGACATAAGAGCGGCGAGATAAGCACACGTGCAGCGACGTGATGCCCTTCACTTCGCGGTGCGACAAAATTGCTAAAACGACTAGGCTATTACATGTCCCTCAAAATAGGCATTTGTTTCCAACTTGACGTCCTCATTCGAGTAAAATCTTTTACCAGCGAGCCACTGCTTCAGTCGGGGAAAAAGGAAATAGTCGCTGGGGGCCAGGTCTGGAGAATACGGGGGATGCGGGACCAATTCATAGCGCAATTTCTTTAATTTATCGCGAGCTGAGTGAGCTGGAGCATTGTCTTGGTGAAACAAAAATTTTTTCTTTGCCAAATGTGGCCGTTTGACCTTGACTTCGTCGTCCAATCGATCCAGTAATGTACAGTAATATTTTCCAGTAATATTTTTTATTGATAGTTTTACCATGTTCAAGATAATCAATGTATATTATGTTATGCGCATCCCAAAAAATACTGGTCAAAACCTTGCCGGCTGATTGTTGTGTCTTCGGGCGCTTCGGACGGCTTTCACCAGGCAATAACCACTCCGCTGACTGCCGATTGGACTCCGGTGTATAGTGATGGATCCATGTTTCATCCATTGTGACAAATCGACGCAAAAACTCCTTCTTATTGCGGTTAAACAGGGCCAGATTTTGCTTTGAAAGTCGAACACGTTCCGCTTTTTGCTCAATTGTCAAAAAACGCGGCACCCAACGCGCGCAAAGCTTTTTCATTTGTAAATATTTCATGTGTAAATATTCATGAATTATATGACCAACGCGTTCCTTTGAGATGCCTATGATGTTAGCTAGCTCACTCAATTTCATTTTGCGGTCATTCAACACGATTTCACTGATTTTCTGGATGTTTTCTGGAGTAACTGCCTCATTTGGCCTTCCTGAACGTGGTGCATCATTTGTGCTCGTACGGTTACGACGAAACTCAGCAAACCAATATTTGATGGTTGAATTCGGTGGGGCAGATGTGCCGTAACATTTATCAAGCCATGCCTTTGCTTCAACAGTGTTTTTTCCCATCAGGAAGCAATATTTAATCAAAACACGAAATTCACTTTTTTCCATAGTAAAGATAAATTCAGAGGTAACGTCACTTCGAAAGCTATAACTTGTACACGAGTCAACGAAATGTCATGAAATATTTACAGCATCTAAGTTAAGGTTGGTACTCTATAGGAAATATAAGGATTTTTAGTTTGTGGTGCCATCTATATGTCAGGCCAAAGACTTTTCAGCCCATGTAGTATACCTAAGTAGAAAAGAAGAAGTCATGACGACATCAAAATGACAAGAAAATGACCGGACTACGATGAAAAAAAAGAGTTTTCCTCATCATTTTGATGTCATTTTAATGTCATCGTGATTTTCTGTTCTACCTGGGTAGCCCGAAAACTCGACTCAAGTGTTACTCCCCTATCATTTCGGCGCACACTCATTCATCCGACTTTGGAGATTTGCGAACTATTCGGATTCGAATCGAATCGGATCTAATGTAATTCGATTCGATTCGAATCCGAATAATACGAATTGGAATCAAATATATTATGCGTGCATCAGCTACAAAACGGGCCATCCAAGCCTGTACGTTTGAACCCTTAACTTGTCATTAATTTAACTTATAATTAATAACTTAATTATAAATTACTTAAATATTTAAATGTATATTTTACTTTAAGATGATATTACAATATCAATATTCCCTTTTATATTAAAATCTTCCATCGTTATTTGCATGTTTAATAGTCATGTTAAATTTTTTAATAATTCGATTCGATTTCATTCAATTCGATTCGAATTCGAATTAAAAAAATGAGATTCGATTCGACTCGATTCGGCATGAAAATTCTTAATTCGCATCATCTCTATCCGACCTATGATCTCCTATGATTAATAACTTGACAATTACTGCGAATGTCGCAAAACGGCATGGAACTTTTCGATTCGTCTTAGTCCGTTCTGCACCTCGACGCCAAACTGTGGTACTCTATGGAACTGCTCTATGGAACACCCTATTTGTTATATGTACGTACATACATATCACACACGCGCAAGGGTGTGTATAATAATAATATTTTCAGGAGATGGAAAGCAAGATTGAGAGATATTTTTAAAGCTCTGAATTAAAGTAATTGCATTCCAATTTGTTATTTCGACAATCTAGTATTACTATCAGATTAATGTTTATGTAAATATTCCCATTAAGCAAATTGAGCGTGGATTAGTAGCAAATTTGCGACCAACATCTCATATCTAACTGTAGCCATCTGCGTCTGAATTCAGCTCGTGTTTTGGCAACAGCGAGTCTGCTGACATGATTGGACAGCAAATTGGCAACAGAAACCGAGCAGTTCCTGTCGCCGAACTGCATGCAGCAAGATCTACTAGATTTTTATCACCGCAATCTGCCGTCAAACCGTTGGCAGGCTCTACGCAAAATCTATTCATTTACATTACCTGTCAGCAGATTCTGTCATATTTCAGATGGCAGTTTGGCAACATAATCTGATAGAATAAATCCTGCGTAGGACATTGTTCTGTGTAGGACATTGTTGATGCCCTTTTGGCATCAAAAGTTTGCAACAAGCTCTATTCACGCAAGTGTAACTACCTGTAGTGCAATTCTGTAACTCGTTATTAAAGTTAGTGACAGTTTCGTTATCGTCGCACAGCTTTTATACCGTAAAAAAGCTGCGCAACGATAACGATAACGAAACTGTCGTTAACTCCAATAATGAGTTATAGAATTGCACTACTGGTCATATCACTTTTCAGATATTTTAACTACTTGCTGATTTTTTTGTATAGTCTTTTTGTTACGCGTTACATACGTAAACTATTGCTTTACTTTTCATAGCTTTTATTAGGCTTGTTCGTGTTGTGCTTCAACTTTCCGCACTTTTTGCACTTAGGACGAGACAGACGTTATATATATTCAAACGCTGTCCAAACGGTGTTCCAAGAACGAAGGAATCGAGCTGGGCTTCTCAAAGAAAGGGAGAGGAGCCTGTTCTGCCTCCTGTTTGGAATACAAAAACTTATCCAAGGCTGCGACAGTCTTTAGCATTATCTTGTCGACAATCACATTCATATCAGTGGGATGAACAATAATTGGACGAGTATTACGTTATCGTAATACCCGTCGCTCAATTCTGCAACGTTCTGCCATCTAGAGTCTCAAGATCAGTTTGAAACACAGTGGCTGGGCGGGAAGGTAACGAGGCGTTGGACACGAAGATAGATGTCAGCAGTGGTACGGGTGTGGAAAGAAAGGGGATGAAAGTAGTGTATAAAACGACGAGCGGCAGTGTCGCGCATTCTGTCTCATGACAAGTGTGAAAATGGCAACTTGATCTAGGTGGTAGTATACTGTAGGGCACTTTGTACACAGAAGAAGAGAGAGAAACGATCGCGCTCGCGAACGAAAATCGCGCGAGGAGAAAGAGAGCGAGATTAAAATCGGTACGGCGATCGTCGATAGAAAGATATCGAGGGAAAGAGAAGGATAAAAAAGAGCAAGTGAGAGAGGCAGAGCGAGAGCGAGAAAGAGAGAGAGAGAGAGAGAGAGAGAGAGAGAGAAATTGAGAGATCGACCGATAGTGAATCACGCGACGACGACGACGACGACGACAACGACGACGACGACGACGACAACGACGACGACGACGACGGCCAAAGTACCTCTTCCGTCCTTCTCCTTCACATTTGTTTATCTATCGATTACATTCCGTGTATCAAAAGGCAGAGGCGCCGGTGCTACCGGATGCCCGGTGGTTCGCGCTCCAATAGCAAGTGGCCTTGCCCACGTCAAATACGCCGGCTCGCGACACGACCAACACTCCCTACTGGGATTTGACAGCTCCGTTCTTTGGCTCTATAATCGGGCGAGGAGGAGGACGACGACGACGACAGCGGCAATCATTTCACACGACGCGCACCTTAGACGCACGACGACTGTGGAAATTTTGCGGAAGGTGCAGTACTAAACGCAGGTAATGTACGCCTATACCTACTTCATCTATGCATGCTCACGTACGCGTCTATGTGTGTACGTGAATGAAACCAATCAGCCACCACCTCGTATTCGCTTGTGTGCGCGCGCGTGTGTCTAAATCGAAAATCATTCAGAAAGCACATCGAACGGCTCGACCTAAATACAACGACGAGTACGGACACGCGAAACTGGTCATTAACCTGTCGCTAATTTTCTCTCTCTCTCTCTCTCTCTCTCTCTCTCTCTCTCTCTCTCTCTCTCTCTCTCTCTCTCTCTTTCTCCTTCTCTTTGTCTCTCCTATTCACTGTGCAAAGATCCTGCTGTTTCTTGTTGTGTGTATCATTAGTATCCGCAATTAATTCTCGAGAATGTTGCGGTGTTGCATCAATTTTTTCTTCTTTGCTCGGTTGGGTAACACACTTACCTGCTTACTCGGTAAAACAGTAATTTTAAGAGAAAAAATTGAATGATAAGATTCATTATGCGCTCGAAATAACAACGAAGTACAGACTAACTCGATTGTTATCCAAGTAAAACATAAAATAACGATAAAGCATCAAAGTGACGAGAAAATGACGAGGAAACATGCTGACAGGATGAATTTTTTCGTCATTCTGATGTCTCGTCTCGTCATAATTCCGTCATAATTCCGTCATCTGAATATAAATATTAAATATTCATGAGCGCGCGCGCGGTTATCGGAAGTTCATGGCTAGGCAGAACGGAAAATTACGGTACAATTCTACACGTTACACGTCTCACGTTACAATGACGTTACAATTATGTCAAAATGATGATTAAGAAAACTGATCATTCATCATAATTCGGTCATTTTCTCGTCGTTTTGATGTCGTCGCGATTTTCTGCTCCGCCTGGAGATGCTTTTGTCCGCAGCACCGGTAACGCTTTTCTCGGCAATCGAGAACGTTGTACATGTTTGCTTTAAGCTCTGGTGTGTATGAAAATTTAATCAGAAGTTGATACGATAAATTGATATAATTGATAAAGGTTTACGCAGTATATACTCTCGTTGTATAAATAGGACAATACTAAATGAACGTAAGCTTTGCTATACAAATTTCAAAATCTCAATGTCCAAAATACTATATCTAACGAATGCGTGTTGACAAATTTTATAGAATATCCGTTAAGACATCAGCATTTTATCTGGATACCAAATAAATGAAATATAATTTCCAAGTAGTTACCATACACTCCTACGTAACGAAATTTCATGTCACGCGAGGAGAATTATTTTTGGAGTTAGTCGCGCAATTTTAATAGTTTTTACGTCGTTTCCGAGAAATGTAAACTTTTAACTGCTAATTGTCCGTTTAAGGAGTTAATTTTTTTAACGTGTTACTTTATAAGAATTCCACTCCGTGTTGATGTTGGATCATTAAAGGCTTGCAAAAATTTGTTGAATTCTCGATAATATATGGTATATAATAATTGGTTTAAAAGACCGATTGTTTTTAGGTAAAGAATTTAAAGGATATTATATATAAAGACTGATATTTATTTCTGAAAGTAAAAGAAAACATCGTGATTTCGCGCGAACCTAGTGAGAAATATAATGCACAATTCAAAGCGAGGTAAAGAAATCAGCGAGTGCAGATCCGGTAAATTTTTACACATGAAGATATTAATCATTTAACAGAATTGATCAAAATTAAAACGACTTATACATAGAACATTATTATTACTATGTCGTATAAAATCATTTGCATTATGGCAGGATTAAGAGAAGATTTACGGAAAAACTAAGAAAAACACTATCTCCAATTTGCAAAAGTTAAATGTTCATTCGAAAATCAAGTGGAAAATAGCATTGCACCATGAAGTATAATATTTATTTAGAATAAGTTTAATTTGTCGAGTATGCAAAATTACGTATATGATACGTCATATGAATAATTTACTGCGTAAAGAGAGCTATTTAGCAATTCCGTCATGAAAAATATTGCAGACAAAAACAACTAGTCGCGTTTGAAATAGTTTCAAAACGTTCAAAATATTTTGCGAACGGACGCGACGGATCTTGTTTGTGAAGTTAATAAATACAACTGCAACTTTGCATGAAAATTTTAATAAATATTTACATTTCCAGTGTTGCATTTGCATCTGTTTGTGACATATTCATATGCATAATAAAGATATTTGTAAGTGCAATATTAATTTGTTTAGTAGATCCATCGCTGAGGCAATAAGCTTACCACAAATCAGTAATCAATAATATCACTCCGAAAAAAATTTAATTCGCGAGAAAATTTAATCTCACAATTAGCTCTTGTTTTTTCAATAGTTTTACCAAACTTCATGAAAATAAATCGTATCTTCTTTTTAAACTTCTTTCATTATCTTAACTTTTTTAATTATATTTAATTATTACTTTTTCAATTACATATTTTCTCAAGATGTGAACAATGATCTCTTTGAATAAAGCGGACGATAACCAAAAACATGGATAAAAAATAACTGTGAACTATGCAAAAGATTTATGTTGACTTAAATATAAATCTTTTGCATAGTTCATAAATTAAATATAAATATAAATATAAATTAAATATAAATAAAAAGTATATAAATATAATGATATCCTATTACTATATCGCTATATTGTAATTATATATTCATCTAGATCTATAATCACATTATCATGTTACATAAAATATTATATGAAAAAGAGTCAAGTGATGTTATTACTTAAAAAGTAGTAATAAAACTCGTTTGATTTGCATTTTTGCTTATTGCGTAGTTACGTAGTTATTACAATTTACTTTTTCATCATGAGATTTTTTCGTTATTCCGATCTCGTCGTGATTTTCTGTTCTACCTGCGGAAATATTTTCGAAGAAGTTTATCCATTTAAATATTCATTACCGCATTGAGCTCGTTGACGTAAAGTAAAAAAAAATAAGCGCGAACGCGATCTTCCTCAGTGAAAGTTTGAATGTCTAATTGCGTATACGAAGAGCAAGATCTTGAAACTTCGTGAGGTTAATATCCTTCTGGCGGTTTCATTTGGATGTTATCTGTTGGATTTACCAGCGTTATACACTACTCAAAAGAATTATGGCATAGATAGATAATTTATTGCCGAAGTCACTTTCAGAGTAATTATTTACTGTTGAAGTGACGAACCACGGGATTCTTATCCCTTTTATCACGGACACACACACACGCACATGCGTGCACACATGACCCGAAGGCCAAAAACAACGATATTTTTGAAGGGCTGTAACTTTGCGAAAAAAAAATTGTAGCGACTCCATTCTTTTTTCAAATTGAAGGGGAGGATTTGAACTTTATGACGATGCAAACGGCATCCCTGAGAAAAAATTACCCACGTCCGTGCATTCCGTCAAACTTTGCAATTTTCAGTATATCAAACATGCCCTCAGACGTCAGGAATTACAGAAGTAGGGGTGCATCGCATGCAAAAAATGGAGATACATTCTTAAAGTAGAGACTTGAAGCTTCATTTTGAAAAAAAAAAAAATCATTAGTCTACAATAATCTTTCGCGAAGTAATCGCCAGTCAAAGTTGGCCAATTCTCGGCAATAAATTATCTACGCTATAATTCTTTTGAGCAGTGTATTTCGCGTACGATTTGTATGTTTCTTTCACGACGCAATTGCGGAACGATATCCAGGATATCCGAATCACGCGATCGTTCGTTTGCTCATTCGTCCGTAATTCAATGCCACGAGTGGAGATCGCTAAGATAATTTCTTTATTTTTCTCCGATGCTGCATAAATCTCATAAATTTTTTGCCTAATATTATAAACTCTATATCAAATTGGTTATATATAATCTTATAAACATCTTATAAACTGTAAATAAATTTGGTTATATATAATCTCTTGAAAAAAAAAGCCGATGTGTATGTATCTCAAGCAGAACAAACATGATGACGTCAAGATGACGTCAGGATGATGAGAAAAATTTATTTTTTGGTTCGGTCATGCTCCGGTCATTCTTCTCCTCATTTTGACGTCGTCATAATTTGTCGTTCTACTTAGGATCTCGATAAACATGAAAACAAAGAAGAAAAAAAAATCCTGCAGCTTGTTGCAATATATTTTATTTTTGGTTGCATATTTATCCAAAATGTAAACATCATTACATTTCATAAAACATATCCAAAAGACATCTTTTAAGATATGACAGGGAAATAAGAAAAATAAAAAGTAAATCGTCCAACGTGACACAGTATTTTTTACTTGTGACTTTTTGGCTAAAAGTAACGGCAAATATAAACATGCACGATAGCTGGCTGACCTTCATTTTCGCGAAGGTTGGTGAATACTTCTGTATTAATGTTTATGCAATGATCCACATACTCGTTGCATTCTTACGTTCCGCCGAATTTAGCAAAAATATATCGTATCCAAGAAAAAATTTACTTTTTAATCATTCTCGGTAGATATATTTTTTTCATGTTGGAGATACAGGTTTCGTTGTGAGACTGATCGAGATAAAAGCTATCGCAGTCTTCAATCGTCTGACTGTACTGTATTCGCAGTTAAAATATTTATTCGCGCTGAGCGCAAGTTTGAGCAAGTTAACAATGTGCTAACTTTGACACGATTTCAAGCACCTTTTGGTGCAGCGTTTCCTTGATCTTTCCTCGGCTCACATCTTAATTCTTTCGCAAAAGTATGCCCGAAAGAGACAAATTCCCGACGTTATCGTATTGTGTACGTATTGTGTCTGTAGTTTGTAGTACCGGCGACTTCAATCCTGACAGCACCTCGAGCGGTTGCTGCATCGCGTGAGACCGAACGAGCAGTTCGGATTGGCGTATTCGTCACTCACGCGTGCGTCACTCATGCGTTACTGCGCAGCCGCGTGATGACACGCGCGCATCGTAGAAAGAAAGACCGGTTAAACACGTGCTCGCCACGATTATTTCAGCGCGATTCATTGGTTTGCATTGTTTTAGCAAACGTAATGCCCTAGTAAATATTAGATGAAGCATTAATAATGCAAAATGTCATTAGTCAGCTATGAATACGGCGCTTGTCAACATTATTCCGTTAGTGCCCAGGCAGAACAGAAAATCATGATCGACATCGGAATGACGTGAAAATGATGAGAAGAACTCTGCTAAATAAGGTCGATCTTCTCAAAAGTATATGACCTTGACGTATGTTGTTAAGGACATGTTTCTAAGTGTTATGCAAAAAGTTGCAGCCTTCGCTCATTGTTCGTTAAAAAGTTATCAACAAAAGAAGTTGAATAGAATATATGTAATTTTCAAACAACGCGTGTACATATACTTTACTATACTTTATAAAATAATCCATAGTCGGATAATGCATCTCGAATATACATTAAATCTCGATATATATATTAAAAAATGTTAAATGCATATAAGCAGGGGAGATTTCAAAGTAACCTCCTGCTTTTAGTTTTAAGTATTAAATGTACGCTGTGTCGAAAAATTACGCTCGATTAATGAAGCTTCTTTTGTTAATTTTTAATAAAATTTTTTAATAAAAAATGACCGCCAACTGAAACTTTTTTTTAAGCTACTCAGGACTATATCCTTGATAATGTATGTGAAATTCAAAGTCATCGACGAGGTGTCCCTCAACACATGTATGCGTAATCACCGAAATTTCTTTTATTAATAATTTTTAATAAGCAATGAGCGATGAACTTTTTGCATAACACTCAAGAATATGTCCTTATCCAATATATCAAGGTCGTGGACTTTTGAGGAAGTTGACAGGAAGTGTATATTTACCAAAACTGTTTTTTTTTTCTTTTCATTATGATTCCGTCATTTTGATGCCATTTTAATGTCATCATGATTTTCTGTTTTGCCTAGATCAGGGGATTGCGCCGATACTGTTCTTCTGACTCTCCCAGTGAGTGGGTACAGCTTTGAAATTTCTAATCAATCAAAACATCAAGCTTATGGAATTCGAGCGCCGTTTCCTTCATGTTTAGTGGTTTTCAATATACCGGATTCCGGTGAGAAGTCGCTCCGTGGAACACGATACTTCGAATCGATATCTTTGAAATCGAACGATACGAATATAGTCTCTTTAATTCCGTTAAAAGGAAAGACCGCCTCACGTGCACGTTCTCCAATTTCCCCGAGAATAATACTCCAGTCTCTCTGGAGAAATTTTCGAAATTTCTCGATAAACATGATAATGTAGTTTTTCGTCGAAGCGACAACCCAATTTCTCACTTATTGTTAATGTTTGTTGTAGGATCGTCGGAGAGACATCGATCTGAAAAGCATCGAAAATGAATAAGGTAGATTATATGGAGGTGACTCTCCCGAATTATTCCTACATCTTCAACTTCGAGGAGACGTTCAGCCACTATGAAACCAAGGTGTGGATGATGAACAATTGGACGAATTGCTTCTATTATTGCGGGCTGTATATGATTCTGATATTCGGTGGGCAACACTATATGGCCAGCAGACCCAGATTCGAACTGAGAGGAATACTGTGTCTTTGGAACACGCTATTGGCTACTTTTTCTATCATCGGCTTCACCAGGACTGCACCTGAACTAATTCACGCCCTCAGACATCACGGTCTACACCACAGCATTTGTAATACGAGGTTGGTTGTCAGTTTGTTTCGTCTAACTTTGACGGTTTGACTTATCTATGTTTAACATAAGTCTTCGATCAAGTTTTCTGGTAGTGTTAGATAAACGCAATTACTTGCAATTTATAAACTTGATATCTTATAATAAGTATCAGACGACTTCTACTTAACCATACATTGGCCTCAATTTAGAAAAAAATGTTTTCATATTAAGAAAATGTTACATATCGTTCGTCGCGTTCGACGTCCAACAGGCGTTAATATGCATGTTAAAAGTGTAAATAACGCGAACACACCTAATTTACATAATTTACATAAATCATGAATAACTAAACACTCTCCCTGACTATTTATTTTCAAAGTCAGTATAGATTGATACGTGAATAAAGTCAAACCAGAAGTGACCTCTCTTAATAATTTTGTATTAGTAATAAGTCCGTCGATACATACGCGCAACAATAATGTAATTTGAGATACCAATTTTACGATTAACTTTATTTTAGACACATCACTCGGAGCTTATTTCGATTTGTTTTTCCTTCAAAATTATGCTTTTAATTTTAACTAGCGAAAGAAGTATCGGTTGAAATAAAATTAAATTTCAACAGAAAAAGAGAATTCAAACGACCCAACGTAAGATATTGCGCGAATATAAATTGTTTCCATGATGTTGTGATCAACCAATTATTTTTGGCGATGAATACACGTAAAAATTTGTATTCGCGATCTTGGGAACGACTTTCGAAAAAAAAAAAAAAACTCAATTTCTTTTCCTTCCTTGAATCAGAAACAATAATTATAACGTATAACGTAACGCTTGTTACAAATTTAATATACCTATCCTTTCTTTCTTTTTGCAAAAAATAGACTGGTCAGATAAAATGCAAAATATCTTAATCGTATCTATTATATATATATATATATATACATATATATATATATATATAAAGTAATTCAATTCAACGATGAATAATCTCGTTGTAGCTTCATCGAGCAGAACTGCGTATCCGGTTTCTGGACATGGATGTTTGTGCTGTCGAAATTACCCGAGCTCGGTGACACGATCTTCATTGTGCTGCGCAAACAGCCGCTGATCTTCCTGCACTGGTATCACCACATTACCGTGCTACTGTATGCCTGGTTTTCGTACTCGGAATACACCGCGTCTGCGCGATGGTACGTCGTGATGAACTACTGCGTCCACTCCATCATGTACACCTACTATGCCCTCAAAGCGATGCGATACAAACCGCCCAAGGCGATCGCTATGGTGATCACCACCTTGCAGCTCATCCAGATGGTGATCGGCTGCGCCATCAACATATCTGCCTATCAATATTTGGAGGGCGGCCATGTGGACTGTCACATTACCCGCATGAACATCCACTTTAGTTTCGCGATGTACTTCAGCTATTTCGTCCTGTTCGCGCGATTCTTCCATAAGACGTACCTGGCCGATAAGAAAGCCAAGAAGAAGCACTTCGCCAACGACGCACCCAGTCACATCGATTACAACGACAAGCTCAAAGCCAACTAAAGGCGGTATCTGGCACACAAGAGCGCCTGGGCGCTCTTACTTCTATTTATCTCTTTCCCTTCTACCTCTCTTCCTCTCTTTTCTCATCTCTTCTTTTCTCTCTCTTCTTTCTCTTTCTCTGTTTCTTTTTCACGCCGCTGGTCGACGTAGCCACGCATTCAGGATCTATTTGTTTAAAGAGGTGCTAGGGTTTAACGGCTTCTTTAAGATGCGCGTGGTCTTACTAAGTGATCTGAATACTTTAGACACTGGGATTGGAAATTGTTACGTTTACATTAGGATGCTGAGATCTTAAAGTATATATAAAGCCTAAAGCCTATAGGACATTTGTAAGTCTTTAGGATCTGTAGATGAATCTTACACTTTAAGGATTTAGATTAAGATTCTACTAGACTTCGTGTACATAGGATCTACGTCCAATCTTCTCTACGTTCAATCTCAGAAGTCATAGAATTATGAAGATTGTAGATCCTACGAGATCTCCAGAGTCGATAGATCCTAGAAATTGTGTTTCTTTAAGGCGGAACGACAAATTATAATTTATTTGGTAATTTATTAACTTGTGGTTAATTTATTACTTTACTTTATTAATGTTAAGTCTTCAAATTTGATAGAAGCCGTATTACCCTAGAAGTTAGATCCTGGCTGCGGTATCTCTCAGGATTCTTACATCCTAAGATCCGTAAGGTAGGACTCGTGGGGAGCACAGAATCTACAAATGTCCCAGAGTCTGTAAATCCTAAGATACGTATTTCGTACGTCTTATAGGATTCGCAGAGACAAATGAATTCCTAAATTTCCGATTTTATAGAGCTTAAAAGTCATTAGGATTTACAGGATTTCTAGATCCTACGGTCCGTCGCGATCCTAGAGTATAAGTTTTCAGGATCCTTATAGGTCGTAGGGTACTAGATTCTAATCGAAGATCTCCAGTCAGTGTCCATGATGGACATTAATTAATTAATTAATCAATCAATCAATTGTCTAATTAATTAATGCGTGTCCATCTGCGCGCGGAGGGTATTCTAAACAAAAGATTCTCTTGGGAAAAGCAGTGATTTTTCTGGTCATTTTTTTATATATGGTGAAATGTTGCAGGTAAAGAGCTGCTTTCGCATGTAATACATACAAACATATGTGGAAACGTGTGCATACGCGTTTCTCACATACGACCGGCTGTTGCACAATTGTTATGATTTTGTTACTATATGTATCTTTTGCAATTAAATATTAACATTATTTAATAATAACACTGGACAACAGAAAATAATCCTTTTTTTTCATGTCACATGACTTACTTTAAATTAACGTCTTTATTACATATACTGAATTTAAATATACAGTCAGATTTTCCCCAAAGTCTCGCCCAAAGTTTTTAAAATATTGTAACAATTATGTTGCAGAGAATATATAACTTTCCGCACAAACAGATTATATTACCTTAATTACATTATCTTATTTAAAAAATGACAGTTTCTTCTGTATGTTTTCTTCCATATTTTGCCTCTGGAATGCCTCCTATCTTGAATGTCCGACAGTAGTAGTTTGCTAACATAGTAGGGCTACACTTTCTCTGGTAACGCTTTTCCATAGATTAGATGCCTTTGGTTAGAACCATTCTCCGTGTTATGTATACAAGGCGTCCTACTTTTAGCGTACTATATTTTATGACATTCCTCAGTCAGTTTGAAGTTGATTTGTCCGGGAGTGTTCTTGCAATAAAAAAAAACTATGGGTGATAGAGAAAATCGGAGTACACATTCGAATTTAGCGCTCAAAGATACACAAAAGACGTTTAAAATAATTCATGTGACAAAATGTTGAATAGTGTAATTTATGATCGGATATGTGTAAATAATAATCTCTTACCGTAAATCCTACGAGATACCAAATATTCTAAATCTTACCTTTAATAATCCTACAATATTCTGCTGTGCTTCGATCCAGAAATGCCACAATTTCCCGCGTTTCATAACGTGATAAAAATCTTAAGAAGAAGGCCTTCCAATAAACTAGCACGCGTCGAAAAGAAAATATCTTGCTCAATCGATTGAATATGTTGGCTGTTTGTAAAGAAATGCAGACACGCAGATAAAAATCTCAACTTAAATAATATATACGTAAGTACGAGAGGGAATTTCTCAGGATTATTGTTTGATAAATGAAGATGAACAAATTTCTTTTGAGATTGCACGTAACGAGTAGTGTTCAAATATCGCATGATTGGTCGTTAACTTATCGTTAAATTAAAATATTTCAAAAATCGTATTACGTATTTATTTGATATTTATTTGATAAAGAATGAATTTACATCGTAAAAAACAAAAAAAAAGCAAGTGCTCTACTATAAATTTAAAAATCGCAGTAACAATTATTTTTTTTGTATCAGAAAGTTCGAAAAACCTTGAAAAAGAAGAATACCAAAGAAAGATTTTAGTGAAAATTATGCGTAAGATATTTTGTATTTGATTTGACGCGTTTTCTTTTTGTATTTGATTTGACGCATTTTTTTTATTTGATACGCACAAATAATTATAACCGCCAAATTATTGTGAAAGTATGTTTGTTAAAAAAAGAAAAACACTGCCTATGCATAAACACTTATTGTGCATATTGCTACTATTTTAGTTCTGAATTTATACGCTGAATTTCGATGAGTTACGATACTCAGTAAAATTACGCAAGCTGTTACTTTTCACTTGTAGATAAGCACAGAGAGAATGATTCGGTAACACCGCGTTTTATACTATTCTGCGTATTCTCCGTATGTCCGATTACTTGACGTTATACCGTCGCCACTTACGTAACTTATCATCATTTCGCGAGATCACCTTTGTACCTTACATTCCAGTTAACATAAATAAACGAGCGTTCCTTTTTTTTAACGTGACTGGTTTTCCTTGGGCAGCGGACAGGATTTTTCTTTTATTAACATTAAGACATCAATATTATTTCTAAGAACTTGTCGAATGTCTTGTAATTTTTTTTCCATGGAATAGCAAATTGAAGTGGCATAGAATATACCACATTTCTCCATTATTATAATTTTATATGATTTATTGGCTAAACTTACTATTAAACGTAATAAATATAAAATTCATTTTCCTTCAGATTTTAATCAACAACTTACAACAAATGACAAATTGTAGTTCAATAAAAGTCATAATTTTTCTTGCGTTCGCAATATAGTGTTTAGCATGCATAAAATTGTATATGACTCACATGTATACGCGATCGTACGATCTTTAAATAATCGTACCGTTGCCAGATGTCAACGGTACAAGCGATCATGGGATGAAGGTGAATAGTATATGCGCTTGAATTTTTATTCCTGTAAAGATTACAACTTTTTTAAATAGACGTCAAATATAATCTTTGTAATTAATTATCAGAGATAGCCGTACAATAATAACGTTGAACACAGCCTATCAACTTCCCATTAAATATTTGTAAACAATTTATCAAAAAGCTTGAGAAATTTTCTTATATCCTTGGAAATATTCATATCAATGTGGAGTATTTACAATAATTTAATTTTTAATTTATTAGTTTCAATGTGGGTATTATATCTATTGGTTTCAATATCAAAATTTCTAAAAGATTTTAATATTTATTATATATTGAAGTTAGATGAATTACCTTCTTGCTTTGTCCCCAATCCTCAGAAATATATGTCAAAAAATCTCTTAAACCTCCAAATTCTGTCCTGCTTTGAGGTGGATCATTTTTTGGTATTTTCGGTAGTAAAGAGCCCATCTTAAACCTAAATTCTTCCGCATTAGTGGCTCCAGAAATCTTCCAGATTCCATAGAAAAGTAAACCACATCCTGTGATAGCATAAAACGAACCCCAAGCAAGAGCTCTCAGTGCCAATGAGGCTCCAGTTTCATGCAGCCCTTGAACACTAGAGATTCCTTTACCAAAGTATTTTGGATCTTGCTTTCTGGCAGTTGCTATTGCTCTTGAAAAGCCCGCGAGAGCAGAAATGCCAGTAACAGTGCTCAGGAACACTACAGCTACAGAAACATTAATAATTTTATTAAAATAATATTAATATATAATTATGAACAATCACAAGAAAGTGGTCATTAGGAAAAAAAAGATATGATAGTAAATCTCAGCATCATGAATTATGAGATATAAATTATTAACTGCAAGATATCTATATTTAAATGATACAACTACAGAATGAAAGGTAATTAAGTAAGAAAATTCAATATCAATTTTATACGAACATGAAAAGTTCATTTCATAGTTTGGAATAATATTCTAAAGTAGTCTTTCTACCAATTATCTCATTCGTGACTGATACAAGGTGAATGACACAGTAATGTGTCATTAGTTAATGTATCTTAGATGCAATACTTTGAGGTTGTAATATGTTAGGTTAGGTTGTGTGAATAATTTATAGCGATATTAAGTAACATGAATGTAAAGACAATTGGATAGAACATAAAAGCGAATTCCATAGGTAGGGGATGAAATTGAAGGAAATAAAAAAGTTACGAACTGATTGGTTATGTACTAGGTCGTATTAGGTACTATATTAGTTATTGATATACGTGCTAGGATATATAATATATATAGCTTAATACTTCTGATTACATTCTGCAACAATTAACACTCCGATCGTTCATAAGTCAAGGCTTTTCGTGTATTTGTGACTTAGGATGAACGTTACAAAATAGTGCTATTTTTGCTTCTACAAAAGTGAGGTTAACTTATAAGGAAATAATATTCGTGTATAAATGTTTTCTTATGTGATTTTTTAATGAGACTTACCATAAATTCTTTCCTTATATTTTTCAGACTTCGTAATAGATGTTTTCATAGGATCTATGGAATCCGCCATCACGTCTGAAGAAACATAACCAACGGCGACATCCGCCATTTTTAAATCGCTCAGATTCACCCTTGGGTTACTCCATGCGGGTAACTACGTCAGAAGTGGTCGAAAGGGCCGCGGACCATTTTTGTTACAAATTAAAACGGGAAGAGGTTCTTCAAGAAAGTGTGACGTTCAGATAGATCGGGTGCGAGTTCTACAAACTTTTGGCGTAAAATTGCACGTACAGAAATGGAAGGTAATCACTTTACTATGCTTCACTAGATTCAAAGTATATTTCCTCCCTGTTGTCCATATTCTAAAAGTTGCTTGACAATCTTCTTCTCATTTGTATATTGCAGGCGAGACAAAACATAATATCGATAAACTTGTCGATGATTTGAAACATGCTGTGAAGCTTGAAGCCTCGACTGAGACTGAGACTGAGAATAAATGTCCTGATATTGTTCAGATATTGGATTCTGTAGTGAACGTTAGCAAAACTTCAATCGGAGGTATAGTGAAAAGATTATATAGCAATAGACATATTGATCTGTATTTAATTTGTGTGATCATCTTTATATTTACTACTTTTTTTTGCCCCGTGCTATCAAGTTGTATGATTTAATGTTATACTATGTTAAGATATATGTATCACACTCTGTTATTTGTGCTTCTCTAAAGAATGATATATATAATTATAGAAACTACTGAATTACTCATTGATGAAGTTTTCTTGATGCTATTGGAACACAAGTCTAAACAAATTGTAGCGAAAACAGCAAAAGCTATCGCTGAGATAGCAAAAACCGAAAGAGGGAGAGAGAAGTGCACAAGTGTAGAGTTAATACGAGCCTTGATTGGTTTGCTGAAGGAAAAGGATATAGATGTATTAACGCAGACCTCTAGAGCTCTAGGAAATATCTGCTATGAAAATGGTAATTATAATACTTGTATCTCTTCAAATTTTTCGTATATACTCTCATATATTACTCTACTACTACTACTACATTATTCTCTACAACAGAAAATGGCAAAAGACTGGTAAAGGAAGAGGATGGTTTGAAAGTAATCCTAACGGTTCTTAAGAATGGCATCGCGTTAAAGAATTCCGAGGGCGCTAGCTTCTTACGGAATGTAGCCGCTGGATTTTTGTTAAATTTTTTGGTAGACCAGGAATCATTGCACAAGAAGGTAATAAGGCTATATTCATACATATATATCACGGCTAATGATCCGTAGTAAAGTTATTACATTACAAGCAACAGTGGATGATAATTTTAATCGTTAGACGCGCTTTATCAGGCACTCGAAGAGGATACGGTACCGATTATCTGTAGTGTTTTGGAAGAGGATGGGACCAATGGCGGTGAGGCAGCTATGCACGCATTACTTACCCTCGGCATACTGAATGACGCAAACATTGTATTCCTCGATGAGAGATTAACAAAAATTCTGGTCAACATACTAACCAGTGATACTTCCTCTGAGCTATCCGAGATGTGTTTGGAGCTGTTACATGGTCAAGCGGAGGATGGCAAGTCACTGATAATTTAATTACTTATACTTAGAGCAACGACAAGTTCATTACCCCACTGTTGAATAATGCTGTTAATAATGCGAGCTATCTCATGTGCAGAAAAAGCAAAGCTGCTGCTGGCCAAAGCGGGAGTATGCGAATTGTTATTGAAACTGTTAGAAAAGCACGGGCCACAGTGCAACGATGAAGAAACTCGATCCATTTTGAAAGTTGCCTGCAATCTGATCGTTCTTATCTTAACAGGAGGTGAGAGAGCCTGAGAAAAATGCACATCTTCAGAGTTCGCTTGACTTCGACTAACATATTTTTATTTGTTTAGATGATAGCATGAACTTCCTCTACGACAATAGCAAGGGTCCTGTCTATAGAAAGCTGGTGGAATGGCTGGAGAGTGACGACGAGGATTTGCAGATCACTGCAGTTTTGGCTATGGGTAACTTCGCGCGCACCGATACGCACTGCAAATACATGGTCGAACAAGGCATACATCGGGAGCTGCTGAAGCTACTCCAGAAGAACGACAGCAAGTCTGGCGATATCAGATGTCAGCACGCCCTGCTTAGCGCCCTGCGCAATCTCGTCATACCTGCGGACAACAAGTCGCTGATACTGGCCGACGGTCTGATCGACGTGCTCTATCCTATGCTAGATATCCCGACTTTTCCTGTCGTCTTCAAATTGCTGGGAACGCTCAGAATAGTCATAGACGGCCAAAGTAAGTGCGCGTTGGTAAATCTTTCTCCAAAGATTTTAACCTTTATTTATTGTACATTCAGCGTTGAGTAACGTAATTTTTATTTCTGGGTCACTCTTTTTACATTTTATTGAATTTATTGAATGGAAAAACTGAACACACACAACGGAATTGACACGGTGAACAACGTTAACGATTGCGCAAGTACACTCTACACTTTATATCTTACATGCTATTTTAGACAATGAAACACTCGCCTCTGATATGTCCAGAGGGCCAAGAGTGGCCCTCCACTTGGTAGAAATGTAAGAATACATATGCTTCTTTTTTTAGGAGAAGCGGCGGTGTCCTTAGGACGAAGGGAAGACTTGATCGAGCGAGCGGTTGAGTGGTGCAGTATCGAGAATCATCCTGGCGTTCAGGGTGAAGCGAATCGGTTGATCGCTTGGCTGATAAATAACAGCAGGTTCGTTTCCGATAACGTCGCTAGTGCAATCTCAGAACTTTATATGCACCTTTCAGGGACAGGCAAATCGCTCTGTCGATCATCAAGTACGGTGCGGTGCAGCATCTAGTGAATATGCTCCTAGCGCAGCACTCGTTGATGCAAAACGAAGCGATCCTGGGCCTGACGATATTAACGAGGATCTGTCCGGCGGAATCGGAGGAGCTGCTGATCGCAGCGGATTTCGGCCGTAACATGCGCGAGTTCTTCGAAACGCGCACTGATAATCTCGACATACACATCATACTAAATGCACTGTCGTTACTGAACAGTGTCGTACAGTCAGGTACAGAGACATCCGACATGATTGTTTGTCGATTTATTCCTACGATTTGTTCCCTTCTCTTGTCGAAGGTATTATTTAAAAGAAACAAAAGTTTACGAGCGATTCTGTGCTAATTTTGTGCTGATATGACGATCCCGTATCCTTTCGTTTTAGATCAACTGAAGGAGCATCTAAAGAGCTGCGAGCTCGCCAGCACGTGCAAGAATCTGTGCTCGAAGGAGAACGAAAACAACAGTACGGAACTGCGGACACGCGTCAGCGCGCTTTGCGCAGCCTTAGGAACGAGTTTCGATTAGAAGCTGTCGGACCAATTATGACTTGTTGTGTGTCATGATTCCTCACAAGGAGCATTAAGTTCGCGCTGCCATTCCCACTGGATGTATCTATCTTCCATCATTCCAAAGAGCCGTGCGAATCTCTCAAATGACCAAAAACATCGCCAACTTGATCCATACAGATTGCAAAGTGTATTTTATTTATCGAGAGAAATACATATTCTATTGATGTACGTGCCGCCTTTCCGAATCACTTCTCTTACGTCGTCGGTCTCACGGTAGAAGTAGAAGAAGAACTTTGAGGATCAATCAAGCGTCAGCTGAAGCGTCTGCTTTTTACTTCTTTATGTGTATATCATTCTTAGATTACACAAAATCGTTTAGAATTTAGCTATGTTACCTTGGAATGTTAATCTTGGAATCTTAATGTATTCTGAACAATCTCAAAGTACTTAATATTTTATCTAGATCCTTATCAGACTCTACTTATTCTTTATCTTACAACTGCTCTCTGAAAGATCAACTTGGGAGTATAAGTCTGTTGCATAATTGAATACGTATATCTACAGCTGTATAAATGTCCCACCGAGAGATATTTATTGAAATAAAATCGAAATATATAAAATAGTTGGTGCAAGGTGAAACTCAAGATGTACATTCTTCAAGGACAATGCATAACAGCTTCCCAGCTACTACATCAGTACACCCAGCGGCAGAGGCACCAGTGTCTCTCTCTCTCTCTCTCTCTCTCTCTCTCTCTCGAAGTGCCACGCCATGGCGCGCCAGTCGCGTGAGCTGCCACGTAATGTGTGTGTGCCGCTCGTTTGCTCACGAATTGGTACGCTGTAATATTTGCGAGATCGTTCGAAGGAATTAAACGGCAACGAGGGGCGATGCGCGGGTCTGCATCCGGCCGTTCATAATTTCGGTGTCGCACCCATCGCGAAGGTGAGTAGGATTTGAGCAGGTGCTCGAGTAGTGCCCAGACAGCCTTTTCCACTTTAACCTTTCGGCGCGCTGACAGTGCGCTTTAACTCCAATCCAAACGTCAATCTGCCGCAGTCTACACTTTCCTCGTAGTTTATTGAGAACGTTAATTGACGCACAGTTAATCGCGACGCGTGATAAAGCTTAGTTCTTAGCTCTCTGTAACTTGTCCAATTTACAATCTTTATAATGTTCCGATGGAGCTTGAACGAACTGTTCGAGCCCTATTTTGTGACTCTTGATGTACAAGAGAAATTAAAATAAAAACTAGACGTTATATGTATTTTCTGTGTTATCATTACATACCTTGGACTTGCTTTAAAATCTGACAATGATAAATTTTGAACGTGACAATATACAGTCACTTATGAACTTTGAGTTTCTTTCTTACATGTATTTAGAAGAATCTTAGTACATTTTCTTAGACATATTTGATTGCAGTGACTTTTAGAGGGACAGAATGTCACAGTCAAGCGGTTACCAGTATCCACTGTATGTAGAACCCAACAATACTTTAAAGAATAATCCATCACCTGTAGTGAATGGTCAAAGTTCTATACCTCAACAGAATGGTATGCAGTCTCCTCATTTTAATCTGACCGGTAAGTTTTTTTTTTTTGTAAACATATAGCTGAAAAATCAGTCAAATAATATGTCAAGTCTGTTTCAAAGTCTATGTTATCAGAATATTGAAAATACTTGTGACTTGTTGATGACACCTGAAGACGATAATAACTATTACTAGCTATTAATTTACTTTATATTTTTTGGTAACGGATCTTATCTACAGAGATATTTTTGAAATTGTAATAGCTCAAACTGTTGTTCCTAGGTACACCATCGTCGCAATCCTCACGTGATCCATCCAGGGAAACTTCTAGAGATCCATCACCAACCCAATACCTTCACAATCAATATCGGCCTCAGTTACCTCGACCGCCAATGCCACCAATAACTGGGCCACAAAATTCTAATATATTGTCCTCACCACCTAGAACGTCACAGCCATTTAGTCCCATTAACCCTTATGGTGCACATAGCCAGTATGCCACTAGCAGTCATCAAAACATTGGTGTGTCCTCAGTTGCCTTGGTAACCCAACCTAGCCATGAAATTCACCATAGATCCATGATTCCCCCGAATCAGATGCCTCCACTGGGGAGAAATCTCGGGTCAGAATCTGAAACTTTGACACCTGCGGATATTGTCAAATCGGAATTTGCTAAAGTGAATCAAAGTTACCAATGGACAACCAATTCTCCACCCAGCAGCGTTTCGCAAGGCACTATAGGCATTTCTGGCGCATCCGGTAACATCGATAAGACTAGTCAAGTCTCTAAAGATCAAACAACAGGCAGTCAAGTGCCATTTACGAGAGTGAATCAGCCGTCAACACATGATCAGAGTCATCCTATTTCTTCAGCCCTATCCAACATTAGTCTGCTTTCTCCAAGCGTCATTCAACATTCGAGTCAAGACAGTAACATGCAGCAGGATCCACAGACTTCTAGTGTACAACTATCAAGGACTCGGAATGTCCAGGCACAATCGCCTATTGATCCTTCCGAAAGTTCAATTAATCCTCAACTCAGATATGGAAGTCAGCAAAGCATATTCAACGCATCTTCGACACCGCATATGAGTTCTAGCACGCAAAATTTGTTTTCCAGTAGTTCACAACAAATTCACAATATGGCTGCACGAAATCCGCAGGATTATTGCCCTCAGCCTTTGAAACATCAGTCTCAATTTCAATCTCAGTTTCAACCTCAACCGCAGCTTCAACCTCAGCCTCAACCGCAGCTTCAACCTCAGCCTCAACCGCAGCTTCAACCTCAGCTTCAGCCTCAACCTCAGTCTCAGCCTCAGCCTCAGCCTCAGCCTCATTCTCACCTTCAGTCTCAACCTCAGCCTCAATCTCAGCCTCAGCCTCAGCCTCAACCTCAACCTCAACCTCAACAAAGTCTACTCACTGACCAAATGGACCCTATGGGACTGGGAGGTGTTCCTCAAGGTTCGAATGTATATCAACATTTAGCTGGTCAGAGAAAGTATCCGCAACAGGACACTGCCAATACCACGATGCCACCTCCAAGGGCTACCGTGCCGTCTTCAGGAATTAGTCAGTTACATGCGAGACCACCGTCGTCAAGGATGCTTCCAGGACATCAGATGGTAAGCCTACTTGAACTTGGGAATAAAACGTGATACGCAGTTTATGTTTCACAATACAAATTAACTTTTATTTTTAGTACGATACTCGTTCGCACTATCCCGGCTCGATGACGAACGTTCCTTTAGACTCATTAAATAGAAGATATCCTAATACGTATCCCGACCAATTAAATCAGTTAAATAATCAGATGAGCAATTTGAACGTGGCACAGAGTGGCTTTGACCAATTATGGGTATTTATATTTATTTAATTGCATAGTTAATAAAATTTGTAACATGTACATAATTTAATTTATAAATATATTTAAACTACATTACGCTATCCTGTTTCTCAGGGTTCGGTAACGGTAGACCTCTTACAAGGCAGGAATATACTGCCGCCTAAAAAAGTCGAGCCACCAAAGATTAAGTTACATCAGGAATTGTTAGACACTGCAAATTGTAGTCCCGAGTAAGTTTTTTCATTCTTTGTTTCTTAGATTCCAGATATTTAATTATCTAAAAAGTAAATTATACCTTTTTGATGTAATCATATATCTAAGATGCATGAGTCGAAAGTACAAAGATCTACCAAGTTAATAGTTTAATGTTAACTATTAAAGCTGCTTGACATATAGAGTCTTTTGTGACACACACCGAATGATTACAGAATATTCAGATGTACGCTGACCAAGGTTCCCGATACAAATATGCTTCTACAGAAGTCTAGATTGCCATTCGGTGTACTGATACATCCTTTTAAGGATTTAAATGTATGTACCTTAAAATGCTAGCGCATATTTGGAGTTGTGAGTACATGGCCTTGTGAATGCGAAATGTAGAGATTAGAAGGAGCACAGTCTCACCATCATCCTTTTGATCTGCCGGCATACTCACCGGCGATGAATTTCGTTTTTCATTTTATGTGATTTCTTTTTTCATTTGTCAGCAGCATTTGCCGGTGATTCAGTGTAATACGATCGTGCGCTGTCGAGCTTGCCGAACGTACATCAATCCCTTCGTTATTTTCATCGACATGAAGAGATGGAAGTGCAATCTCTGTTTCAGGCTAAATGAACGTAATACATTCGCTTCACATACCTATATTTATCACTTTAGCATGGCTTTGCGAAATTGAAATACACTTGCGTCTTGTTGTTGCAGTACCCGAAGAGTTCCAATATGATCCTGTAACGAAATCATACGGTGAGCCCGCGCGACGGCCAGAAGCTAAGAACGGCACGATAGAGTTCATTGCGCCGAGCGAATACATGGTTAGTAATTATTTTTCCATTTCTCTTGCATGATTAATGGAAACAAGTCAGAGAGTCATTCAAATCTGAATGAAACGCATGTCTCTCCTTCTCGTATTTAAAAAAAAAAAATTCTTTTTAATTCGAATTTTTTTCACTTCCGACGGATTTAATTAAGAATTCGATGAATTCCAGCTCCGTCCACCTCAGCCCGCAGTCTATCTATTCGTCGTAGACGTATCTCGTCTCGCGATAGAAAGCGGCTACTTACAGATCGTCTGTAACACCATCATCGACGAATTGTCGCGTCTACCTGGCGACAGCCGCACTCAGATTGGTTTCCTCGCCGTCGATTCTGCTCTACACTTCTTCAGCATGCCCGACAATGTCTCGCAGCCGCATGAAATGATTATGCTGGACATCGATGACGTGTTTCTACCGTGTCCGGAGAACCTGATTGTGAATCTGAAGGAGCGCGAGGAGCTCGTCCGTGACCTTCTTACTCAGCTGCCCGTCAAATTTCACGGCACTCACGACACTAGCTGCGCTCTCGGCGCCGCTCTTCAAGCTGCCTATAAGCTTCTCTTCGCGACTGGAGGACGCGTCACTGTTTTCCAGACATGTCTGCCTAATCACGGTCCAGGAGCCTTACAGTCACGAGAAGACCCCAACGCTAGAGCAGGCAAAGACGTGCCGCATCTTAATCCGGCGACAGACTTCTATAAGAGATTCGCATTGGATTGCAGCGGACAACAAATTGCGATTGATTTGTTCCTGTTGAACAGTCAGTACAGCGACCTGGCAACTTTATGTGAGTTTGAGTGATAAGAAATATAGTATATCATATTTTTATTATCTATTTTTCAACATTGGGCATGCGTACATATCACTCAGAGGAAACGACCATTATTTTTTTTTCATAAATCATTGAGAACTTTGATAAGCTATAATTATCAAACTAACGAGACAAAATATAAATTTTTACTCGTGAGAGAATACCTCTTCCGTACTAGTGAATTAATACAATGTTAGTGAGCCAACTCGATAAAATCGTTGTCGAACTACTTTGTTATGTCCTTAATGTTTACGACCCTGTTAAATTTCATAGCGTGCATGTCAAAGTTCACTGGTGGCTGCATTTTCCACGTGCCGTTGTTTCGAACTTCAAAGTTGCAAAGCGCGGAGACATTGGAGAGAATGCTTCGCCGATATCTGACCAGAAAAATCGGCTTTGAAGCTGTAATGAGGATTCGTTGCACTCGTGGTCTGAGCATTCAGGCCTTTCACGGTAGCTTTTTCGTACGCTCGACCGATCTCCTTTGTTTGCCAAACATCAATCCGGACGCCGGCTTTGGTATGCAAATTGCTATCGAAGAGAATCTTTCTGACATGCAGAGTGTATGCTTCCAAGCAGCTCTACTCTACACTTCGAGCAAAGGTAATCGCTTTTTCTCCTTTCTCTCTTTCTCTATTGTATCTCACTATTTTCTTAATATTCTGATTTACATCTTTTTTTCAAGGTGAACGAAGAATCAGAGTGCATACGTTGTGCTTGCCAGTTGTAAAAAATCTATCAGATATTCTGCATGCCGCTGATCAACAATGTATAGTGGGTCTCCTATCGAAAATGGGTAAGTCAAGCTCTTGATATGATATATTATATTTAAATAAAATGAGAACAATAATTTTCATTCAGAGGGAGAGATTTCTCCCTCCCGCGATTGTAGATTGTTACGAAGTCGCAATAGAGAATTGTTGGATTAATAGATATTTGTATGAATAGCTGTCGATCGGTCGCTTCAATCGTCTTTGTCGGATGCCAGAGACGCGTTAATAAACGTCGCCATTGATGTCCTATCTACGTACAAATTGCTACAATCCAGCGGCAGTGGAAGACTTTTAGCGCCGGAAAGCTTGAAGTTATTGCCGTTATATATCATCGCATTATTGAAAAGTGTAAGTAGTCGAGTTCGAGTTTCGACAAACGAGACACTATATACGCGTCCGTTATTAGCATCGTCGATCAACATTTTTGCAAACTCGCAGGTGGCATTCAGGTCTGGCACAAGCACACGTTTGGATGATCGCGTGTTCGCCATGTTTCAATTGAAAACATTACCCTTGGCGCAGCTAATGCAGATGGTTTACCCCGATCTGTACCCGGTGCACGCACTCGACGACCGCAACGCTAAAGACATCGAAGGCAAGATCTGTCCGCAACCGCCACGGCTTCATCTATCTGCGGAGAGACTCGACGCTAGAGGCGTCTTCCTCTTGGACGCCGGTGACAAGATCTATATCTACGTTGGCAAGAATGTCAACCCGGTATTCTGTTCGGCAGTATTCGGAGTCTCAGCGTTTGCGTCTATTTCAGAGGAATTGGTGAGCATGTTTATATATCACTTCTGTCAATTACGCGAGAAATCGTATGGACCGAAATTTATAAACTGATCCTATCCCAACCATGTTGATGAAAAACGCACTGAATAACATGCCGCCTTAAATTTCCGTTGTAGTATGAATTGCCGGAATTGGACACGATAGAAAACGAACGGTTGCGGCATTTTATATTCAGTTTGCAAGAAGAGAAACCGTTCTGGGTACCTATACAGATCATCAGGTAATCCGATTCTTCTTTGTTCCTTTTCGTATGATGATGAATTGACTTTGCGATGAATGAAAACAACAAATCAAATATAAATAGGATATAATTGAAGATAATAATTGAATAAATGAATTGAGACGATTAAACAACTGTATAAATTATCGTAAACGATTATTTAACTACTCTACTCGTACGATCGTTTGTTTATCGCACAGCATATATGTCTCTTTTTTGTTACATTTCAACTTGTCCGTTGCTTTCTTTCGAAATGCTTACGAATGCATTTTACAACGCGGCGAATGATGTTTCAGGGAGGATAGCCATTTCAGGACATTGTTCATCGAGCGTTTAATAGAAGACAGGTTCGAAACGGCGCTTAGTTACTACGAGTTCTTACAGCATCTCAAGATACAGGTGAAAGAGTGACCGATCTGATTCTACTGGGAGTCATTGGATTCATGAGTCATAAAGTCGCATTAAAATGTGATTAAGAATTGTGCGCGAATCATCATCGATCGGTCGTGGGTTCACATAGGAAATATCGGGGACGAGTGGTTTCAAAAACTATTTTGCCATACGCAGCAGTGATAGCCTTACCGACAGACACTGACGCATTTAAATATGGTAGATTGTAATTATTGTTATTATTAATACTATTATTACAATTGTTTACCATCGATATCTCTGATACACAAGGATTCGCACGTTCTCGTTGCGCGCGTCCACTTGGGATAAATATGTATAACTTCTTTATATACGCTTGTGCTCGTCCAGTAAACGATAATATGAGTTTTTACGATCTTGTGCTATATCCGTAGCACTTTTAATTCGTGCAATTTTTACCTGGACAATGATAAAATCTTGATTAATCCATCGAACAGCATCGATATGACGAGTAATTTCTTTTCTTTTTCCACGCGGAATATTTTTAGACTATTTTGTCTCGTTCTATGCAAGAGATAGAGAGAGAGAGAGAGAGAGAGAGATCCTGTATTTGCGATTTGTAAAATGCAGAAATTAATCTTACTTTATTTATTTATTTTTTCTTTTTTCTGGAATAAAAAAAGTGTTAGTTACAAATTATATTAGGTAAAAGGTGTTAGATCATATATATATATATATATATATATATATGATCATATATATACTTCTACAAATGTTTGATATAAAAATAATGATGAAATTAAATTGTTTGCTGGGCGAAAGTCGCAAAGCGGAAGTATTTCACGGTGATAAGCAATGCACACTTGCAATTTAATCACCTGCAGGCAATAAAGAGGGTAATAGCTGGAAAGGTCTTATACAAAATGATTAATTCTACGTTAATTCGCTCGACAATGACGCGTTAATCCATATTGTAAAATTCAACTTTGCAGCGAGCAAAGCCAAAACAATTTCAATCGATGATTTCGAGCAGTCGACGAAAGTTGCACAGTTGCAATTGAATTACTTAAATAATTGTACACAGAAGGAGGAGGAGGTGAGGGATAATTCCGCGATAATGTAAAATATTAATAAATTTTTGAGAGGAGGAAAATTCGCCTGTAAAGGACTTTATAATAATGAGATAATGGCGAAGAAAAGCACGCTTATGCGAATGTTGGTAAAGGAAAAAAAAGGACTAGATAAATGAATATTGTAAAATAATCGCGCTGCTCGCTCACCCAGTGTTGATACTGCCAAATAAGATTTTCTGGCATATTGTTCTTTTACGATTCGCCAAAGGGTAAACAAAAAAAAAGCATGCGGGACGACATGATCTATATAATTTAAATACTTACCGATTGTGTCATTAAATATCGGTTCTACTATCAAAATATGTATATGTATATGTCTATATGTGTATGTATATACATATATATACATATATATAATTTATATATATATATAAATTATACGCATTATTCGAGAGAGACGACAATTGTATGTACATCCGTTCGCATCCTCTTTAACCCATCCTTGTGTACTGGTTCATCGCTATACTAACTCGTCGATCGTATCATCATAAAAGCGTTTTAGCGTTTACTTTCAATTAATGCCGATATGTGATCAGCGATTTTTAACTTCGTCTACAAGATTGGCTCAAAACAAATCGCGCACAGACGACGAATCTCGGTTCGTGAACAGCTCGGACAGGGATCAGACGAGAATTCGGTGACGGGAAATTACATCTCTGCTACCGTGACCGTGAGAACATTCGTCTGAGCACTCAGCTTGATTAAAACTAGATTGAGATAACCAAAAACAAGAGACAAGGGATTAGGAATCTCGTACAGGAATCTTTCTGTTCCTGCAACCGACTTTTTCATTTGGTCCCTATTCTCGTCAGACAAATTATCAGTTACACCAAAGGGATAACTTTTTCCATGCACTCATCATGTATACGCCGGTCTTTTATTTCAGGATATACTGCGTCGCGGAATTCGTAGAGAACCAGGGTCGTGAAGGAGAGAGAGAGAGAGAGAGAGAGAGAGAGAGAGAAAAATTAACAGTGTGCCGTTCCGCGTTCCCCGCTATAGCGATTGAATTCCCGCGAGAACTCGCTGATGCTAATGCTGATGCTGATATTGCGTCTCGATGCATTTATTCAACAGCGTAGAAAAGATAACGTCCGGTATGAAATGCAAATTGATCTGTATCAGTCATGTAGACATAACATCGATGTATGATAATCGTCCCTACTCCAGCTTGCTAATATCGGCGTCGGTGGTGGTAGCGTACGGGTGAAGACGACGGCGGCGGTGGCGGCGGTGGCGACGGCGGCGACGGCGGCAGCGTCGGCGCTCGGCGTTCGGCCGCTCGGAGGCGTCGGCCGTTTGACTGACGCGTTATCAGTAGTGGTACCGTCGTGAGCGCGAGCAGGTGAAGGCCTTCGTCGCGATAGCTCTGCCCGACGACCTGGTAAGCCTTGTGTTTTGACTGGCATCCCTTCCCCCGCCCTTTTTGCTGCCGCATCGACCCGACTGACGATCGGACAGATGGTGCGCGGAAACCGCGCCGTAATTTTTATCATCCCTTTCTCCGCGTGCGATCACCGCGGCTGGCGGGGGCGACGGCGATGACGGGGACATTTACGATGTTCATTTTGCGGCTGACAAAACGCAGAGAATGGGCTTCCCATTCCCAATGGGCGAGATTCAAATAGAACATCCACGAAGGTGGTAGGAGAGAGAAGAGGATAGAATGGGGCTTTCGGGAGGGCAAGCTATAGCATGTCTTGTGTTTGAGAAATTCGTATTTCGGGAACACGATTTCGCCTACCGGATTCTCTTCACGTTTCGTCTGGTCGATCAATCGCGAAACGCGCGACTCGATCTCGATCTCGATCTCGATCTCGATCACGAAGTGTCCGAATGGCAGCTTCGTTGTGATTTCGACAACGAATGTAACTAATTAATTCAAAAGATGGCGATCTGTAATTACGAAGGTGTACACACATACGTGCGCGCGCGCGCGCGTGGAATGCCCTAAATATTCGGAGGAACGAGCCGGAGAGCGCAGATTATCCCGAGATATGTCGGTGTTTTAATTATTTAACCGCGCTCGTTGCAAGCCTCTTGAAAGCTCGTCCATGATAATTGACCGATCGAAGAATCAGCGGCGAGAGAAAAAACTGAATGTTCGTTAAAGCGATTAATTGCGAACATCGAGGTATGTCGTGTGTGTGTGTGTGTGTACCCGGCGAGAAAATCTCACGGCACGATTCCGTGGTAAGCATTGTAAACAAATGCGCGGCCGAGAGATGCGCGAGGTGCGAAGGTTGGCGGAAGGTTAATTGCTCGGCTCTCCACCGGTCGAACTATGTTTAGCGACAATCTCCTCCAGGAGGATGGTATTCTTCTATTTTTATCTTATCGTGCGCGGGTACTTTTCTCCCTCTCTCGTACTTTTTCTCTCTCTCTCTCTCTCTCTCTCTCTCTCTCTCTCTCGCAATAACGATATCAGTTTCCATCGGCTGCGATCGACTCGTAGACTATAACCCTCTTCAAAGCCCTCGTACGATCCTTCAAGTGGTCGTGATCCGATTCATCCCTAAAATTTAGTCGTTCACGCTCTCTCCCCCGCCCCCCCCCCCTCTCTCTCTCTCTCTCTCCTATTCGTTCACTTTCGATATCTTGAGAGAGGCGTTACCTTGCCGCACGCATCACGCATCACACGACGCTTTTATTGCTATTATTGCAGACGAGTGAAAATTGCGTGCTGATGAGATGCAGTCGCGAGATGCGTGTCCAGGGTCTTTAATGATCCTCGCGTCTCGCGCGAGGCAGCGTCCGCCGCGACGCAAGTCTGTCTCGTTACCGGCAACTCTCCTGCCGGTCTCGACTTGACCTATCGCGTCGCAAGGACGCGATAATTTGTGCGCGGCACACTCGACAGTGTTAAAGAGCTTGTTTGCCATGTGCCTACCGTCGTGGCTGAACGTTGTGTGCGCGCGCGCGTCAAGTAGCAAACATTTGCACATTCAAACGCGTTCTCCACTTTCCTCCGCCTCCTCCTCTTGCTCAGGATGCAACACGTAATCTGATATCCATGACCAGGAGAAGCTATCCGTGACGAGATGTTATCGCGTGATCTGCATGAATCTGCAAGAAGGCTGAGAAATCTTTTCCAACAGACGGCAACAAGAATTTCCTCGATCGCGGACGCGCTCATATCGTGTAGCGATCAATCGCCGCGATCGATCTCGCTTTGCATAACGGACATTTTACATCCTCACGAACCTGAGTCTCGGTGAGACGTGTTGCGCGCAAGCTCGAATTCCCGCAAAAATAACAATGGCCACGAGCGAGCTTGCTCCGCGTGCGCCTCGGGTCAAAAGTTCACGTTAGCTCGCGAGCGATTTCGTATATACAAGCTGCGATCCACTTCCACCTCCGCCGCCGCCGCCGCTACATCCGCGTGCATTCGACAGGCGTTGATGGAGATTGCGTCCTGCAAATTTCAGATTACTAATCGACGTGTGTATGTGCACCGAAATGCAAACTCGCATTCGCATTCCGTGACACGGGCGGCCATGCGCGTGCTGCATCGCAACGCGAGAGTCGTCCGAGCGAGCGACGACTCGGACGAAAAAATCGATACGCATCGCGAAAGCTCCGAAAAGCTGCTCGCTATCCTTGTGCGTAATGTGCGGCACACGCACGCTCCGGATCCGTAAAAGGAAAGCTGGATCGATTCGCCGTGGCCGTTGCGCGACCGCCCGGTCGCTCGCGTGCGTCAGCGAGAGAGAACTCTCGCCGGAAGCTCTCTCCCGGCCCCGAACTGCTTCTCTCCGAAGCTGAGGCTGAAGCTGAAGCCCGAAGTACCGAGAAAATCGCGCGAGAGTCCCGCGATTTCGCGATCCGCCGACCGGCAGCGATATTACACCTCGGCTATTCTCCCTTTGCAGAAGGTCCCCGCCCTTAAAATGGGAACATAGGACGCGCATGTACCAAGGGTCTTGACAACCTCCCTCAAGCCCTGGCATATCTCCGGCCCGCCGACTATCGACGGCCAACGACCAATGAGCACACTCGGGATAAGTACAAACTAACGTTAACGCGATCGCAAGAAAGCTCGCGTTAACGATCAGATCGTTTCCGCAGCTCGCCGATCTTTCGATGGATCGCGCGACGACCGACGGGGAACTTATCGGCGGCAATCAAGGGTATCATCGCCTAATCGTAATTAGCGATTCAATGTAACGCTCGTTGCACTCGCAAGCGAAGACAATCGTAGCTGATTAAAAGAATAGTGTTATCGAATTATACATATATATATATATTAAATAGATATATAATATACATATATATATATATATATATATATATAAATCTCTCTCTATATAAATATATACGAACGAGCTACAAATGGAAAATCACGATCTCCATTATTTGTTGAGCATGGATTATTATTATATATTGTTTAATCACTGATCGCCGGATCGATCGAGTATACTTATATATCGACACACGAGTACCTTGCGAGCGATAGGAACGCTCCCGAAAATTCGGAATCGACGAGAGACATATCTGAGAGTTCTCTATTACTCGAGAGACACACGCACGATATTTTGAGGAGCGCCTGACACTTGGCAGACCTCGCGTGTCGCCGAAAGTTCGACTGAAATTTTAAAATCTGGTCAAGATCAAGAATTCTTCAGTCAGTTCACGAGCACACTGTCGCACACACACACACACACATCCGAGCATCCGATAGTAGAAGAAGAATCGAGGGAATTGCGCAATCCAGTTGAAGCTTTAGGACTCGCACGTCCGAGTGTCTGAGAATCGCGCTGGACCCGAGGACATCAAGAATTCAACATCTGTAGAAAGGACATCCGTGAGAGATTCAAGTCTCTCTCTCTCTTTCTCTCTTTCTAATGACTGACGGAGACGACGATCGAGCGACGCAACGTATTGTTAGGGATCGGAAATAAAAATATCTTGCAGGCTGCAGAGGGACGCGCGCGCTCACGTTGATACGAATGTAAACAGTCGTAGCAGTCGTGACGAAGCGTGTACCGGCGGTGTACAATGTAATTATCGCCTGATTCGCGTCGGCAAGCTCAGCAAATATGAATCTCGAGGTGGAGTTGATCGCTGGGGTGATTAAGGGCGGCCCACCCCCGGCGCACCTACCAGCACCGAGGCTCATCAAAATATTCATCGCCGGCGAGAGGAACGGTGAGTTTGAAATTTCAAGCAAAGTTTACCCGCGGACGAGATAGAGCGAGAGCGAGAGAGAGAGAGAGAGAGAGAGAGCGAGAGAGGGGGGAGAGAAGGCAGGAAAGTTTCCTTTACCAACGTTTAATCGAATTCGTTTGGCGATTGTGCCGGCTAGACTTTCCGGAAGAGCGCAAACAGCTGCTAGAGGTGGTCGGTCCGGAATTGCAATCGATCTACGATGACATAGGAATCGAGGTCAGTGCGCGAATTCATTTGCTTTGACGACTTCGAGCTCGTGATCAGCACCACCACCAACCTGCGACGGCTTGACTTTTGCGCAGGTGCTCCTGGTGGACATGCAATATGGTACCAGCGACGACCCGGACGCCAACCCACGTCTCGCGGAGTTTTTTCTGGAGGAGATCAGCGCATCCCATCGACATTCCAGGGGATGCTTTCTTTTGGTGAGAGACACGTGACGTCCGTTCGTCTCGATGCTCGCCGCTGGTCGATGTCGTGGAATTTTTTTTTCTCACCGGCGTGCGGAATGTCGAAAGTAGCGTGCGACTTTACATATTTTCCGGTTCAACTGCGAAGTAATATTTTATTAACGGCTCATACCATGTCGGCATGAGGCATAACTTCTAACTCACGCTTCTTTTTTCCCTTTATTTTTTGTGCGTGCTATCACCCCATTTTTATCGCTGCGTCATCCTCCTCCTTACCCCCGTCTACATTCGCGACGGAACATGCGTCTGTAACGCAGAGGAATAACTCGTCTTCATTTGTTATCCTTTCAGCTGTTGGCAGGAACAGAATACACCGCAGGATGGGTACCTACGGAGCTGAAGAAGACCACCTTCCAAGCTCTTCACGCGCATTGTGTCATTCTCGAGGATTATTACGAGCACAATGGGCAGTCCTACGTTCTGAAAGCAAACAGGTAACGTTGACGTTTAGAAACTCTTCTCTCTGAGAGCTCTTCATCTTCGACCTACTAACGAGTTGCTTGTAAACAGCGTGGAAACAGCTCAGTGCGAGTGGCAAAAGAATCAAGAGCCGGAGCTGCGTCAAGGACTGAAAACCGCCGCGGAGGCGGCGATCCAGGAGCAACCGGATAATCAAGAACTGAGGTACATACTGAGGAGCACAGCGGAACGGCAGCTGGAATACGGCCTAAGTAAGTGTCGGAATTTCAGATTCTTTGGAGCCTCGAGGATTCCTCAAGAGCCAGCGGCCTGTACCCTTCCTTCTCGTAGACATGAAAAGAGATCGTGAAAAAATAATAAGTAAATTATCAAGATTCTCAGATGAACCGTGAATTGTAAATTAAGAAAAGCCGACAAGTTCTTATTGTTTAATTTGTAGATCAAGTAGATTTCGCTGTCGGCATCTCGAGTAGACTGATGGTGGCTTTTTCTCCTTTATTCTGCGGAAATCGTGAAACTCGTTTTTTTTTTTTTTTTTTTTTTTTTTTCGACGGAGTTTGCGAGCCGTTGCGACACGGGTATACGTAACAATCCATGCGCGTCATTTCCGCAAGTTTGTAAATAAGTAACGGAATACAAATCGGGATATCGGCGCTGCTGTTGCCGCCGCCGCCGCCGCCGCCACCGCCGCCGTCGTCGTCGTCGTCGTCGTCGTCGTCGTCGTCGCTGTTACCGCCTCAGTAGCTGTCAATATTTGATGAATTCCTGACATCGCAGTTGGCATGGCCTATCGAGCCTTGTTCGCCAAAAATAGGAAGATCCCTTCTAGGTCAAGCATCGGGCACGTACCGCTTAAATTATTCCCCGTGCAACCGCGCGCTCTTACGGCTATTCGCCGCAGGCATATAACGCACACTCGCCGTATTGTGCGTTCAAACAAAGAACGTAAAGACTGGAAATCGAAGCGCTTTGTGCAGAACCGCGCCGTTAATTCTCTCTTTCCCGGTCTGGAAATTTAATTGCCGCTCGCAACGGCTTATTCGTGCAATCAGTCAGTCAATCGCTGGATCAGTCGACGAACAATCGTTTATGAATATCGCCATGCGCCTTACGCATTAATTAACTGAAGATCGATGCGCATTGCAGGTATATAAGGTATATAAACGAGTGTATTAATAACGAGCTCTCCGAGAACGAGTTTATTGCAGAGTTTATGCAAAGATAGAATCATCCAGACGGAGAATTAGATAGATAGGGATAGACAGAGAGAAAAAGAGAGGGAGAGAGGGAGAGAGAGAGAGAGAGAGAGAGAGAGAGAGAGAGAATTTGTCAACGATAACGGTAGTAAGATGTTCAATAGCTGGCATTCTGCCAATTTTTGGGCACTCCTGCATAGATTTGTTCAAATATTAAGATGTAAGGGGGAATTTATTAACCCTTACAACCTGGGAAGCCGCTATAGTGGAATCTCATATTTTATCTAAATTTACTCTTTGACATACGTAGAGAAAAGTCCTGATTTAAATATTGTAAAAGTCATTCGAACGTTTACTAGAAGGTTTAATCATCTATTGATTATTTCTTATAATTTATTTCTTTCATTCCACACTCCTATACACCTCAATATTGAATGAAATCTGTAGAAAAAATGTCGGGGTTGCGTTTCACCCTAATTTCGGACTGTTACATGCGTGATGCAACACCGACGATTAATCGACGATGCATTCCCATCAGATCTGGATCAGCAGGGTTTGGGAATAATGGCCGTGATCCGCGAGTGGACGGGCGACGATGCGCCGACGTGTGCACCGAAGGCTGACGAACTCAAGACTCGTGTCGAAACGGTCCTACCTCACGAGAACGTGTTACATTTACCCGTGGAATACTGCAACGGTGGTATCGACGCTGACTACAACAGCCACGACAATTACCTCGGCAAATTCCGCCAGCTCATACTGGATAGGCTCCAGCAGCTGGTGAACATGTCCGTAGAGGTCGACCCGGAGATCAAAAGCCGCAAGAAGATGGTTCAGGAGGTTTACGCCGAGAGTATGGCGCATTTCACGCTCCTCCGACAATTACCATTGGCCGACGAGAGCGACGAGACTGTGGAGCTGGTGAAGCAACTTATCCTTGCAGGTGCGTAGCTCACAGAAACTCGTAACATTTCTCCCGCAGGAATATGCAAACAGAACAATCGTATCCGTAACAAACGTACACCGCAGGCAAGGAGCATAAGCACGGACCCATCCTGATCTACGGGCCCAAGTCGTCCGGCAAGTCATCCATCCTCGCGCGTATCTACCAGGATTCACCCAGCTGGTTCGCAACGCCGACGCTCCGCGTCGTCCGACTGTGCGCCTCGACGCCACGTTCCGCCTATAGTTTGGAGCTCCTTCGCATCCTTTGCCAGCACGTCGGTTTTCTCGCCGGTGACAATGACGGCAATCTGCCGCGCGACGCCTCCTTCGATCCGCTCTATCTCAACAATTGGTTCAGCCTCATTATGCGCCGCGTCGAGGAGCATCCTCTGCCGGATCAGCTAGTCATTCTGTTCGATGATCTCCACCGTTTCCATCCGCTCGAGTGCGACATCGTCGCCGCGCTGTCATGGTTGCCGCTCACGCTTCCCGCGGGCGTCCACTTCGTCGCGACTACTGCATTACCGCCCGAGGGGATGCGTCTGACACCGCTTCAGAAAGATCGTCTGCGCGCCGCCGACGTCCTCGTCGACCTCACCGGGCGCACGTGCATGTCATCGCGTATCGACACGACCCTGGAACATCTGGAGAGTCTAATCGGGCTCGACGCGGCTACGCGGATCGCTTCGGTTCTCGCTTGCACTGAATACGGCCTGTCGGAGACGGAGATACTCGAGCTGATCATGCCGACCGGCGGAGAAGGGCCGTTACTCTTGCAGGAGAGTCAATTCAACTTTGCGACCTGGTGCCTGGTCAGAAGAACGTTCGCGCCGTGGCTCAGGGTGAGCGACACTAGTGTCAGTTAACAAATTGATACGTTGATACGTCGATGATGGTCAACCATGACCAGCGCTGCAATAATACCGCGTCTCATTCATTCACGTAATGTAACCAAAATGGTAACCAACCGAGCGCAACAAATCAAATATGTAACCGATAGAGAGCCAATAAAACGAGTTAACGAATATGTACATCGCGAATTGCGTGGCAGCTAGTGTGCTCAAACTCGCTTTGTCTCCCGCCTCCGACATTTGTCGGATATCCTTGTGTTATCATATCGCAATCTCAACTTCATGAAACACCATTCCAGGTACGAGTGATGAGCGGCCGATTGCTGTTCTCCTGGCGCGGCCAATGCCGCGAGATCGCTCTGAGGAAGTATCTCTCGAATCAAGATATTTCCCGCGGTTACTACGCCGAATTGGCCAGCCTCTTCTTCTCCGAGGACGCTGACGACAGCTCGGACAAATCTGCCGGCAATCCAGCGGCCTCCTCGCCACCCGCCAAGGAAACACCGTTTCAAAGCGCGCCGCGAAGCCAAGATGTCACATACACACTGCGACACGTCGAAGAAGCGTGGTTGCATCTCCTGCGCGCCTCCGACGTCGACAAACTGAAGAAACTGGCCGTCTGCGCGTTCGACTTCCTCCTCGCGGCCGTTCAAATGATCTCCGTCAGCTACCTCCGTTGTGTTCTCGAACACGCGAGGCGGTATCTTCTAGAGCGCGACCTGGAGCTTGTGTATTATGCCGTGAGGAAGTCCAGCGACGTTCTCACCAGGGATCCTCTTCAGCTTGCGGCGCAGCTCATCTGTTGGTTGAGACCGGTCGCCGAGGACGGCGGTGACCTCGTGAGTTTCTTTTGTCATCTATCGATAAGGGATGAACTCCATGTCGTAAACCTGCGGATAGAGAAAATCTGACTCAACCTGCGTCTTCAAGGTTAGTAGAATGGTCATGGCGGCTATGGCTTGGTGCGACGGTTACACCGCGCCTCTGCTTGTGCCCTTGAACGGGTGGCTGCAGCCGCCTCTGCCGTTGCAGATCCGAGCGCTTACATGTCCTCAAGGGGTCAAGCTGATTGAAGCGGCACCATCCGGCCAGCACGTCGTCGTCGTGCCGCCGCAGGGTGATGCTCAGTTGTGGCACGTCATGTCTGGTCAGCTCGTCCATACGTTTAAAGGTAGAGAAAGATAGAGAGGGAAAGAGAGAGAGAGAGAGAGAGAGAGAGAGAGAGAAAGAGAGAGAGAGAGAGAAACATAGCTTAGCTAGAGTAAGTGGGTGAATACTCGGAATGCTTCTCTCATTTATTTCGACCTATTTTTACTTGTTTGTCGTTCACGGAAATTCACGGCATCAGCGTTAATGACGATTATTGCTGTTTAATATTCCGTTTTCTTCTCATTTCAGGACACTCCAGTCCCATCTCATGTTTAGCCGTCACCCATCAGTCTCAGTATTTGCTAACCGGCTCTGAAGACACTTCCATCATCGTATGGGACATGAAAGAACTCGTCATGAAACGCCGGATTTGTGAACACATCGCGCCTGTCCTCACTTTAACCACGGCTCTCAACAACTCGGTCATCGTGAGCGGTGGCGAGGATTCCAGAATCATCGCTACCAGCTTGCTCACCGGCGAGGTGCTGATGAAGGTCGATCATCATCGTGGCCCTGTCACTACCATTCGCGTTAATTCAGCCGGGGAAGTCTTGGTTTCCGGGTCGGCCGACAGCACGGTGTGTCTGTGGTCTTTGGAAAGTTTCACCCTTCTCAACAGCATTGTTCTTCCATCTCCGGTAGCCATGCTGGATGTGTCCGCAGACTCGGTTTTCCTTCTAGCTGCTTGCGAGAATCAGAAGCTCTATTTGAGATCTTTGGCGACGGGCACGGAGATACACACGCTCAGAGGACATCAAGGTCCGGTTAAGAGCCTCTGTTTGGCAAAGGATTGCAGAAGAGCCATTGCGGGAGGCATCGAGGGCAGAGTATCCGTGTTTGATATGCACAGTGGGAGATTGATCAAAACCTTACCCGCTAATCCATCAACGAGCGTCACTTCGGTCAAAGTGAGTGAAACGCGATGGTGATTTTACCGATTCGTATTATTATCCTTATTGTTTCTTCCTTTCGCACTGAGGTGACTGAGAAAGACGACTTTCTCATAACCGGCGGAGGAGGTCGTGTGACATACTGGAGCTTCCGTGGCGAGGAACCACCGCCGAAACCGCAAAAACCTGGCAAACAAGACACTCTACAACCGCACACTGCGCCGATATCCTGCTTGGACATCTCCAGGGACGGTGTCATGGCTGTCACCGGCGGCGTCGACTCTCTGGTTAACCTCTGGCAGCTCAACACTCACGAGTTGTTGTCTACCTTGGAGGGACATATCGCTAGCGTCACGTGCATTGCGTTTTCCGCGTCGGGACTCTTCGTAGCGTCTGGTAGATATCTCCATGAAACCCGTCCCAACGTTCACACCTTCGACGTATCAACTGATAATGACATGAAGATTTATGTACATTCTTCTAGGATCTGAAGACAAGACAGTACGTGTATGGGGCTTAACGCTGGGCCTCGTTGTGGCCACTTTCAGACACCAAGCGCCGATAACTGCTGTCACTGCTATGCTAGACGGCAGGAGAGTAGTCAGTTCGGATCGGGCTGGGACCATTAGAGTCTGGGCGGCAGATAGTGGCACACTGATACAATCTGTTTGCGGACCCGGGCGATGCTTCGCTGTCGCGTCTGACATGAGGTAAAGCACCGGGAAGAGACTCGCGTGGCGGACAACGTGCGAATTCTTTCTACCTCAAGATCCGTGCTTTCTCTCTTTCACTCTCTTCTTCTCTCGTACTCAAAATCGTCTCTCTTCGCATTTTTACATTTCCGAGCTGTAATCTCAAGAGCCATTTGTACTAACACTTCCTCCCAGCTCAATCAATCGATCACTCCAGATACGCGGTGTGCGGATCCGACGATAACCAGGTGCGCATAATCAGCTTGGGCGTCGGTCCCGAAGAGAAGCATCAGGTGTCGCATTCGCAGGACATCACGTGTCTGGTAGCGACGCCGGATTCCCAATATCTGATCACCGGTTCGCGCGACATGAGCCTGAAGGTGTGGCAGTTGGCTGGCGGCAAGCTCTCCCAGGTCTTAGTCGGCCATACCGATCATGTGACTTGCGTGGCGGTCGCGGTGCTCGACAAGTCTATAGTGGTGTCCGGCTCTCGAGACGCTAACTTGATCGTCTGGGACATCAACACCGGCGCTGACTTGCACACTCTCACAGGTCACCTGGGTTACGTGACCTGCGTGCGAATCTCGGGCGATGGCACTCTAGCCGCTTCCGGCAGCGAGGACAAGAGTCTCATTGTCTGGGATACCAAGAAGGGCACTTCGCTCAGTTCCATCATGCTACACGTGCCGGTACTGGGTGTCGAGATATCCACCGATTGTTCGAGAATGGCGGTGCACTTGTTGGAACACAAGTGCATGCCTATTCTCTGTCTACACAATACACCCGCGCAGTATGTCAAACTACCGCCGTACGTGGCGCCGCGAGATCTCAGGCCCCCGGGGCCGAAGCGGCCTGCCAGGCGGTTGTTGAAAAAGGAAGTGTCTTTGGATACTTACACCTGGCAGCGGAAATACGGGCATCTTACGTCAGGTTATCGATCGTCTTTTTTTACATTACCTTAAATTGACTTGACGATCTTGATGTGTTATATCTGTAAAAATTATTTTACACATGCAACACGGTAACAGGATTACTTTGCGTATACCTTCAGGCATTATAGTCTCAAGCGTCGAGGAGCGCCTGAAGCGTCGCTTCAGCGTGAGCGCATCGATGGAAGAAATCAGTAAAGCGGACTTGAGTGGCTCACAATCCGGGCTCGGACCCGAGCAAGCCGCTTTGGCGCAATCCCAGCACTTTGACCAATTAGAGGCGCTTTGGAACAAGCAATCTCCGCCGCCAAGACCACGGGGCCTAGCACGAACATTGACGAAACAAAGCTCGCTTCAAGCTACTCGGATATCGGATTCTGAAGAGGGTGAGCGCGTCCTTTGTTAGGTCACTAGGTGTCTAGTTTCTCAGAAAAACAGATAATGTAGTGACTTTTCTGCTATGATCACTTAGACGAATGGCTTATCTTTTTCTTCTTAACTTAGAGTATGAAAGAGTCAAACATTTTGAGAATGATATGGTATTGCAGATGTACCGGATTAAATGGCAGAATACTTTCCATCGCCGATTCTCGGCTGATCGTCAAGTATATTTAAGCTACAAAATGTCCTTCCATGTCATTCGATGCAATAAATAAAGATATATCAGAGGTATTAGACTAGCAACAACACGCAAGTCTTGATCCTTCATCATATCCGCGACTTTACAGTAGCTTATGTTCATCGATCCAGAGAAAATTCTAGGCTTGTTGAGTTTCCCGTATTCATTTTGCTTTACTTTATGTGTGTTGCCTTAATTAGTAAGGTTTCTAACGTTATTTATACAATATCGGTATCTGTTAGATCATGCATAATTTTTATGTATCTTAATTCATATATATATATATATATATATACTGCATATTCTTTATATATTATACATATAAACGTTAATATTCTCTAGCATTATTCTATTAACTTTTTGCTTGCATGTGTGCGGTTTGATAATATTCCGCGATGATCTTCCACGCTTTCGATGCCATGAAGCCTTTGGGAGGATCTTCGCCATTTTTGGCCAAGCCTGATACATATAAGGAGAAAATAGTGTTAGAAGATTGAAAGTAGCATAGATGTGTGTTTCTCTAAAGAAAAGAAGTAGAAAATAGAATGAGAAATAGGAAATAGGAAAGACATTTACCACGCATTTTGGTGCCGGAAATGAAGACGAAGTCTTGCCGTCGTTCAGCTTCGAAGAAGGACATACTCTTCGTCTTGGTGTCGTAAGCGGCCACCCTGAAGGGAATGATCTCGAGATTTTGCAAACCTGGTGCCATCGAGAGGACACGTGCGCCATGCGTGTCGTCATAGAGATTGCCATCCGGAGTGGAGGACTTGTCAGGATGAGGAACGCCTGCGGGGTCTCTGCCGACGATGTAGAAGTTAGCACCAGCCATCATACGACTTTTGGCATGCCATTGCACCTGAAATGCGTCAATTAGACAAACAGTAACACGTTTATTTATGCGAAGCTCTTAAAACAAAACGGCTAAAAACTAATTCTCGTTATCCGTTTAAGTGGCAGCAAACAGGAGTCTGTCAATCCTCCGTCAAAGCGTCCTTTAATTCTTTTGTACTCACACAGTTACTGTCCGTTACTGTCGTGTCTCAATCATCCCGATTCAATCGGGTCATTCGAAAGAATCGACAGACTCTGGTTTCGCTGTCGCTGTTTAGACTGATAATGAGAATTAACCTTAACCTTAACCTTAACCTTAATCGGCGTTACCTCCGTAGGGCCGGCGTAACACATAGGACTAGGAAAGATAGCGAGAATCGTGTCCTCGTGCAGGACACCTTCCTCGAGAACGGCTTGGTGCTGTCGTATCCTGACAGGCAACGGAACGTCGTCGTCCTTGGTCCAGCCACCAAGAGGATGAAGCAGAAGCACCGGCTTTTTGAAGCCACGCTCCTCGAGGAGGCGTCTTCTGGTATCCTGAAATATACGAAGAAGATTCCCTGACATGTCAGCTAACGAGCGAGCGTTCTCGCAAAGCGACTCGTGAAACAAGATCAGCGCCGAACCTGCATCAGCAACGCGTGCCCGTTGTGTATCGGATTTCGCAGCTGAAAGGCGAAAACCGCATCAGCGCCCATTTCTCGGCACTTGGCCTTGATCTCATTAGGCGTCAGCCTGTAACGATCCAAACCATCGTTCCAGCGAATCTTCTCGAGGACTTCCAAGTCGCCACCGACCAACCAGTCGCCGGACTCCACGATCATTTTCACGTAGGGATGCCTGGGATCATTTGTGCCGAACTGCCGGCAACAACGCTCCTCTTTGCGATGATGGTAAAATTCTGGCTTGCGCAAGACCGCTAGGTCTTTGCCCTGGTACCTGAGAACAAGCGTGTCTAAGCCGGAGCAACGCTCCTTATCGCCGGTACTCACAGCAAGAACGATGGGGATCGACTGATTGATTTGAACGCCCTTCTTGTACAGACAATTGAAGTGCAACGTCTGCGAAAGAACAGAAAAGGTTTGTTTTCTACTGCTGAGGTAGTGTACACTTTTAGGACTTAAAGAGAGGCAGACACATAGTCGAGACGAGGAAAAAAGAAGAAAAGAGAACCAACGCAAGGTAGTGTAGTCAGTTAAGCAGATACTTTCTGAGTCTGTAATAACGTTGTCTGTAACGATCAAATGAAGCCACTCAGCCAAGCAAGCGTGAACCTTACCTGGAGGTACTCATCTTCCCTCATAAATCCTTTCAGAGGCGCCGCCCATCCCTCAGCGAGAATCTGCAGCCACTGCACGTCCACTTGACCGATTTCCAAAACCGAACAAGCGGCAATTTCCCTCCGAATGTCCGCCAGTCGGTCGTCACTCACAAAGAGCTCCTCGAGAGGCCGCGTGAAACCATAGAATTCCGGTATGATTTGTTTGCGCTGGAGAAAGTCGATGATGCGCTCTGTGGATTGCTGAACGCTCGTGTTCTCCGTGTTAACAACGAGGTCAGGCTCGGTCGGCACGTCGTAATTCTGGTCGATGCCCGTGAAACCTTTGATAAGACCTTGACGCGCCTTCTTGTAGAGTCCCTTGATGTCGCGGCTCTCGCACACCTGCAAGGACGCTTCGATGAACACCTCGAAGAAGGGCAAATCGGCTTTCTCGTGGATTTGGCGGGCCATTTCCCGGTCCGCTGCGAATGGCGACACGAAGCTGCAGAGGGCGATTACGCCGCCGTCGGCGAAGAGTCGCGCGACCTCGGCGACGCGACGCACATTTTCCTCGCGGTCCTCCTTGCTGAAGCCGAGATTGCAGTTCAGGCCGGTGCGTATGTTGTCGCCGTCCAGACTGTACGCGGGGATTCCCTGCTCGAACAACCAGGAAGCCAGTAAATATCGAGTAATAATAATGTTGGATCGATGTTACATAATAGTTATAATTTGCCGCTCGATAAAATAACCGTTATGTCGGAAGAATCGGAAGAACGTTCCAGACAGCAAAAATATCTAGAAGACATCTTAGTGATGTCTTGTGACGATGTTTCTGCTATTTGATATATACTAAAGATTCTTTCTTCAGCTAACGTGGCGAATAGAGAATGATGAAAGCAACAGCATCGTCGTAACATACTCGAGAAACGAGGTACTCCTCGAGCTGGAAGGAAATGGAGGTCTTTCCGGCACCCGACAACCCGGTCATCCAGATCGTGCATCCGCGAAATCCTTCGACAGAGCCGATCGCTTGACCTCGTTTTTTCCTGGACACGTGGTGCGCTTGCGACGTCACATTCGTTGCTACCGTCTGCCCCTGCATTTAAACATAGTTTTCTATTTCAGCGTCGTAACTCACCCGACTTATCCGTTAATTTGACGACGTAGCGAAACGGTAAACGTCGAAATCTCGCCTGTTAACTTGTAATTCGTTCTCACGCAGGATGTAATCGGATATATTATCCGGTCATGACAAAGTTACACTTTGCTGCCTCACCTCTCTCGGCGTATTCGAAATGCCCAAAATCGGTTGTGCGAAGATCCCCATTTCGTTTCAGTCACTCTCCGTTCAGTTCAGCTCGGCTCTCAGTTGACCGATGATTGTCTGGCTCTCTTGTTGCGATAGCATCAACTGTCGTCATGTAATTGCGATTCATTCATCGTGCACATCGTACATGAGCGTTTATCTCGATCATTCCGCGATATAAAAACGTGATAAGAGGAAATTGTTAATCTTTATATCCGCCGTGTATGTGTTGTAGTTGATGGATCAACTTGCGCAACCGGAGCGCGCGATGTACTGCGGAGAACTGATCTCTCGCGCCACGTTAAATGCGCGTGAAAGTACGAAGAAAGTTACTTTCATCGTCACAAATTTCCGGAAGACCTCGAGCTCGTGCCTATTGCAATATGAGCGCACACATTCACAGAGAAACATGTAAATTCCATTTATAAGTATGATATATATACTTATCGTATTTTATGTTACGTCAGAATTGCTGGACAAACACGTGCCGAATAAGCAAGTTCATTGTTTCGTCGTTATTTTCAAAAATATAAGAGATAATTGTTATCTTCGTTTTTTAATCCTCTCGTACGTAAGTAACTACGATACTTATCTGCAAAAGACGACGTTCAATATTAAATGGTTTGGAATTCGAAATGCCACAAGAGTCACGTTTAGTAGAATAAAATTGTGAACATTCGCAAAATATTGGAGCGACTTTAGGAGACGAAGATGTCAAACGAACGCATGTGGCTTCGTGAAAGAATGTTTTTTCGTGTCTGAAATATATTTTGTACAATCTCTTCTTTACAATATTTATGGATTTGTAATCTTATCGATTTATCCTCGAAAGCAATCAGATAGACAGACATGTTATCAATAATATGCACGCATTCAAAGTATATCTTATGATACCATTGAAGCGGCATAACATGTTTATAATACGCTTGCTGTAAGAAATACGTATTTATTATTTCAGACTTTCTGGAAAGTTATCGTGTTCGCTAAGATAATCTAAAAAGGTAATATAACGTTAGATAACATTAAAAAGAAATAATTATTTAATAACATACTCATATAGCACCCACACACACACACACACACATATACACATAATATAAACCTTTTTATTCCATACACGCAAATATCTCGAAAAGGAGAATTTTCTTTTTTCAAGAAAATGATTTAGACAAAAATTTTGACTTCGAAGGGGAAAAATGATGATATTATCAATTTAATTCTAGATAGCGTCACTTTAGAGATTTCATCATTTTTTTTTTTAATAGAAATCTATGTTTTTATTTCTTTATCAACGGCATCTTGATGGCGCTTGTTTAGTCGTTTCAGCATTGGGGCTTACGAGAATACTAAAAAATATTCTATACCATTCTTATGTTGATAAATATGTTAATATGGAAGATGAAGTGTCTGCATATCATTTTCAACAGATTCTCGGTAGCATTTATTTAACTATCTGGCCGTTGAGAATTAGTAAATAACCAAAACATTCCTCTCTTAAACTGTAAATGTGATACACAGCAGATTTGATTTGAATTTCAAAATGTGCTCGCGATGCATCGTATTGCGATTTATTTCGCGGTCGATCTTATCAATTCAGAAAAATTAACATATAGGTATTCATAGTTGGATCTTATATATTTAAGACCGTTTTAAGGTTATCTTCAGATACTGTATAAATTATTTCATTGGCTGTAGGGTATCTGAAGATGAACTTAAAACGATTTTAAATATAAAACTTGATTATGAATTCCGGCCTTAAAGCTTGTATGATTGGGAAAGTTTTCTGTTTCTTTTCGAAGATAATTGAAAATTTTCCGATCGTAAAGCATTAAGCAGGTTAATATAAGAATGTGTGAACTCACCTTTATAAGATATCACTGGGAAAGAGCGCCATTTTAATGTTAAATAACGCCTAAGGTATTACGCGAAAGAAAGGTACGTACATATAATTATATGCATTTATGTCAAAATAGCACGCTGAATTTTTGCAAGTTTAATATTCAACTTAATCTAATTTTCTTTTGCAATGATTTTTATGATGACTTTTAGTTTTCTATCATAAATAGTCGGTGATTATACAGAACACCCACTCACCTCCGATATCGACGAAAAAATATTTAATCGACGCGTCTTTGCAAGAGAAACAACTTTTCTATTTGAAAAAATCATCGCTCTGCCTTGTGGAGCGAGATGTAAATTGTTAAATTTGATAACAATTTAGGTTAGGAAATCTGTCACGGAGGCGACAGATAAGCAAGATTCCGGATGGGTTTGCAACTTTCCACGCGCAACGAGGGCGGTGCCCCCTTGCACCCCCCCGTGTGTGTACATATGTTGACACATTTTTATTTATTAAACATATGAATTTGTAGCTCATGTATCAGTGGTTATTAAAAAAAAAAATAACCACTAATATATGAGCTAAAAATTTATATGTTTAATAAATGAAAATGTCTGAAACTGAATATGGACAGACACACACACACACATACATACAGGGGGTGCAAGGGGAGCTTTCGGCCCCCCTCCCGCACCCACCCCATCCTCGTTGCGCGTGGAAAGTTGCAAACCTATCCGGAATCTTGCTTCGCATTAAAAAATGTCATTTATCCATAACTTTTTAATAAACAATGACAAAAACCTATAATAGGTTAATCAATAAGATATCCTCAATAACGTCAAAATTAAAGTGATTGGAACTGACTCCCCTATTCTAAATAATTACTTTTTCTGTATCCATTTTTAGTATATTGTACTCATCTTTTTAGTAAGGCGAAGGATTTAAAAGAAAATAAGAGAAGTGGCAGACATAGTAAGCTGAAATAGTAAATGAGATAATGTATAAAATGTAAATGAGATAATGTAAATGTATAAATGTAAATGAGATAATGTATAAAAATGACAGAGAAATTAAAATAGATATATAGAATATATTTGAAATAAGATGAACAGTTTAAATATATATAAAAGTATAAATATAAAATATATAAATATAAAACTAATAGATTTTTTAATTCAGCATTGTGTTGGCAGCTATAACTAAGTTTCGAAAATATGGCAATAATATTAATATAAAAAACATTAATGTATATAGAAAATGTTACTAAAATATGTATATAAGAAACGTGTTTATGTAGTGCTGGTACATGGCTCGTCGGATGTTTCTGGCTGATTCTCGGAAGTGGATATTGGAGGATATTCCGCGATGACATCAAAGAAGTTTTCAATTCGTTCCAAGCGGCTATAGGCGCGTTTGAAAAGAAATTCGCACAAATATCCTAAGGCATGATATTCTCTAGTACCATATCTTGGAATATTTCCACGAACTTCTCTCCAAACACACTCTATATGTTGTGTATGTGCACCTGCAAATGAAAAAGTTTTTTATACAACACACGTTTTGTTTATTCAAATATATATATATATTAATAATTTCAAATATATATTAATTAATGAAATATTTCTCACCACTTTCAGTATCGACAAAGTTATAAGAGTGGTTTACAGTCAGATGTTGGAAGCTTTCATTGCTTAAGCAATTATAAGACTTCCAACAATCTGATATAATAGTTGTTCCTGGCAAAATCCACTCTTTGACACATGCCAAGAGTGTCTCTACCGTCCGATCCTGCATGGGAATGATGAAAATCTTCTTCGTGTCTCGTTTATACCTTCCAAAAATCCAAAGACCTCGCAAAAGTCGACCACGATTGTATTTCCTTTTGCCAATTTTTGCTTCATCGATTTCGACTATGCGTCCTGGGCCACCAAGCTTCTAACTTGCTTGTCAGCCCAGAATACACAGACCTGTAAAAATTAATATTATTAATGTTTTGTTACACACATCTTAAAATGTTTGAATTAATATATGAAGATATTGAACCAGTCAACAATCCTGGGTGTCATCTTGACGTGAAAATTTTAACATTAAAAAACATACAACAATTTTGCATACTGTTGCCACGTCAAGATTACTGTCCCCGAACCATGTACCTGCTTTCGCACTTTTATCTGTATCGCACTGTTTTAATACACGTTTCTTATGTACATTTTTTACATAGTACCGTTTTCTACATCGATATATTAATCTTTCTTCATTTAGATTAATATCATTGTCACATTTTGCACACTTAATTGTAGCTGCCAACACACCATGCTGAATTAAAAAATCTATTAGCTTCGCATTACATTCACTCAAATGTCCAAATTGTAAGGAGCTTAACATTGTGCTGAGCTGAATAATATTAATGTTACTACAATTATGTAGCACTTCATTTGTTTTTGCATCGTACATTTCAAATTTCGTGCACTCAAGCATGCGCACGTAGCCACTGAACATGCACGTGACCACAGAGCATGCACATAACTGATCTGTTCTTTTTAGCTGCACTGCGGAACTAGTGCAATAAGTTAGAATGAGACAACTATATTTTTTCTCACTTTAACTTATTGCACCAGTTCAGTAGTGCAGCTGAAAAGAACAGACCAAACATCGCGGGACATGTATCTGTCGAAGCATTTTGTCAATGTAACAGATTTTCTAACCTAAATTGCCGTTAACTTTAACAATTAATATCTCGCTCCACAAGACAGAGCGACAATTTTTTCAAATAGAAAAGTTGTTTCTCTTGCAAAAACGCGTTGATTAAATATTTTTTCATCGATATCGGAGGTGAGGGGGGTATTCTGTATAATTACCAAAATAGTCATCTTACTAATGAATATTTTATCAAAAAATATTCAAATAGCATTAATGTAGAAGAGATATTTATATTAAGAGAGAATTATAGTTATTAATAATAATAATAATAATAATATTGCGATGTTACTAATATTATTATGGCATTATAGGTGATAAGGATATAATTGATAAGCATACATCATCCTGCAAGTACACTAGAGAAATGGATCTTGGAATGGACTATGTCGGAAGCCACATGGCCAGACTCATTAGGAAGAAACAAGATGCTATAACAGACAATAATCTCCGACAATTGATGGAAGTCGCGAAAACCCTTGGTGACATATATTTTGAGAAAGAGCAACCAGAGAAGGCTTTGCAGGAATATAAATTACAACTATGTGTTTGTGGAGATCTCAAAGAAGAGTTAAGCTGTGCAATAGCACACAGAATGATAGGAGAAGTTCATGTGACCTTGGGAGATTACAAACAAGCTCTGATACATCAAAATCTGTACTTGGAAGGTGCCAAGAATATGAAGAACCTAATAGAAGAGCAACGTGCGTTTGCCACTTTAGGACGGACTCATTTCTGTCTAGCTGAGAGCCTACTGGATCAACCACTGCAACGGGACGAGGCTTTAGCGAATGCAAAAACTGCTTACGTAAAGAGCATGGAGCTGTGTGACCAATTAACAAGTACAGATGTCAAGTTGGACGAAAGAACACTGATGCGGGCGAGATTGCTGCTGAATCTAGGGCTAACGCTGGAAGCGCAGAAGGAGACACAGCAGGCGATTGATCTGATCAAGCAAGCCACTGAACTGTGCGTATCTAACAATTTTCAAGAAGACCTGCACCGAGCATGCATCTCTTTGGCAGGCATATACGAGCGGCAAGGCGATCTCGAACTGGCATTGAACTATATCGAGACCGCGACTGCGGTGAACGACGTGTATCTGAAAGCCAAAGCGAAGCTGATCAAGGCCGAAACGCTCATGCAGTCAGGCCAATGGATGAGAACGCGCAAAGTGCTAGTCTCCTTGTACGTGGGTAGGCATAGTGGACTGCCGAAGAACATCATTCGTCAAGCGGAGAAGTACTTGAGAATCGTCGTGACCCTGTGCCGAACGGAGAACAGCCTCCTCGTCGAGAAGGATGCACGAGTCAAGCAGAAGCTGTACGAGACGTTGGGCGACGCAGCAGTGGCCGCGCAGTGTTTCAACAAAGGCGTTGAATATTACCAGCACATGCTGACTTACGCAGAGGAAACGGGCGAACAGATAGACGTCGCCCTGACGAGCTTGGCGCAAACGCTCAAGGATGCGGGCCGATGCGAGGAAGCGCTACCCTTCGCACGACGGGAATACCAGTTCAATGCCAACAACCCGCGAGAACGATGCCAATCGGCGCTCTTCTTGGCGGACCTACTGGCGACGACCAACAACGGCGGCGACCTAACGGCGGAGATCCAGGAGTTGTGCACTGAGGCGTTGCGCTCGGCGGAGAAGTGCAACGACGCGGAGCTGCGGAAGTCCATTGCGAAGGAGGTCGTCGCTTACCTGGAGAATATAGGCCGATTTGACGAGGCGGAGAACGTACGACAGACGGTAGGATTGACGGCGACGGAGGCGTCGAGCGACACAGAAAGCGAAGGGAGAGATGAGAGCGACAAGATTGGCGCGGACATCTGCCTGGAGGACTTGTCCGACGTAGAAGCTGAAGAGAAGAAAGTAATAACGACAAGCAAGGCTTGCCAAAGGAGAAGGAAACAGCGAGCGCCAGCGATCAAGCGAAACAAATTGGGCGAGACGCGGTTGCACAGAGCGTGCATCAAAGGCGACGTCAACGCCGTTGAGAAACTCTTGTCATCCGGCCACTCAATGAACGTCAGAGATCACTGCGGATGGTCGCCGCTTCACGAAGCCGCGAATCATGGCCACGTGAAGGTCGTGGAAATGCTGCTGAAACACGGTGCCAACGTGAACGACCCGGGCGGCGCATCCTGCGGAGGCATTACGCCGCTCCACGACGCCGCGTGCTGCGGACATTTCTCTGTGATGCAGCTGCTGATGCAATACAACGCGAACCTGACGCTCAAGACCCACGCCGGCGACACGGTGTTGGATTACCTGGAGAGCTGGAAGAAGCGTGTGAAAGCCAATCTGAGTCCCGAAGACCTGGTAGAGTACGAGACGATGCACAAGAAGCTCTCCGCTGTGATCGTCACGTCAGAGAGAAGGAGGAGAAGTCCCGAATGTTTGTGGACGTCGGACAAGAAGCTCGTGCAGCCCGAGGTCCAGAAGATATCACCTGGTGAGGATTACAAAAGAACGATAGCCAGTTTGAGGACCTTCAACAAAACCATCAAGATCAACGCAGAGTCCAGCAAGAGTGCCAACAAGATGTGCACGCCTCTAATCAACGAGGAGCAGGTTCTCATTGACGATTGGCTCGAAGACGACATCACAGTCGAGAGCACAGTTAAGAAGAGATCCACGTCGACTAGACACGTCGCCGCGAAGAAGAGAAAGTCCTTCACTGGTGACAGTGAAGAAAGCATCTCGAAGAGACTGAAGGGATTGAACAGTACCGTCGAAAGCAAGGAGGATCTCGGCAACATGAGCGACGAGAGTTTTGATAGCATGAGCGGCGAGAGTTCCGGTAGCATAAGCGACGAGAGTTCCGGCAGCAAGAACGACGGGAGTAACGGCAGGATTACAATGGTTGAAATACATAAGCAGCAGACCAAGAAGAAACGACAAGCGTCTCTGTTGTCGAATGGGTTTACCATATCTCGTACACCATCCCCGATGTACGACGACGACGACGACGACGACGACGACGACGACGACTCGCAGTCATCCCAGCACACATTACCGAGCTCAGAGCGATACAGTAAAGAACAAATATGGCTGAAGATGCTCGTGAAAGACGAATTGCTCACTTTCGACGTAGACATTTGCGAAAACAAGGAAGAGTTGCTGACGCGCATTGTGAATACGGCCGAATGCGAGTTTTTCAACGAGACCGGTTGCGTAGCGAAATTAACGTTGCAGCCGTTAAATGGTAATGTCGAGACAAAGGAAAGTATGTTGAAAACTATAAAAAAGGCCCCTAGATTGGAATGCGAGATAATCGAACTACAAGTTCCACCCATCCACGAGCGGTACAAAACTCTATGCTGCATCAGGAAAGCAACTCCCTGCGAGGACACGCTTAAAGGTCTCAAATCCTGTGAAAATACGTCCTCGTTTCGTGCGAAACTTGACGGCATGCTCGAGAAGTCGCTTGAACCGTTACTGAAGACTCTGAAATATGAAACGAACCTCAAACTGTTACAGTTGTCAGGCATCGATTTTTCGAAATTTGAGATAGGGGCTTTGCAACAGTGCCTTTCGAATCTCTCGTCTCTGCAAGAACTCTACTTAAAAGGCTGCAACATCCATTACGGTTATTTGCGCGAAATACGTACGTTGCCGTCTCAGTTGCGAGTCTTAGACTTGAGTTACAATCCGTTGAGCTCGAAGAGTCACAAAACATTGCAGAAATTAATCGCACCTCTAAGATATCTGCAAACTCTCGACTTGTGTTATTGCGAACTGGAAGAATTTCTCTTGCCGCTTGACAGTCCCAATCTGACGAGTGTCGACATTTCGTGGAATAAATTAAGCTGCGAATCGATAACTTCTTTCTTGGACAAGCAACTGTTTGAGTTGAAATTATCTAATACTTTGTCTTCTCACAGTCATCTCACCTCTTGTCTAGATGGACTGAACACGGTTCTATCACTGAACTTAGAATCGCTGGAACTTTCGTTCTGTGACATAAAAGATTCCGATGTAGAGTATATTTTAACACAACTGCCTAGATTGTCAAGACTGGAATTAAGGGGGAACAAGAATGTGACTGTGTCGTCCGCAAATATGTTACTGAGTCGTAATCCCACGTTAGCTTATATCGATATTAGTGGTTGCGACAATATAGCGAGTATTCCGGAAATAGGAGTAGTTATAGGAAATCCTAAAATTTGTACATTCCTCGCTAGCATAGAGTCTAAGTTTTGTGACTCTTGGCTTAAACTGTGGCGTGGCATAGCTACCGTAATAAAACTACCTCATAACTTCACAATTTTCAAACCAATATAACTTTTTATAAAAATTTACAGAAAATTCTCAAAGCCTAATTTACTTTTGATACACAAAAATATTTTTATTTATATAACTAATATTGTGTTTATAATCTGTATTATCTGAGATGCAAAAAGAATAAATTTTATTACAATATTTGTAGACAAATTTTTAAAACAAAATCACACATACACACATCTTGTATTAAACAAAATTCATAAAGCAATGTACTATTCCAACATGAGTCATATTTTTAACGGATTAAACTGGCTTGTAAATTGTAAAAAAAAACACAAGTGATAGTAAAAAAAATATATAAAAGATCTTTCTAAAATAAATCCCACAATTTGAGATGAATTATATATAATGATAGACATAACTTCATAAAACTTACAAGACTTTGTTATCTTAGATCAAAGGCATAACATTTATTGCCAATTTTGCATTGTATCTCATTGACGTTTAAATAATTATCCTCTGAATTTTCTGCGAGAAATACATTCAAACTGTGAGTGAGAGATGGCAAGATTTTCTTCAAGCATATTCGTTGGTCTCCAAGACACCAGAAGAAACTAATATGGTATGAAGTATCCTGTACATATAAAAAACACAAAATTTATAATCTAAGTATGAATTTAACAAATTTCATTGGTGTTAATTTTTATGAAATATCTGGTTTATGTTAACGATACTAGACAAGATACAATTTAATGTACCTTATAATACAATGGTAGTTGATATTCAGCTAATAAATTATCAAGAGCCTCTATTAAACACTTTAAAGTTCCATCATCATTCTGACAATAAATTCCAAGAAATGTGCGAGTTTTCTCTTCATTACAATATACTCTGATATCGGTAAGTTGTACAATAAATGGACTGAATTTACGACATAGTAGCTTCAGGTTTTCTGTAAATGATTCAATCCAATGGTATTTCAGGACCAAAGTACGACTAAGACTAATATGAAGCTTAGAAATAACATCGCCTTTGACCGGCAGATCTTTCAATACTGAATTCAACCAAGTACGTAGACAATCGCTGGCTGCATCTAAAATTGAAATGTTTTAATTTTATATCGTTATAAACGATCCAACCAATTGTATCAACTAAAGAAGGTCTTTTTAACTTTAACCAAATTAAGATTGCTTTAATAAGTATTGTTCATGTTTCCCGATGTACAAGTCAATGTCAAATTCAAACTTGGAATTAAAGCACTTACAGTTTATGTAAACCAACGTTGCCCAATTACCACGTTCGTGTTTGAAGCTTCGTATTCGTCCGTCATGATTCAACGGATCATCGATTATTTCTTCATGATGTGTGACGCCTTTCCACGATAAGATACTTTCAGGTAAAGCCAGCCTGTATTATTTATTAAAAATGTGTATTTTAATTGTCCAAGAGATATTACGTTCAATATTATATGCATGTAGTTGAACAAGCAATATAACCTATCTACTTGTTAATAATTTTTGCAGTATCTTCCTTTTTTTCTTCTTCCTGTCTATCCTCGTCACTGTCAGAGGTATAAGTTTGTATTAAGTGTAATCCGGCCATATCTCTCATCACTTTTATACCCGATATTTCAAATATTAACTATAAAATGTGTTAGAATTTCAGATACCGGCTAACAAACAAATCTCAAATTGACTTTGGGGACCTCGTACAGCAAAAGCGCGAAACTTCACAATGAGAATTTTTTAATCACTCATATCATATCTATATATTCTTATATTATGGTTAATGAACATTCAATTTTACAAATAAAAACGAAAATTGTGCACAATAAATAAACTTCGTTAATTCCGTATCAAACTACTGACTGAAAGTCAACCCAAAGGCCAACTTTTAGTGAATCAATCACAAAGATGTCGACTGACTGGATTGGTCAACTTGAAAAATAGATTGGAGTCTAAACGCAAATTGGTTGATCCAGTCATCGCCTCATTACGATTGGTCCATTGGTTAAAAGTTGTCAATCGTAAATTGAATCGACTTTCACAGTTGATGATTTAAAAGGGTTTTATGCCTCAATGGCGTTCAAATTCTTTTTCAAACGGGGTATCGTTAGGTCTCTCGAGAGAAAAGAATATAAGGATTATTGTGAATAAATACAGGATTTTTTATACGAGAGAAATAGCGCAAGTTATTGATAACATGGCAAATAATTTTGTTGGTTACGTCTGCAGCCAACTTTTTGTCCGAATAATATACTTTCGATGATGTTGCATCAATGCAATATTTTGTACAATAAAGTTATATCAGTAAAATTATGGCTGATATGGCAGCTGTTTTTTTGGGATACACATGCAACAATTTTCATTAGTTATTTGGAGAAGAGAAAAATGAGCGACGAGTATTATGTCAATTTATTAGAATAATTAACGAACTCAAAAGAAAAATTTGACTTGACAAAAAATGCTTTTCATCAGACCAACACCTGCATATCTGTGGAAAAAAAATGTTTTGCCCAAAAATATTTCATTCCTTCATTACATCAGGTATTTCTTGAATCATCCTTTGATCCGTACATAACACAATACAATAATTATAATATTCTCTGTAATTTATATTGGGGCGGTTATACTCAATATTTTTGGATAATGTTTTTGAGAAATTATTCATCAGGCTTTTTTTCTTTAATGCGTTTGTACATTTTGAGTTGGGCTACTAATAATTTCAAGGAAGTAAGAGCTTCGTCTCTTCGTCTTAAACGTTGTTGCAATACTCTTACGTCTCTCTTAAGTTTTGACTTGTCAGGTGACACAGGTAAATACCGATTTTCAACTTGTACTGCAGCATTAATTTTGCGTACCTATAACGCAAATAACCATTTAAATATTATTTGTTATAATCAGTCATGTCACATTCATGTCAAATGAACAATAAATAATAAATAGGAAATTATGAATAATGTACCGTTCTTAAATCTGGAATATTCTTAGGGCACTTGATACATCTAGCGTCGTTACAGAAACTTATGGGCTGACCACTATCAACAAGTTGCTGCGATGAACTTAAATTTGTTTCATTTGTCTATAAAACAGATAAATATATATTATGTAATCATACATGTTTTAAATATTTATAACAAACATTAAGAAATACAATACAAAAAATATATTGCGGAATTATTAGTACTATCAGTACTACTTACAGAACTATCAGTATCATCATCAGGTTCATCTGAACTTTTAAAAATAGTAGGTACAGCATCACTTTTAAGTTTCCTGCGAACGAGGCAACCTATTTCATAACAATGCTTTTTGAAATGTTTACTACAAATGTGAGAATTCTTTGTCCATTTCGGCAATAAATGTTTGGGAATGTTCTTAAGCCACTTTGCAAGAAGTTCCTCATTTGTAGTAGGCATTCTAAATGAAAGAAATCGTTTTATATGAGATATCACAGAGGTTAAGTTATTTTATATTTGATTTGTTTATCCTACCTATGAAATCCAATATCCATTAATGGATTCCATATATTTTTACAGTTTTTTAAAGCGCAATATTTCACCATTGTTATTATAATTATAATAGATCAGATTTTAAATAAAACGTTTTAAGCAAATTTATAATTCTTTATACAAATTTTACTAACAACAATAAGTTATATCGGACCTAACTGCAACATGGAATCGAAATTGTCTCGCTTGTCATTGTTCAACATCCAAGTTCAACATACATGCTGATTTACAGCAGAGGAAATAGTAGATCTGTTCTTTTTCGCTGCACTGCTGCACTGGTGCAATAAGTTAGAGTGAAACAAATATATATTTGTCTCACTCTGACTTATTGCATCAGTGCAGCAGTGCAGCGAAAAAGAACAGGCCTATGGATGCTTTTCAACAAGCAGCACAGTGGATTAGGTAACGCAAGATAATATGCAACCAATAAAAGAACTTTATGTTCCTTGTTGGAAATCACCCAATACAGGGCATCACTGGTCGATATTCCTCTCTATATTGTAGTATCGATGGTTAAAGGATATTCGCCATTTTGATTTGTTTCAACGCCCGGGCATTCTCTCGATTCTCCACATCTTCGCCGGTTAGTCGTGTTTCTGTTGATCAATCGCGGCACTTAATTTCTTAAAATGGCGCAGAACAAATTCAACGATCTCGCATCGCGTTTTGGCAAGGGCACGAATGGCGTGCCTTTGAGCGTGAAGGTCCTCGCTGCTGCTGGCGTAGCGGTCTACGGCGTTTCCAAGGCCATGTATACAGGTTAACTGCAATTTTATTCACATTTTTAGTGAACGTTGCAATAATTATATGATTGGTCTGTTCTTTGTAGCTGCATTGCTGAACTGGTGCAGTAAGCTAGAGTGAGAAAACCTATATTTGTCTCACTTTAACTTATTGCACCAATTCAACAGTGCAGCTACAAAGAACAGATCAGATATTCTCCGGGTTTCGTCACTCGTCCCGGATAACTGACAACTTTAAACGCCAATTTAACTAAATTACACGAGAATGTCTTTAGAATATATCTATGATGCTTTCTTCATGATGCTTTTCCCTTTAATTTCCTTTCTAGCGTTACCACATGTATCTTTGGTTATGTAATTTATGGTGTAACTGATATAATTAATTTCGTAAATTTTTCATGTTTAATATTGCTCTTTATTAATTTAGCTTTAGTTTCTTATTAATTTAAGGTAGCGGCAGACTGATTTTGATTAAATTTCAAGTGTAATATTTTTTATTTTTTCAACAAGTCTTGATAAAAAATTGTAATATTATTTGAGAATATATTAACAATACTAGACAAAACTTTTAAATTCTTATAATTCTCATAATTGGACAAAGTTTAAATTTATACTATGCAAATTTCAGTGGAAGCTGGACACAGAGCAATCATATTCTCCAGATTGGGAGGCATTCAGAAGGATATTATGACTGAAGGCTTACACTTTCGTGTACCATGGTTTCATTATCCAATAATTTATGATATTAGAAGTAGACCCAGGAAGATTTCTTCACCTACAGGGTCTAAGGATTTACAGATGGTCAATATTTCATTACGTGTACTCTCACGTCCTGAAGCTTCTACATTGCCAGTCATGTATAGACAGCTTGGTCTTGATTATGATGAAAAGGTTGATAATGACTAAATGAATAATATATAAAAATAATTTTTCTGAAATTATATGAAATCAGCTATATATATGTTAAAATATGAATATAAGTCATACAAAGATGCATTAATTTACAAATTTATAAAACTGGATTATATTTTAAAATACTTGAAATTAATCTTAAAACTGATCTTTGACAAACTTTGATATACAATTATGATTTTGAAATTAAATGAAGTATAATAAGTTTAGATTCGCTTACTTCAGGTATTGCCAAGCATCTGCAATGAGGTGCTGAAATCTGTAGTTGCAAAATTTAATGCTTCGCAATTAATCACACAAAGACAGCAAGTATCCAATATGGTGCGCAAAGAGTTGACAGAGCGTGCCCGAGACTTCAATATTGTTCTGGATGATGTTTCGATAACAGAGCTTAGTTTTGGCAAAGAATATACTGCTGCGGTCGAATCTAAACAGGTGGCGCAGCAAGAAGCCCAACGAGCGGCTTTTGTAGTAGAAAGAGCCAAGCAAGAGCGACAGCAAAAGATTGTACAGGCCGAAGGAGAAGCAGAAGCAGCCAAGATGATATCCTTTGTTTAAATTACAATTTGTCAAGCTAATGAGTTATTACTATTGATTAACTGGTTGCAATTTATTAACTGAAAAAAAAATTGACTCTGACAAGTACAAGCAAAAAGTATAGTTGAAATTGATTTTAACGACGTTTAGTTGCCGCGACATGTGTAGTTAAAATCAATAATTGAAGGATTTTTCGAGCGAGAGAATAATTGAAGTAATAACTCATAGCTAAACATGTAACGGTCGGTCACTCGAAGCTTCTTATCAAATTGTAATTACCTTAACTGCAATGCACCTTGGTGTAGCTGTTGGTCAGAATCCTGGATATCTGAAACTACGCAAGTTACGAGCTGCGCAGAGTATCTCTCGGACGGTGAGTACTCTGTGATAAAACGTCGTCAATACGAATTTGCTATTGAACATCGTATGAATGTAAAAAATGCTACGAAATTCATGTGATATGTCATTTATTCCTATGATAAATGTTTCGTAACGGATTTCTAAAAGAATCTTGCACTGTTAATATTTACCTTATTTTAGATTGCCAACTCCCAGAATAGAGTGTATCTCAGTGGCAACAGTTTGATGTTGAACATCCAAGATCCCGCCTTTGACGAGGGTTCGGACAAGTTGAAAAGTAAGAAGTAAAAAATTGTGGAAGGCTGTATTCTTCTCTTTTTTTATTACTTTTTTAAGTTAAACTTTAAGGACGGCATATTGTTATGTCACAATTATATCGATTGTTATGTCAATTATATCAAAACAAGGTGAATAAGATTTATTCATAGGTATTTTTTCGAACCCATGAATTATATGTAAATATACATACATGCATATATATTGTACATGATATGTATGTGCGTGTATGCGTGTTCCTGTTATATACTGTGTACCGTGTTCTCCTCCTCGCTATCCTCTATTATGCTCGCTCGCAGATATTCGTTCTCATTATTGATTGTCATTATTCATCCAGGATAAAATAGAAAGCTATGTTGGCATATACATTTTTTTTGTTTAACATGTTATAACGAGTTCATAATCATAAGTTACAAGATCAGATAACATAAACTAGATAACTAAATCAGTTCATTTAATTAAACACAGAGGGAAGACATAGACGTATAGTTTTCAAGTCAAATCGAGTTTTGCAAATATATTTTATTGGGGACACTCGTGCAAGAAAATAATATTTCTACGTTCTCGATTTTTCTTTCTCATAAAGAAAAATACCTTTTGATCTCTGTCGTAATGAATAGATTGTGTCATGATCATGATGGTATCTCAGATAATGTCGATAGAAATCTCTGTGATGGATATTTTGAGCTTGTTGCGGTAGGCTACATATGGATATTTGTAATTGCTTATGGGTAGATGCCCAACACTGGCTTTTTCAGGTCACGAAGGCGTGAGCTGGAAGAGTTGGGACGAGGCGGCCGAGCATGTCGTACGAAGCCTAAATACTGGTTCTCATCGAGCACTGCCCTCGAGTAGTAGCGCTCAAAGGCGCGACGATTTCGAAGTTCGAGAACGTATGCCGCAAACCCTCGTGGCCCCCTTCTTACTGGAGTCAGCCGACGATAGTGCTAAGCGGATAGTACCGTGACAATAAAAGAGAATCTGCGACGCGAGCATATCCTTTATCCGACATAATTCCACACCTTAACCACCATCATCCTCTCGAAGAATGTTGCTCTATTTTTTTTTATATTTCGCTAATTAAAAGTAGAATAAATAGTATGACGGATCGTGACATTTTGTTGATTCTCTTCCCGCTTCGATCGAATTCTTTTGTACACTTTGCATTTAAAAATATAAGTATACATACATTTTATTTTTTTTTTTTTTTAAGGTGTAAAAAAAGGGACGATGGATAACGCATAGAAGATGCAACTGACACAAATTATTCTGAAAACATAAGGAATCAAAATATAATAAAATAATATAATATAAAATAATATAATCTGTTGTATTCTTTATAAATGTTTAATATTGCGTCGTGATCACGATTATATACGTACTGTTTATTCTATTAATTAGCAAGTAATGTTAATATTAAGAACAATATATATATTTAGCATAAAGAAATAATGGTACTGATAATAATAATTGGACTGGTTGGAATAGATAAAAATCATTAAAATGTTGTTTGATAGCCTTATATTAGATGCTTGCAAAAATTCATATCAAAATTGTTTTGATTTATTAGTAACGATGAGATAACGTGTAATATTTTAATCAAAATTCGTTAACCAAGATCAACCAATAACGTTTAGCGTTTAGGGTCAAAAGTCTACTTTCTATTACCTGTTACTATTCGCTGCGTAAAAACTTATTTTTTTAATTTAAAGTTGGTCTTATTATTGCGCCAAGTTTATCGATATAATCAATATCGACAAAAAGGTGGTGTTCTTGATAATATCGATATATATTACTTTTCGATCTGAACGTTCCATCGTCGATTAGTATCGATATAATTGCACATGTAATTCGTAAAAATTCACCGTAAAAATTCACAGTTGCAGCTGCAAGATCTACAATTTGTTTGGAAAATTTAATTATTGCAAATAATTATTTGAAGCAGAGTAAGTATACCATACATTTAAATTGACCTTATCATTTATTTTGTTTAATGATGTTTGTGATACTGTGCCTAACCTTCACATATCGTGTCATATGTAACTGCAGCTAGAAAAAGATATATATATATATCTCTGTTTATGATGATCTATATTAATTGTATTTTGTCATCTTTTTATGTTGTAATTATATAATCTTTATATTTACTTTGCTTCCTATGTCAACATATGCTTTACAATTTGAAGGTTAAAAGTAAGGGCATAGGTATCACACATATACATGCACACACACACACACACATTATATATATATATATATATACACCATCACACACACATGTACATACATATTTTACTATCCAAATGAAATACAACATATTATTTATCAGTAAAACTTGAAGTCAACAATATATTTTAAATAGTTGGTGGGATGATGTAATATATTCATTTGTTGCTAATGATATATTGCATCATCTTTTTTAGATGGGTGAAGATAAACCTGCAGATTCTCCTGTAGCAGGGTAGGATTTAAATTTTATAATTATTTCTTAATACTTAATTTATTTTTAAATCTATTGATGTAAATATAAGGAATTTTACTTTATACTTTGTAAAATAGAAGTCATATTACGCAAAAATTCAATTTCTTCAAAAGATATATTAAAATACTTTTATTTTTTTACATATATAAAGAGATGAGATATCTAAAAAAGCACTCAAAAAACAGCAGAAGGAGGCAGAAAAAGCAGCAAAAAAAGCAGAAAAAAAGGCTCAGACTGTAAGTTCTATGACTATAAGACTATGTATTCTTATTGAGAAGAATATATGGAACTTTTCCTTTATTATATTTCATTATTTAGGGTATAAATGTTTTTACTATATGATATTAATATTGTGCAGATAAATAACATACATGTACAATTTTTCATTTCTCTCTTAAACAAATGATACGATAAATAAAATGTACTTTTGTGTTCTATATACAGCAGCAACAACCTGCGGAGGAATCCATGGATGTGTCTGTGGAATGTTATGGGCAAACAAATATGATTCAAAGTAAGGAAAAATTTGAGGATAGAAAGTTTAAAGCAATCAAGGATCTAAATAAAGAACTGGAAGATCAGACAGTCTGGTTGAGAGGTCGCTTACATACTAGTCGTGCAAAAGGTAAGTAATATCACTTTACTTATTTTGTACAATCAAAATTATAGTTTAAAAATCTTATTTTCAGGCAAACGATGTTTTATCGTGTTGAGACAGCAATCTTATACAGTGCAGGGATTAGCTAGTGAAGGATCAACCATAAGCAAGCAAATGATTAAATTTATATCCAAGTAAGTTTTATAGAAAATAAAATTCTCTTTTCAAACGTTTATATTTTCAAAATATATTCAGTATTGTATTATTATATATTCTTATTTAGAAATTCTCTCAGTTGAAATTAATATCATGTACATTCGTAAAATTAATATAATTGTTGCCCTGTTCTGTTCAGTATTACGAAAGAATCTATAATCGACGTTGAGGGTATGGTAAAATCTTCGCCGATAAAGATCGAATCGTGCTCGCAGAAGGATGTGGAAATTGAACTGAAATGCGTCTTCGTGATAAGCGCTGCAAAACCACAACTTCCTCTGCAAATAGAAGACGCTGCCAGGCCTATTAATGAAATGGATGAAATGGATGAGTCGACGTTGAACATACGAGTAAATCAGGATACCAGACTGGATAATAGAGTGTTAGATTTACGTACTCCAGCTAATCAGGCAATCTTTAGAGTAGAAGCTGGTATCTGTAAGCTTTTTAGAGACATTTTAACAAAGAAGGTGAGTCTAACAGCATTTAATTTTATTATAAGAGAAAGTCTCTTTTAATTTGATATATTTCCAGGGTTTTGTAGAAATCCATACTCCCAAGATCATCTCTGCAGCTAGCGAGGGTGGAGCGAACGTGTTTACGGTATCTTATTTCAAAAGCAATGCTTATTTGGCGCAGTCACCTCAATTGTACAAGCAGATGGCAATCGCTGCCGACTTTGATAAGGTCTTTACCGTCGGAGCAGGTATATTTTATTCGTTAGACGTTATCACAAACTTAAAGATTTTTTGCCAATGAAAATAATTATCTCTTTAACGTTTCACGTTAATGTGTGAATTTCAACAATAATTTTTAAACGTCGTCACACTAGTTTTTAGAGCGGAAGACTCAAATACGCATAGACACCTGACTGAATTCGTGGGTCTGGATCTAGAAATGGCTTTCAAGTATCATTATCATGAGGTAGTAGATACCATCGGACAAATGTTCACCGATCTGTTCAAAGGCTTGCGTGACAAGTTGGTGATATATATATATATATATATATAAAAGTATATTTTAGTGATAGATGTGAATGTGCACACATAAGTGTATTCTCACAGTTACTAAAGTTAACTTAATTGGTAAAGCTTTCATCAATTTTTATTGTTGGCATAGTTTTTTCTATTTACACAGTAGTAATTAATTTTGTGGGAATTTCATAGATACGCGGACGATATAGCAGCAGTAAATAAACAGTACGCAGTAGAGCCTTTCAAGTTCCTGGAGCCAGCTTTAAGATTGGAGTTTCCTCAAGCGATTGAGTTGTTGGCCGAAGCAGGCGTGACTTTGGGCGAAGAGGATGATCTTTCGACACCAGATGAAAAGCTTTTGGGAAAGCTCGTCAAGGCCAAGGTAAAATATCGGGAAATTTCAGGACAAATAAAATAACAAATTATTAGGAAGGTAGGAGCGTGCGCGCGCACAAACACACACACACACACACACACACACACACACACACACAATGCAATAATAAAACTCAAAAATTTTTTATGTAATATTTTGATCAACTTTGACATGATTTTTTTGACACATTTATTCAATTATTTTCCTCGTAATTAATATGCCATATTGAATTTCCGTTTGCTCACATTACAAATTTATTTCTTTTAGTATGACACAGACTTTTACATTTTGGATAAGTATCCACTTGCTGTGAGGCCTTTCTACACTATGCCAGACCCAAATAATCCTGTAAGTGTTCAATTGTTCCGATAATAACAATACATCATGTTTTATCATGAAATATTAATATTATTACTTTTCTATCTATCTTTAATCACAGAAAATTTCCAACTCGTATGACATGTTTATGCGAGGTGAGGAAATCATATCTGGCGCGCAGCGTATTCATGATCCAGAATTTCTCACCGAGCGTGCTAAGCATCATGGAATCGGTGAGGGAAGTTTTTGTTCATATAAAAATGTTAAAAATATTCTTCCAAAGGCAAAGAATGATAAATTTATATATTTATTTCTTCTGTCACGTGTCTTTCTGAAATCTTGGCATTCGTACGAATTTCCTCAATCACTCGTTTAGTAATTGAGTGTTTTGTTTCAGATATTGAAAAAATCAAATCTTATATCGACGCTTTCCGGTATGGCTGTCCACCGCACGCTGGTGGTGGGATAGGTTTGGAACGTGTGGTGATGCTATATCTCGGACTGGATAATATTCGCAAGGTGTCCATGTTCCCACGTGATCCTAAACGTTTGACGCCTTGAAAAATTTGTATAATTACGTTACTTTGCTGAATATAATTATATATCATGATGGAGTCGACGAATGTTATATTAATACATATATAAAAAATATATATATAAAAATTTGCCTAAAGTTTGTGATTTTTATTTTAGTAATCTTATGTTGGTAGCGTGCGCATTAAGTAATTACCGACAGAGCTGGAAAGTGAATATAATCAACGGTGACATATCAAGAAACATGATAGTATCTCGTACGAACTATATGCATAATTATTAAAAAAAACTGTGAGTGATATCAAAGAACACATTAAATTGAAACATTATAATGTATGTGCTACGATTCTAATCATATTTTTGCATCTGTTTATGTCTAAATATAACCTATAATCACAGCAACAGTGAGTACGTGTTGTTAGATTGTGCGATATGAATTTACTTATAATAACTACTTTGGTATGCATCTCATGTGATGTTGTACCATTTCTGATCAAACTTGTAAGTATTTTAAATATGTTTATGTATATTTATCATATAAATCATTTTCATATCATTATTCATATCATATTCATATCATATTCACATTATATCATATAAAAGTAAATAAATATATATATATATATATATATATATCAATATTTCATATTATTGCTGTATTGAAATTCTCAATTACACCACTCTGAATTAAAATTTTATCTAATAAAATATAGATATTATCGCGATTATACACGCGAAAAGATTATGATCGCGAGTTATGGGACGAACTAAAAAATTTGAAACAACAAATGGCCGAAATTTCTATGGTAAATGAATTTGCCAAGTATGCTAAGCTTCAGCGCAAATACAACAAAGCAGAAAGTATCTTAAAAGACAACAGTAAGTTTTTATATTTCTTGTTTAATATGTAAATTTAAAAATATATTGTAGTAATATCATCTTTTTATGTATCTATGTTTGTATTTATAAAAATATTCAAATCCAATTTTTTTTTCATACAGTAAAACAGCGGCAAAATTGGAGATTAAAACTACAACTGTCCTTAACTTGCACCTTTTACGTGGTGAATGTACGTAGGTTTCTCATTTAACATGTTAAGTGCCACATCGTCCATATTTGAATATATGAGTCTTTAAAGGTGATGACTCCATCATCTGCGTGTAATGACAGTGGCACTTAATGTTAATATTTACAATTGAATGATTTTTTTATATTTTAATCTTAATCAAAATATCTGTGATACTTTCAGCGAATATTAATATTGTTATTACTGTATATGTATAACAATGAGATAGTAATTAATTTACCAAAGGATATACTATGGCCAATCCAAGATTTATTAAGCTGGCCATCTCAACATAAGAATGGTATTTCTCTAACAACTTGGATCATTATTACCAACATAGGAATATCCTCATACAAAAATCTTTGTGATCTGAAGACTGTATAAATAATAGAATGGTTTATAATTTATTATCAATTCAAATAATACTAATAGCAAGTCGCTATTAAACATCTTTGTAATTTAACAAGAATTTATCTTGTAATGGAATTCCAACTATTATTTATCGAATAATTTATAGAGGAATAAAGGAGGAGCTTTTGCTACAAATATTTTTTATAACAATCATTTTTGCCACAATTTATAATTTTCTTTTATTACTATTAGATTATTGCATATGAAACAGGTGTTTCATTTGTGACGACTTAATATAAATATAATAGAGGTAAAAATAGAGATTATCACTTTTCCTATTTTTTCATAAATACTAATGTACTGCACATTTAATCGAGCTAATTATTACTGCACCCTGTACCAAGTCCAATTGCATCAAGTCCAAAACCAACTTAAGTTCGCGAAATTCGATTGCAAATTGCTATGTTTAAGCAAAAGCCACGTGTGCATTCTCCTGGTGTATATCTTGCGCTGACCAACATCTTGCAATTGTCTAAAATTGTCTTCTAACGTTTCTTTGCCATTTGAAAGGATCCGGAATATGTTCATCTATGACAAGTGGATGCCATTATTCGACGATCCATTAAACGAAACAATAAAATATAATTATAATATGAAATACTTGACGAAAAGATATCGGGACTGGAGTTGCGAAGATTATCCAGGTGATTACTTCGCTACACGGCGGAGTGGTGAGAGATCCTTTGTACGTGTAAAAAACATCAGTGTCCGATGGTATCAAGGATGTTAGAGTTATAGATATATTAACGGATAGCTCTGCATGCGCCCATTTTACATCCGGTAACCGTTCTAGGAATGGTCGGAGGTGTTCGTTGTGCTCATCTTGCAACTGAAATCGTGTGATTACAGCCGAGTATCATCTCACAGATTCGGTCAGTTACCATAAATCTTAGGATCTAAGTTCTCGATCAAAGTCTAACGTAAATTTGGAGAATTTGGAGAATGGAAGTACTTGAAAGAGAGCAGCCACTACGACTACACCGTCTTCGTGCTGTAATGCTTGCGAAAAATTCGCATATGCCAGACTGCGATGCACAATATGCATTTCCATGGGGTATCTACGATCATTGATCTTTAATTACTCTAATACTTTTCGCTATTATGAATTGTTCTCGTAAAGCAGTATGACCATCACCTCAAGCCATTCAGCACATGCTCAGCACCCCTGTTGTTTTTCGCACCCCAGTGAAAGTGCAGTTGCTCTATTTCGTACTGCTGATTTGGCTTCAACGTGGCGCCGAATACATACGGTAACTTCTCGCGTATCGCATTCTTGTTTATCGTGAGCTTGACTAAAAAGAGGTGCGCATACTGTCAGAAAATGCGACGACTTCCATAAGTATTGTAAGTCGAGGGCACACCTACCAGTTCGTCCGTCGTTTATAAGTGTTTGCGGCATTGGAAGAAAGTCGTGGTAGCCGATCATTTCGAGTGCTGGAAGCGGTAAAGGGATCGCCTTGGATGTAGATATAGATACCGGTGACTGCAGCTTACCCGCGCATAATTTGTGCGTCTTTGGCCACAAATGTTGTTCTAAAAAACGAAGCGCTTTGACGTAAATATTGATCTCTCATTAATTGAGTTTTCTGACAACAGTTAAGTTTTATGACAATGTTAGAAAAAGCTGGTGTACCTCTTTTGCCATATCCAAAGCCACTGGTGCTCGGCACGATGATGAAAATGACCCATGTCACTGTAGCATGTGAGATAATGCGCATTTTTGCAATTCTTATGTAAAAATTCACTATCCCAATTCACTATCCCATTAATAAAAATGCACAACATAAATATCTTGGTGTTATCTTTGTGTCGGAGATAACTTTCTTATTTTATTATTTGTCTACACGCACTCTGAATTGTGTCTCCGATGCAAGATACGCTCACGAAACTGTGAAACGGTTACGAAGGAAGGCATAACATTCTTATGAATGACTGAAACGTTTAGCACTGCATAAAGTATTGAGAACGAGTGTCCCATTAAGTATTCACGACAGTGCATACCATTGTGAATCGTATATATGTCACAGCTTTTTAAGTGTTGCAAACACGGGTTACTACACAAAAGCAGGAGCAAATTGCACCTTCTATCAGCTGAAATACACGTTAAAATGAAACTGTGCACATTTCATTGCGGCCTTTCTCTTGAAAAGAACACCCGATATCGCATAGTACAAATAAGAATCGAGAAGAGTGCATCTCTTGTAAGGTCATAATTATATTTATATCACACTTTGTTACAAAATATAAATTACAATAATATCTTGATACAAATATCTACAGTAAACATTTGAGTCTCGTAATATTTATTATAAAGTTTGAAATATACATATCACAGTCAGAGGCGCTCGATGAGAACTAATGTTGAGTGAAAATGTCAAATTGAACAACAGTAGAGAGAGAAAGAGAGAGAGAGAGAGAGAGAGAGTTCTCTAAATTATACGAAATCCCTAAAATCCGCACAAGCACAGAAAAGATTGCATCACATGCAATATTGAAAAACCTTAGCTACGAAGTTATATATGCGGAAGAAACGGAAATTTAGCTGAATATATTTGTAAATTATATAACATTCCAGGCGTTTATAACACCACTGGAAACTTTGTTGTATATTGATATTCTATCGAGATAGCCTCTTAATTATCACTGAATTTATCATCGATTTTCTATATCTCGTAAAGTTCTAAAACGTTTTCGTCTCTATAAATTCAGAAATGATAAAGAATCTACTTTCAAAAGTCACACAAGTGTTGAAAATTTCTTCCAGATTGATAAAGATGAAGAAATTTAAATTAGGTTAAATAGTTTAACATTCTTGCATTTATAAAAAAGATCCACTAAGAATTTAATTCACGCACCGTTTAAACTTTCTCCACGTTATCCTGTGCGGTGTGTGAGGTGACTTGTAAAGGTATCGAGAACAATTCTTCCCACGGAGGCTGTATGGAACTGATTACAGCCTCGACTGCACCAGGAGAGACGAACTCCAAGTTCCAACTTTCCTCGAGTCCTGCGACCTCATCCAGGAAGTTCAAAGTTAACGAAGTGTCACAGTGTTCCTACAGATATATCATTAATACGTTAGCTGATGCTGTATCTCTTAGATAATTAGTATTGTAACAACCAGCAACGATGCGTATACCGATCAAAAATCATCATTTTTTGTACAATATACTTTTGTTTGCAAAATCATCTCGAGCCGCGAATTGTAATTCGATTAAGCGATAAAAATAATCTGAGGCCACTAACTATCGCGATTAAATTGCTCATAGCCTGCTCTCTGGCAATCAAAGGCATTCGATTGCTCTCTGGCATTAGCCACTGGGCGTTGTCCTCCAGTATCACCAGTACAGAACCCATCACAATCAAGCCAGACAGCTTCAGCTTGACAGTGTCGCTCTGCTGTTTTAGAACCGCGAAGGAGAACATTGCCAATAATCGTACAGAATCTCCAGCCTGATAATTTGCAGTGCTAGTTAGTAGATTGTGCATCAAGGTACTGCAGTGCTCCGGAACGGTAAACTCTACTTCGCAGCTCGGAGGTAACTGCAGATCTATCGATACACAACATGTGAGAACAGCTCGAATGTCACTGTCAATTATATCCTAATTATAAGATTTCCTAAACACGCACAAATGCCGTGCACTTTTACATCATCATAAAATATTTTTTTACCTGTGATATAGAACAAAAAGTTTGACGTTCTCTGGAAATCTTGCAAGATGCAGAGCACCGTGATGCTCAGATGCTCCTCATTAGTTTTACCAGGTTGTTGCAGCTCAATCAGAACACCTTGTTTGAACGGCAATGGTACGAAGGATCTCAGTCTGTCCATCGTCCAGCTGACTTCTTTGTGAAGCCATCGTTGTGGGTCCTCTCTGTCGCAAGTTCATTTTGATTCTTAATCATAATTCTTAATAAGGCTCCGATTTCCCTTTTTACTATTAGTATTATTATTATTATTAAACTGCGCTCACCCTTCTGGCCCGTTAATCCTAAGAATGTAAACCTTAGATGTAGACAGTACTAGGCATCCAGGAAAAGTTTCTTGCATAGAATGCATCAAAATGTCTGCCTACGATAGATAAACATAAAAGAGAAAAAAATATCACCAATTGCAAGTTTCCTCGTGAGGATCTCTTTAGTTAAAGTCAACTGTCACTAACTGTCAGCTAACTGTTCTTCATATTCTCGACACCTTTTTGAATTTTTTAAAATCCCAATTTAATCGATTGTGCCAATTTGCGGTTTTCAATATATCGTTAGAGTTGCATTTGAACAATGTATATCAGTACCCTGAGAAGAAGGACTAGCTCTTCGTTCTCGTGCTCAAACACATTTAGGATGATGTGCAACTTGATTCTGTGATCTATACTGCTAAAATCGGTATATGAATATTGCACACTGCTACCGAAGAAACTCGAGGCCTCCTCGCCTTTCAACATTTTATTGCTGCCGATTTTGATGCTTTGGAGCAAACCTACGAACGAGAACGTGAATATTACGGAAATGTCGTTCATTGTTGCAACGAACATTGCAACAGTCTCTTATTAAAGTACTTCTAATATTACTTTATAGTGATCGATTAGATTACCTCCCAACATCGATGTCAAGTTTGTTACAGGGGCGAACGCGGTTTCCTTCTCGCCATCACTGCTGTGCGACTTCGCGTCAACATTTGCTGATTTAGCCATCTTATTTTCGTATGCTGTGCATATGCTGTCGGTCAACGAACCTGTAAATAACATCAGTCTATTAAATTAAATTAATACAATGTAACAACCGCTCTCAATAACAAGTTATACGACAGACAGAACACACACCCGAAGAACTACTTTCCGTAAGGCCTGCCATGACTGGTGTTACATCCGGAATTGTTATTAAAGAAGGAGCTATTGCGGCGCGCCTTTCTTCAATTGAGCGTTTCCGTTTTGGCGTGAGATTGGTCCTGCACCAATGAATATTGAAGCAAATCAGCACGGTATCAATTACGGTAGGATAAATGTAAACACAATTTACTAACTTTTGTGCTTCATCTAAAACTTCGATGCTACTCTGGCTAGGGTTGCTGAGTATTTCTATGTCGCTCTCGTACTTTTTCGTTTGCGCGTTTGCAGATGGCGTGGAGCCCCTCGACTCTTCTAGACTTGTCGCTGAACCTGACGACAACAACGATAGCACAGTTGAAAAGCAATCTCAATTATTCTCATTTCTTTTTTCTTAAATCAAATATAGTTCTTTTGAATCGAATAGAAGTTTGATTTTTCTCCGATATATAACGATACGTCATACTTACAAATGAAAAGTAGGAACTACAGGCGCTTAGAACGCCGAAAGAAAATTAAGAGAAGACTACGATACTGCCTGAATTTTTATCATGTGAAGAGACTTTAACCCTTTAGCCACCGAGCTTTTTATCTCAAGCTGCGGCCTCATTTTCAGACCAAAAGATGAGAAGGGATAGAGAGAGAAAGAGAGAGAAATAGAGCGAGAGAGACTCGACTTCTGACGGCTGAAGGCCGTTTACAGAAAGTATAGAGTAGAGAGTGCTGTAACGTAAAATTTACTATTGTGACTGAAGCTTACAGCAGACTTGAGCTTGAATGTGAGATTCGGAGTGCACCAGAGAAGTGGTGACGGATTTAGCTCCACCTTCCGTTCCACCTGCACCGGGATTAGTATGTTATAGTTCCCATCAAGTAAAACTCACAGACACGCATTGGGCTATATATATATATATATATATATATATATATATATATATATATATATATATCATATATATCATATATATTAATATACGTATTAACTAACATTAGAGCATTCACAGTCATTCGATTAATTGATCGGGTGCCGAATGGCAAGACTTAATTGCTTTAAGGCCAATCTATTAATTACGCCTTCAATACGGTTAATTGCTTTGTGTGAGCGATGCACGCATGGTGTGATCCGTAACTAATGTACGAGACACTAAGGACAAAAACAAAATATTCAATGCCGTTCAAACTACAACAATGTGTCAATCGACTCTCGTGTCTTTGTAATTCTTGCTTGCCACACGTGTCGAAAATTCAATCTCATCCTTTGTGTTATCGTTCTTTCAGTAACGACCCACAATCTCTTCGCAGTTTCTAATCATCGTTTCGCACAACTTCAAATTATGGATAATTGTCCAACAGATGCAAATTTAATATTGCAGATTAGAAGGATTGCGATACGACGGCCATCAAGAGCTACGCAGCTGATTGTATATAACTTTCTATATTCATTTTTTATCGAGCTTGAGGTACTCTGCATGCTGCGAGCACGAAGATATTGCTTACCGATACTGGAATATGATTCGGAGTGTTGCAAATTGGCACCCGCAAAATTCTCCGCTATTTGACTGTCCGCGTTGGGCGAAGTTTCCGTCTCGATGACCAAACTGCTGCCACAAGCGGGGCATTTAAATTGTTTCGCACCTGAAAGAATCGTTACTTTTGCTATTATCTTCAAAAAGGCGTCTGCGATGAACAAACCTGTTGCTGACGTAACAGCGAGCCTGACATATTCCGCGTCTTGCGAAAACTGCGTCGAACATTTCATGCACTTGAAGACTTTCAACAATATCGGCCGTGCTTCGAGCTGTTCACTGATCGTTGCTACAATTTCCTGCAAGAGATTTATTTACATTATACGGGAAAATATAAAATCGTAAAATTTGCTTATTTTCTCAATACCTTCGCATCATTCGGTTCCGCAAAATACCGTCTGTTTTCTCGATCTTTCCGCGTAGTGTCAAAAATAATATCAACTGTGGGTGACTTGCTTCTACCTAAGACGCAGGATAGCACCGAATTTGTTGACCAAGAATACTTAACTTTTCCAGTGGTCGTTTCTCTCTCTTTGATATCTCTGTAAAGTCCACGATAAAAGATGTCATATCTTGGTAGTATTACGGTAAATCATAAGATGTAATAAATCCGAGGAGTATGCGGAAGAACAAAGACTTACGCAGGAGTTATCGTCAGAAAGACATACTCCTTCTCATCGTCGTTCTTTCGCTTGTGGACGAGATACACATCTGCAGTTTCTAAAAGAAAAGAAAAAAAAAAAGACATCAGCATTTATGGACGACTGTAAAACAAGTTAGGTTGCAAAAATCTCTTAAACTATCGCACAATTGATAACATTGTTCGGTAATTTAATTTTACGTTGCGCGATCGTCACCTTCTTTAGGATCATACTCGATCACAGGAATAACTTCTTCCGTTTCCACAGACTCGTCCGGTAACGTTTCTTCGTTCTGAGAAATATCCTCTTGTTCAACATCCGCCTGTACTGCGATTTCCTGTGATTCAGACTCCTCGAGAGATTGTTCGCTGTCCATCATGTAAATCAGAGACTCGTGAAGAGATGATGTCGCGTCAACATCAGCCAAAGTCTGTATTCTCGTTACTGACAATGTAGCTGGTTGCGAAACGGAATGCAGACCCATGATGTCTTGAACAAAAGTCCCCGCGTGACTACTCAGCCAGTTGTCCTCGCCAAACCTCTCTCGGAGAGCTAACATGCGTTTTTTCGTCTCTAAATGATCGGTCGACATCTCTGGAAGAGAAAAAACAAAATGTAATTTGATTGAGAATGTCACAAAAATTAAATATCTTCCTTATTCTAATGGATTCAATTATTTTAATCAATTATTAAATTATGTCATTATTACATAGAAATAAAAATATATTTTTATATTGATACTACATCTTTTACTCAAAATTACCCGTATGAGAAGACGCTACCACATCGGGTAGTTGCTTAAACTCTTCAGTTTCTTGATCGGCTTCAGCGATGATCGCTTCTTTCAAACTTGGTTTCTTCTTACTTTTCGTCAAACTCTTTTCTAGATTTTCAGCTAACGATGTTACTCGATTATCGGAACTACTCTCACTAGGTTCGTACGTATTCACGAACATTGATGTACTAGTCGATGATACAGATTGATTTGCACACATTGTAAAAACTCGATTCTCCGCAACTAGTGCCTTCTCTGATTTTGAAAGTAATACATGATCTAAAACAAACTATGTAAAGATCGCTTAAATTTGTTGCAGCTGTTAGATTAATATTGCATTTTGCATTTTGTGAAGTCAATTATGTAATACTTTGCTATTCGACAGGCTCGGATGCAAATGTCTTAAAGACAGCATCCGATGCTTTGGATGATATGATAGAGGATTTCCTTCCAATGACACCCACAACAAGGCAGACATCTTTTGAAGCGGCCAGAGGACTGAATGTTCCGTTAAACAATTAAATGATAAGTCTAGTTCAGTCAGACATTCTAAAGCTTGAAGACCTGTGTGTGTGACAAACATAGTACTTATAGAATTAAAAAATGAACAACTTTGTAGTACAATAGTATCGCATTGTTGAGATGTAATGACTAACCATTTAAACTGTCAATGTAATTGTTCTTCAGTACTAACACTTGTAATGAATGTAACACTGCCTTGTTGAACGATGGTATACTTTCTAATTTGTTGTAACCTAGATTGACATACTTCAGGTTTGACAAGCAGGATATCTCTTCAGCACTAGTGATCATGTTGTGGCTTAAATCCAATGTTTGAAGCCAAGGTGCTAATTCTAAAGATTCATCCAAGCAATTTAGAACATTATGAGGTAACGCTAAATGTTTCAAAGATGCCCATACAAATCCGACACCAGCATCAGCTCCACATATCGCTGTAGATAAGAAAAAAAGAACTGTATCAAATATAAGTCTGAAAACTTTGGAATGTTGTGTGCTCTGTATACAAAAATTACCTAACAATTGACTGATTGTGGATACTCCTTTTCTTCCAGCACAAACAATACCTTCCAATTGACCTCTGATACTCTGTAGGCCTTTCACTAATTCGATAGGTACCTTCTTTAGCTCTAGATACTTTAAATGTCGGAATTTAGAAATATCAATGGTAACTTTGGGGTCAGAAGAATAATGTGTTACTTTTAGACCTATAGTCTTCTGCACAAAATCATGTAAAAATTTCACATCACGAAATATGTCTATCTTAGAACTATTGCACACATGAAATGAAGTTTCCAGATCTTCAGATTCTACTACAATCATTGAGAATGCTTCATTGAGGTTGTATAGCAATTTTGTTGATAATGATAATTTACTGGAAGCACTTAAAACCTTGTCACCATTTTGACGAAGGAGCTTAACCAGTTCTATTATATCCTGCATACTTAAAATATCATTCAAGTGGTTAGTCGTTGACATTGTGCTACTGACTTGCTTGCTATCATAAAACCATTAAGATCTTTATATTGGATTATGTTGATTACTTAATCATCACACAGTTAAGTATATTCTCACAAACATTTATCCTCATCTGAAAAAAATTATATATATTAGATTACAGAGGTATATATTTTTTAAATGAGTTTTATAAATATAATTTGCATTTAAGCAAAACCCTAATCTTCTATTCTCATATATATATATATAAATGTATACAAGATAAATTAAGATAAAAAGCTATTGAAATAAATCAATATAATAAATTAAACTACAAATCTAACATAGAGATAGAGTAACTTTCTGAAATATAACAGATCTTGCATATCTTTCTCTTCAGCTAGTTCTATATTAATTTTTAATATTATATAATCTGTTAGTCAAATTTTTTATATCAGTATTTTTGTCAAAAAATATTTCTACAATGCGCAAGATTAAATAATCATATCATAAATGAACAATATTCAAGTAAGACAAAGAAAATATAATAATATAATAATAATAATAATAATAATAATAAAATTGCGATATCACACAATGCGATAACGATTACGTGAAATGTATATTTATACGCATCACGTTGCGACTGAAAGCTTGTGATAAAACAATTTTTTACGCAGAAATAATAATGATAGTCATGTTATTTTTAATATTGTTTGTACATACTGCGCAATCATTATTCACAACACTCATGCCTACGTTGGACGAGATGCTGTCATTTCGACAGCAGGGTGTATACAGTTGATATATGCAATGAGAAACTTGAGAGTAATCATGCTGTAAAGGCGTTTGAAATACTTCTTTCTATGCGCCCTCTGAAGAAGTGGGCAAGGCATGTAATACAGTTCAATAACAGCCCGCCTACATAGATCGCAACATAGAAAATGTAGATCGCAGAACACAAAAATTGACCAATCATAGTCGATCATTTTCCTCACATTCGACTGTAATTGGTCAATTTTTGTTGCGTCCTGTGTAGACGGGCCGTTATAGGGGGTAAAGAAAACCTATCTTCAAATAGTATAACTCCATTGATAATAAGTATCATTGAGATGTATCGCACAAATGTAAGTATAAATGTTTTTTTAATGATATTAAACAAAATTGATTCGCTTTATCAATATCGAGATTGACAGAGTAAAACAGATTCATGAAGCATATATTTTGTAGCAAAATAGCCAATCCCAAAGAGGAAATACCGATAGATTCAGTCAGAACCGTCCCCCTGGCAGACAAACTACCTCTATGAATGTGCCAACAACAATTTCTGAGCAATTTAAAGAATCATGGCTCACAGTTATAATTGGATCTATAATGTTTGCTATTGGAATGTGTCTTTTATTTTGGAACGAGGTTTGTAACAGTCCCGTTATTAATTAAATGGTTCCAAGAACTTAATTATACAAATATAATAGTTTGTTTCTTTTAGGGGAGAGCTGTGAGAGTTGCATATTCTTTGGATGAGGCTTTGCAGAATATAGTTGTAATTTCTAATCCAACGGTATTATTGCCTGAGTATCAAGGCTGTTTGATATACTTGTCGGGACACTTGGTAATCTCAGAGCCACTAACGGAGCCAGATTATGGAATTGTTATGTCTAGTGTGAAATTGAAAAGGAGAGTTCAGATGTATCAGTGGGTTGAAATTGAAGAAGAAAGAAGGTAGTAAGAAACATAAAGTAGAACTTAAAATCAAAAGGTATACCAAAATTGGATCTTTATGCTTTTAGTTACGGTGGTATGACAGAAGATGAAAAACACTATTATTATACAACAGAGTGGAAGGATAAACTTGTAGATTCAGACCACTTCTACATTCGCACAGGTCATCATAATCCAAAGGAAATGCCAATCAAGAGCCAGTTGCAGATTGCAGATGAGGTAAAGATTGGTGCATATACATTTGGAGCAGAACTAAAAAAGAAGTTTAATGACTTTATGGAAGTTACCAGTGATGAAAGACCAGAACGAAAGGACATCAAAATGCATTCAGGATTGTATTACCATAGTGTAGATTTGTGGAATCCACAAGTATGTTGTTTGTAAGAAAATTTTGACATACATTGATTTTTAACTTTATTTTGCTTTTCATCTATTTGTTAAACCTCGTTGCTTTGCCTATAGGTAGGAGACATTAGAATACAATTCTCTTACGCAGGAAAAAGCGGAGAAGTTTGTTCAGTGGTGGGTTTACTAGAGAAAGATGTAATCAAACCATATTACACGCACCATGGTGAAGAAATTTTGTTACAGCGAAAACACAAGATTTCGGTCGATCAAATGTTCCACTTGGAGCATGTCCACAATTATTGGCGAACTTGGACCATCAGGTAATATATTACAGAAAGAAATATAAGTATAATATAAATGTTTCATACATTAAGATAACGTCACCTTACAACAAAAATTTGTATAATCTTATTTGGCAACAAAATATCAATATGGACAGTATGTAAAGTTTTGATTAATCAATATATCATTCTTATTATAGAGGATTAGGGTGGCTAGTGCTCTTTGTGGCAGCGACGTGTTTGGCAAATATACTAAAAACCATTATACTAAACTCGACATTCCTTTGTGGTATAATAGCGGTTGAATCTCTGACTATATCAGTGTCCATGTCCATCAGTTTGCTAGTGATCGGTTTTGCTTGGGTATGGTATCGACCAGTGATTGGTCTCTGTTTGGCACTCGCATCTATTCTACCTTTTATCTACTCAACTCTAACAACCAGATCTACATCCCAACAGCGTGAAAATTATAGAAGATTATAGATTAGATATATACGATACTTTTCTTTTCTTTTTACTTCTACTACTACTAATCATTTTTTTACTTAATTCTTTATATTTTCGACAAGATCGAATATAATTTATTGTGACAATATTTGTAATAAAAATATTTATTTATATTAGATTTTTTATATATCATATGTATATAATATGTCAAAAAAAGTAGTAAAAATATAAGAAAAGGCGTAAATATATCGGCATGTACCGGAATGTTTCTCATTTTATCAAAATGTTTTTTGTTTCAAAATTATTAAAACATTGTTTTATATATTATTTTAATATTTATAATTTATTATAAATTATCGATTAAATAACGAAGACTATTTTAGGACAATGTTTAACTTGCAGTTGTAGGTAAGGTAACTATATCTAATTTAGTAATTTTATTTTCATCAAGTTTTTTTGTTGGTTAACCTGACTTCACATAAAAATCGCCTTGCAGGCCGTTACCGAGTAAAGATGGCGGCGAACGGCGGTGTACGACTCTTGTTTCTCGGAATTCTTTGTATTTTTCTTCTGGAACTATGCAACGGCGCTGCGACGGACATCGAGTTGGACGCAAAAGCACAGCTCTTGCATCGGCTGGACAGTCTCAACCTTTTGCTTTACACTTTCCTATTAATCTTAACCGTTTTAACGATATGGATGTTCAAGCACCGCCGTTTGAGGTTCCTCCATGAGACTGGCCTAGCTGTCATCTATGGTGAGTCGTCTGCTATCAGTAGTATCCGATATATTATTTTCTCATGTCGAATTTAATCAACATTACGCCGTAAAAAAAAAAAAAAAAAAAAAACTAGAAAATTTAACGTTACTTTCGCCATCTTTATTACGATCGTGATAATTTTCAATCATCATATATCTATTGTGAGTCCTGCATGTATGAAGTGTCAAATTCCGAAAGTTTTAGTATCAGAGGACGCACTAAAACATCTCTCAATAATTAAGTTTTGTTCGATATATCTGTCAATGTAACTTGATTACAAAAGCAAGCTTCAGTTCTTGCAAACTTTTGCAAACAAAGATATTGCAAAATTCTTTCCTTCAATCACTTGGATATTATTGATATCAAACCAACATTTCAAGCAGAACAGTTTAATACATTTCTTTGCAATATTTTTTTTTCTATTATAGGCTTGATCATAGGAGCGATAATACGATATGGCTTCACAACAAGTAGTACTATTCTCCATATGCCAGTAGTTCCAGATAACAGCAGCAAGTATAATCAGTCCGTCCCACCGGATACATTATGGTTACGTTTCCCAGAGGATAAGGGTGGTGGCATTGTAAAAAACAAAACATTTGCATATTCTTTTCGTGGTGAAATTTATAAGGAAGATAACGAGATTGATTTGAAGGTGAATAAATTACTTTTGCAGTATGACTAAACTAATTTAAAAAAAAAAGTAGTTGTCTACTTGTTAGATTTTAAATATTAAAAAGATTCTAATCTTCTAAGCAGTATTATCATATATTGAAGTTAATATTATTACAATTTCTTTGGCAGGCAACATTTGATCCTGAAATATTCTTCAATATTATATTGCCTCCTATCATTTTCCATGCAGGATACAGTTTAAAACGTGTAAGTATGTTATTCTTATTTCTTTAATAATTGAAAAGGTTAACGGTATTTAGATGTATAACAATTAATTTCTATCTGTGATAAACTGTTGCAGAAATACTTTTTTCGAAATCTGGGTGCTATTCTTATGTATGCTTTAATAGGAACTTCTATATCAGCCTTTGTTATAGGGTAAATATTTTCTTTAAAGTATGTTATTTATTTGATGAACATTTAAAGACAAATATCAGATTGACAGACGCCTGAAGACAAAGCAGAAATTGCATCAATGTTAATTAGTGCATGTGATATCATTGATTTAGCTTATCTATGTTCCACATACTGCTAATTATAAAGAATAACATCTGTCTTAAATGGTTCGCTCTTTGGTCTTCTGTTATCTGTAAAAAAGATAAACGTTTAATACGTATATATGTATACATATATAGAGCTTTGATGTACGCCTTCATACAATTGATACCGCATCTCTCCACGTCGTTCACGTTCCTGGACACTCTATACTTCGGCGCTCTGATATCTCCCACGGATCCTTTGACAATAATATCCATATTTAACGACTTACACGTAGATGTTAACCTGTATGCCTTGGTGTTTGGTGAGAGCGTGTTGAACGATGCGGTTGCCCTTGTACTTAGCGGGTAGGTACATAAAAACTGAATATCTCGTAGGGATTCTATTGTATATTAAATTGAATTTAACGATACGGATTTAACAAACTGTATAATATTGAGAGAGTAAATTTTGATTTCAGTTCGATACAAAACTATGCAGAGCGATACCAGTCAGGGTCGGGCGGTTTCGAGACGGTGGCGTTCTTCCAAGCGTTCGGAGATTTCGTAGGAATATTTAGTCTGTCACTTTTCATTGGTGCCACCATGGGCTGCATCACAGCGTTGTTAACAAAGTTCACCAGGGTACGGGATTTCCCTCTCTTAGAATCGGCGTTGTTCGTCTTAATGTCCTACAGTACATTTTTAATTGCTGAAGCTTCTGACCTTACAGGTAACCCATAACACCAGCATACAAAATTTACGCATGCATTGATTTTTATATTTAACGTGTTATCAGTACGCGATTATACAAAGAGATTATACAAATGAGATATTTCATTACCTGTTCTTAATGTATGGTTTGCCAAATACGAGATATTTCCTAAGTCGTATGCAGTATATAAATTAAACTTGACAGCAAAATTAAGAGGAAACAGTTAAAATTGTAAAGATTGTTGCTGTTGATTTGAATAAGCGTTTTTTTGTTTGAAATTTATCCTTAAAAAATAACAGATAAGAGAGAACAAAGTCTCACGTTTTTTTTTTTTTTATATTTTTATCATTTTATATACATTGTACACACACATCTGAATACAAGTTTATTATATTGCGAAAAAAACATTACAGGCGTGGTCGCTGTTCTATTTTGCGGAATATGCCAGGCTCATTACACTTATAACAATCTAAGTCTGGATTCACGTCAACGCACGAAGCAGTTGTTTGAGTTATTGAACTTTTTAGCCGAGAATTTCATATTCAGTTATATCGGAGTGTCGATGTTCACCTTCCCGAAGCATCACTTTGATCCTGGTTTCATCTTTGCAGGATTTGTATCCTTATACAACACAATAAGTCTTCAAGTGAAATTTAAAAGATTGAAATTCATGAACCTTAACACCGTCTCAGCTATGCGCGTTATTAGGTCGCGCGGCTAACGTTTACCCGTTGTCTTTCATTCTGAACCTGGCGCGAAAGCCGAAGATATCGCTGAACTATCAGCACATGCTGTTCTTCGCGGGATTACGCGGTGCTATGAGTTTTGCCCTCGCCATCAGGAACACCGTGTCCGACGCCAGACAAGCTATGTTAACCACGACAAGCTTAATTGTGATATTGACAGTTATTTTGCAAGGCGGCGCAACAACGCAATTCTTAAGCTGGTTCAATATTCCGTAAGTGATTTACTCAAACGTGATTTCAGCCAGTCGTAAACAACTCATCGACCTTAATCGCCAGTTAATCAATCTTACATATAATATATCGTTTCTTACTGTCATTTACACCATTGTTACATTTGTAGCGTCGGAGTAGACGAGGAAATTGAAGGTCTCTCTCATAATGGAACGCGTAGTGTAAGTATTTCACAGGTCACAAATAGATCTTCCCTAATTTACAGAATTAGTATCGAGTTAAACGTAGATCATACGAGATAGATAACTCAACAAACTTCTGCAAACTCCTAAAATATCATTATTGTAGAAATTTTGTTAAAGCAGACGCATACTATTATTCCTTGTATCATTAGTATTGTCATAGCATGCTAATGCATGTTTATTCTTTATTTATAAATTCCTTGTCAATGGGAGAATTACAGTTTTATTTCATAAGCTTCCAATTGAATTTCTTCGACTGCATGAGCTTTTGCGGTTTTTTTTTTTTTCAGTATGGTTTTCGTTATCCATTCTGTATGTTGACGAGTAGCTGGAGGGCATTGAAATATTTCCATTCATTAACAGTACCCACGCAAACGTACTTAATACAGGACACGAGAATAATGATATAGAAATGAAGCATGTATATATTTCATAATTAATGATGAAGGTAATTCCGGATACAAATTAAAAGGGCTATTATTGTGGTTACACGTCATGTGTTTATGCATTTGGCATCTGTGCCTGATAAAACAAGAATAGGATATTAAGGATATCTGAATCTTGTTCTAACATGGTGTTATATTTACGAACAAATATCCGCTTGAGAGAATGTGATATATACATATGTTATATCTATGTTAACAAAAAAATTGGGGAACAAAGAAGCAGATTCACGATCATACAGGATGGATAACCGACATGTTATTCACATTTCACAGTATAATTCTATGCAGGATGGATCGTTGCCAGGCGGCGGCGGGAGCGGAAGCGGTGGTAGTGGCAGCGGCGGCGGCGGCGGCGGCAGCGCTGGCGGTGGCGGCGGTGGTGGTGGTGGTAGCAGCAGTGTCGGCGGCGGTGGCGGAAGCGGCGGTATGAAACCCAACGAGAAAGCGTTGCTCGCCAGAATTTGGGGCGATTTCGATACAAAATACATGAAGCCTCTGCTGACGCACTCTAGGCCTACGTTGTTAGAAACGTTGCCGGTCTGTTGTAGTCCACTCGCGAGAATACTGACGACGACGCAACAAATGACACAGGTACGAAATTGTATACGGTAAAAAGCGCGATCGGCACGTAACGAGCGTATATTATATATATATATATATATATTTTGTTACTGTCCGAGACAGATTTGATCGTTGATACGAGAGGAGTGTGAGAGAGCGAAAATATTTCTGCAACGAAATGACGAAAATATTCTCAGCCTTCTTCTGTGTAAACATTCATAATAATGTTTATCTTTTTTATACACCATACAGGATGACGTCGCGAGAAAAGTTGATTCCGACTCCGACTTCTGTCTGGAAGATCGCGAAATGGAGCGACGGAGGACCAGTGTTCAGCCGGTGAGTTTTCATCAGCCTAATCTCAATTACACTGTTAACCCGTGCTATCAGCCTAACAGCACAGACATTACTAACCCCGATGAACCCTATGTAATTCTCAATTTACACAGAAGGTAGAAATCATCACAGACTTAACCACTATATCTAGGTCTTCTTAGAAGAGCCGTTATTTTACGGTGGAAGTACACACACCTTGTACTTGTTGACGTGACTGAAATTTATGATTTACTTGTTAATTATTATGTAACTACGCGATCGACATCCTGACGCTAAATCTCGTGCATTAACGCGGACACTAACGCCACATATACACTACTTTTCATTTTATACGAAAGTCTGCGAATAATATTACGGTCTACTAATATTTTCCTAATATACATAAGAATTTTTAACCCCTTTTCTCCTATTTATTCCAAGTGTGGGCGTCTTAGTGTAAACATTAATAGCCTATGGCTACGTGTATATTATTGTAAATGATATTTTTACGTAAGCCCTATATATATATATATATATATATTTATATTTATATTTATGTATATATATAAGGCAAGTTGCGAGAAACAAAACAAATTGCGTCTCTCTTGGATTCGAAGATACGAAAAAAATATGTAGAACATGATTTAACCTTGGATTCGCCTGAGTTGTGTTCTGTCCACATCTTTTTATATTTTTAAATCTAAGACAGACGTTCAAGCGTTTCGTTTCCGGTGATTCACTCTGTAAAGTATAAACGATTTAGACAATATATAGAGAAAGTTTAACCATGTGTGGTTTACGTATATATACATATACATATATATATATATATATATATATATATATATATATACATATATATATATATATATATATATATATATATATATATATATATATATATATATATAGATTCCCGATCGCCTCTCTTTACATTTGCACCGATCGTCCTGAATTCTTTTATATAAAATGAGTTTGACTGTCTAATGCATGTAAGAGACTAACTCTGCTGGCTAACGCTACTTTCTTGTTTTTCTGAACTAATCTTTTGGATGGAATATGTCAGTGATAACATAATTTTGCAAATAATAATAGGATTGTAAATACACGAATTTCAATTGTTCTGTTTTGTTGAGAATACATGAGATATGTTCAAGGAATGTATGTGTGTATTGTTGTTTATAAACCGCAAACTAACTTCTTCTCGCTTTACTTACTATATTAATATTGTAAATTGATAAATCACGAAATATACAGATCGCAATATTGCGAACAGCTATAGAAATTGCGTGTGTTGTTTTGTTCAAGTGACTATAACCGCAACAGATACGCGAAACTGTTCTCCTCGATTATTTTTAATAGACACATAATAAAGAGTTAACGCCAGTGGGTTTGTAAGTGGATATAAGTGATAACGTAATGCGTGTGATATTTATATTGTAATGAAAGAGAGAGAGAGAGAGTGAGAGAGAGAGAGGGGGGGAGGGGGAGAGTGAGAGAGCGAGAGAAAGAGGGGGAGAGCGGTAGAGAAAGAGAGAGTGAAAGAGATACGATAAGTTTCGTCATAAATTTGAAAATTATATCCGAAAATTATGTTTAATGTAAAGATGATAAGCTTCCAATCTGTTTAACGCTTAAGCGTGTCTTGGCCTCTCTTTCGCAAACTCACAATGAGACATTTGCGGAGTGCACGTTTGACTGCGTTTTTTCAACGGTTTTTCTAGAGAAAGAGAAATGATGATGGTGATTCCGATTCCGATGATGATAATGACGATGATGATGATGATGATGAAGACCTGAGAATCATCGGAATGGAAGGATGTATTCCATTACGAACGTTGTAACCATGACCTGAAACACGGGCGAACGATAATCTGTGTACCTAAGATCTAACAAAAAAAGAAAAGAAAGAGAAAACGAGCATATTCTCGTCTCCTGAAATGATTGCGGCTTAGGTATATCACGTCGTGATTTTCCGAAAGTATTAACATATGAATAGTATTACAATATAAATGATTCTAGTGCTACTTCGTCTCTTTAAGATGTATATAGAGTGTTTCCTGATATGTAATGATAAGTAACAATTTCGTACATCAGTTTAGAGCACGCATAAGCGATATGAAGAGAGCTTGTACGAGTATTTTGTCTAACTCTGTTTACGAGTCACTTCTATTTTTGTGTTTTATAGATTCGTTTACAAAGAATGCTCGAAGTGTGACAATCTGAAACTCGAAGGCACTCTAAATATATTATTGTTTACCTTCATCATCGAAATTACCAAAAAACGATAAAAACGATAAATTACCGATAGATGCGAAAAGAAGGTCAAGTTTGGCAATCGAGGTAAATAGAGACAATAACATTTCTCATTATTTTGTATGCTGGGCATACGTTAGAATCGTACCGGCATATCGGGAAACATACTTTGCATTTTTCTGTCTCAAAAACGAACAATCTTTACTAGGCTTTCTATGCGACGCTCAAGTCGAGCATTAAACATAATTTTCCGTATTCATTAATTTTAATTACACAAACCATTAGCGATTAGTGATCTTAAGGTGTTAAGAGATGAATTGTTGCTGCTGTGATCTTTGAGTCCTTATATTGTGGGACTTATACAGAATGATTCGCCAGAAACGGAGTATTTAAATATTTTTTTGGCCATCTCAAGATATATCAATCGCAATTTACATTCCAAACGTTTCTTACATTTTAACATTTAATGTAGTACTCAATATAATTAACTTTCTTAACTTTAACTACTTTTATCTATTTCTTTTTTTTTCTTTCATTCCAAATTTTGCAATTCAAAGTGCATTTCATTAGACACATTGTAACGATTTTGAGAGGATAAATAATCAAAGCCCGTCACGTTTGCTTTTTTGAACTATTTAAATCAGTTTTTACACATACATATGTACATAAATTTCTCTCGCTCTTATACTCTCTCTCTCTCTCTCTCTCTCTCTCTCTCTCTCTCTCTCTCTCTCTCTCTTTTGAGGTATATTCAGATTTAAAAAAATATTTCAATTTTCCGTTTCAAGCGATTCCCTATATAATATTACGTTTACTTACAAACTGATATTTCTTAAGTATTTTTGCATGCTAAAGAAGAATGGACATTCATTACCCCGCAGTGCTGCTGTACTTTTCTAATATGCATGCTGCAATATAGCAAGTATCTACTTATGTTTTTATAATTATTTTTTCTCTTCTTTGATTTTGTGTATTGTTATTTTGTTTATTCACAGACGAGCGTAAGGAGCTCTGCACGTAGGTTGCCGTTGTGAAAAAGTTTTTGGCCGTTAAGTTTATTTTAGTTTACGTTCAATTTATATTTATGTACATATATATATATATATATATACTCATATATATATGTGTGTATATATATATATATATATATATCTATGTGTTGGTGACCTTATCCATCCATATTTACGTTTAAGCATTGAATTCAATGTAAATGTAAGTGTAAGATATCTAGCAATTCTCTGGTACACTGTATCAGGTGGTTTAATAGCTTTCCCGACTAGCGTTGTCGAAGTTAATTCTTGGTTCGGAAGCAGTTTTGTCATACGTACTTTCAATATACGTATATAGATATTTCTAGAAAGTGATATTACACGCTCACACAACACACACGTACGTTTACAGTGACATTAACTATTATTTATAATTTGACACAAAAGCCAATGCGTAGCGAATACGATGCACTAGATGCGACACTTGATGTAACTAGATCACGATCTTCATTCTTCTTATTTTATTTTCCTCGAACAGTAAGATATTCAGTATTACGGCGCATAATACGCATTATGTAGAAGAAAGTTGAGATGAAAAATGAAGAAAATTTCGAATCGCAACGTACTCTTGGAAAAAATCAGCATGTCCCGCAAATTTCACTTTGGACGATCCATTTGACTTGACGCACCTGGTAGATTAGATTGCATTTGAAGAGTCAAATCGCGATAGAATAGACTACAGAAATAACTCGATGATCGCTGGTACAGCTCTTTGTCTTCTTGTACATACATAAAGTAAAAATCTCAGTCCAAATGAGTATACAACACGCAAATGTTTGGTGTGGCTGTTGAACGTGATCAATGTACGAATCAATGTCGAACGCGCGAAATGATATACGCGCGGGAGGATCCGGAGTCGATTCTTGATGTGTGTTTAATACTTTGTGGGACAGCTGGGGACTGTGATGGGAGAAGTTAGTCCGGGACCACTACCGCTGCACACACGAGTCGCCCTGCCAGGTCTGGTCGGCAGACACTTGTAAAATTCTGTCCTATAGCCGTGCTGCTCACATTTCGTTTTACTTCGTTCACTCACCCTTGTACGACTCGCGCACAGTGGTTCAACTTGACTACACTTTGGAATGCGGCCAATGAATGCTTCTTTTATAACGTAATTTGTCTTCAATTATTAAGGCGAAAATATCGATATCCGTGAGCCGTTTAGAGAGAAAGAAAAAAATATAATGTACGAGATACGAGGTCTGTCCCAAAAATATCCGACCTTTGGCCATATCGTGAGAAAAAAATTACTCCGGAGTAATATAAATGACGTCGCCTTTGGAAGCGCTGACCTTCTTCCAGCGGTCTACCCACTTCCGGAAGCGGTCCTGGAAGTTGTCTTTTTTGTGACAGCCACTAGCTGCCTCGTCGCATTTCGTTTTATTTCCTCGACATTGTTAAATCTTTTGCCTTTCAACGGAGCTTTTGCCTTTAAACTTGGGAAATTACCAGAAGTTACATGGGGCTATACCTGGACTGTACGGGGGTTGGCGCAGTTGGACAATGCCGTGTGTGCTTTTGTTTCATCGCCAATAATATAACTCTTTTGAGCAACTCTGGATTTCTTTTTGGATAGATTCCAGAATGTCTTCGACAACTTCAACTCGAAAATCCTTTTGGTCTTTCGTGAGCACTCGTGGAACGAATTTTGCAATGCACGCGGCTCTTCCCCAGATCTTCAGTCAAAATTCGAGAAACGATAAATTTTGGGATCCAAGGAGATCCTCTTCTAATTCTCGCACGGTCAAACGATGATTTTCGTTGATTGTGACTCGCATTCCACGTTTTCCGCTCTCTGAACCGCCTAAACCACTCTTATTTGCGTATCACTCATAGAGTCATCACCATAAACTTTGCGGATTATGCCAATTATGTGGGCAAATTTGTAGCAAAATTTAATGCATAATATTCTCTACTCGACTCGCTCGGTTATTATGAAACGCGACGCTCGAAATTCTCGCCGCTCATTGCGCAACTGCGTACTGTTGCCGGCTGAACAAGTGTTGGGTCGTGCAACTAGATAGGGATGTTCCTTAGAATCTTCTTTAAACGCTGAATGGCTGTTGTCTGCAATAGGATGCCCAGGAATAAAAATATACGCAGAGGTCGGATATTTTTGGGACAGTCTTCGTACATGCATTAATTATAAAGATCACGGCAAAGTACTAACATTGTCATATCCAACAGATCTTGAGCATGAGCCACTGTAAGCGATTATGTACGCGACTTATAAATGTACTGGTCACAATAAGTTCACAGTGAGTTCTGTAAAAAAAAAAAGAAACGTCGCTGGAGTTATACATCAGCCGTTGAACTTAAGGAGCTAGTCGTATTTCCTACCATGTAGCAATTCTCGATGCTAAATCGAATGCTAAATTGGAAAGTGTGGAACGCATTCTAATATAAATATATATATATATATATATATATATATATATAACTTATTAGTATCTTGACAGAAAAAGGGCTAATCTTCATTTATTTTTCAGCTGCAGAAGTTTATGAGAAACAATTTAAACTTTTCAAAATGACACGTTGAATAGATTGAACAACTATTGTTTTAGATTATTCTAGATATTCGAGTTTATGTAAATTTCAGTTTTCCATTATTATTTTTTTTTGACACTATCCATATAATTTTAACTATAAAGAATAAATAGAGATGCATGAACGATACACTAGAAACTGGTACACAGCAGATACAACTGAGAATAAATTGCTTTTATTTTCGCATATACCCCCTTCAATAAGACCTTCACGGTTAAAAATTAGACAGACAGATATTAGCCACCTTTTCTCGCAAGTACAGATATGTTACATTATATTTATTGGTTTTGCTAGGTTTGTAAGTAGATTAACTTTTTTAATGACCACTGTATAGTATTATGTTATCAGGCGGTTTAATTTTAGTAGCCGGTGGAAACTGTAACGGAAATATGCGGCGATAAAGTGAAATACCTTTATGACGCAAGATCGACAACCTGTATCTAATTAATATGCATTATGCGTCTGAGTATGATAACCAAAAAAAACGATAGAGAGTTGTTCGATAAAAAATTGACTTAGTACGTTAGACATGCGTAATAAAAATTGTATATCGACTCTGTGTATGTGAACTGTGGTGTAAAGCGATTGTATAATAGACTTGCTTATGTTGCGTTTCCAAATTGTATTTGGAAGTATTCTGCATTGATTCTATAACGGCGACGCACGAACGAGAATCTTTCGGTCGTAGGAACTTAATTTAAATGGTTTTAGCGATCGGCAAATATTGATTTTGCTGTTGTACAAAGTCCAACTACACTATTTGTAGAGTGCGGAGCACTCGAGTCTTATAATTTATGCAGTGTAATTACTTTAATGCAATTGCTTTAATGATTAGGAAGCAACGTACAAGAGACGGTAGATGCTTCAAAGATTCATCGATTAATTTATACATTCGGAAAGCAGATATTTATTGACTTCTTGGCATTGTTACAAATCCCGATTATGGTCGAATAAAAATAGATGTTGCATCCCCAAAGCTTTACTATATAGATATTATTATAGATATAAACCAATTATAAGATAATTTTGAAATAAGAATGTGAAGTTACAAATGAAGATGCGAGGACTCTTAATTTAGTCGTTGGCTGTGAAGATTTGATAAAATTGTTTGCGAATGTAGGGTAGATACCTTAAGAGCGAATTCTTAGAATGGAAGAGAATGTCTGCATAGAAGAATATTTACAACATACATATATCAATTGCAAATTAGTTCTTTAAAATAAATCGATGTATATCGCGAAAGATTCATTTTAAAATATAAGTCGTATTGGTTTGCGTCGTTACGTTAAATCGCAACGGTGAACATTTGGTGAACATATATTGCTCCTTCATATAAATAAATGATATATATATATATATATTTGTGAATCCGGTGTAACGTGTAATAATTGCAATGTATACATACAATGAGTAATGTGATACCATGTACCACACTTTGCAAGGTTTAATAAAGTATTTGTAAAAATAATGAAAATAATATCAGCTTTATATTGAAACTGACTTTACAGTTATTGAGACGGTTGCTGGCTATTTATAATCTTTCTTATATCGTCGGTTACACGAAACATCGGGCCATGCCCAGGTATAATAAAATCTGCAAGATTTATTACATATTGCCTCATCATATACTGACTTTCTAATAATTCCGGTGCACCCACAGATCTCCAGATGTGTGGTGACAAAATATCTTCTTCCTTCTCAAATAAATCTCCTGCAAAAATGTGAAATTTAAGCACTTTTCTAAAGCAAATAATTATAATATACATTTAGTGTAACATAATTATACATGTATTAACATGTAATATCACAATGATCAAAAATGCACATAATTTATTAAGAAAAATGTATGAAACAATTTCTGAAACTAACGAATACCTGTAATAGCAAAGCATGTCTTCTCGCCATTTCTTATTGTTTCTACTATTACGGTAACATCTTCCGCAGTGTGCCCTGGAGTAGCTATAACTTTAACACCTGGACAAAGCTCATAATCCTCTGTATTTAAAGAAATAAAACTTTTTTAGTCATTGTTGCAAGAAAAAGAATCTTAAGTAAATTCCTCAAGTATTGTTGTAGGTACATAATAATTTTTCTGCCATTGAAGAGCGGATTCAAAGCAGATTATCTAGAATATATTAATATTTTGTGCATTATGCTCTTTCTTTCTCTTAATGATATAGTTATAAATTATTAAGCATCTACAATTACTATGGTGACTTTATATTAGGATCTTTTATATTCGCACTGTTCACTTATATGTGCTATTTATATAGTTGAAACATCACTGTATTTATTAACATTTAATAAACTGAACAAACCAGCTATAATATTCTTCTCAAAAAACATGGTACCATGATGAACAGTGAATCCTACGATATGTTCTGCGTTTGTAAATAGATTGTTGTTCCCTATATGGTCAGAGTGACCATGAGTGCAAACAACATAATCAACATCTGTTGGGCTAACATTGTGCTGTGCAAGTGCTAGGGAAAAAAAGAAAAATATATATTAAAAAAATATGCTGATACATCGGATACATTGACATGTATAATTCCTCTCGTACCATTCAACAATTTTTCACGGTCCCAAGCTGTCATTGTGTCGACTATGATCAATTTGGGACCTTTTATCAGCGTACAAGAACAATTTGCATCCATCGTCGTCTCATTCAATCGTTTGGAGTAGCCGTCAAACAGCACCATAACCTCACACATTTTTGTGAAGCGCTTTATACTTTGCAAACAGTATTTTATATAATCTGTGCATGTGTGTGTGTGTGTATGTGTGTATATATATTACAATTTCCTTGAAGTCTATATTATATAGATTTTTATTTTGCAATATTATTCACTGCCATCTCAAAGAATTGTCTTTTCTATTAGTAAACACCAAATTCGTGACATATCCCTTTCTCTCTCTCTCTCTCTCTCTCTCTCTCTCTCTAATGGAAACTGAAAACACGTGATTTTACAATTATCGATATAATTATGTCGATAATCGATCTATCGATTATAGTTCTTCAATATGCGAGGTATCGCATAGATGACAGTACAACAACCGAAGCAAATGATTGGCTGTCGCGTTTTCCGTGCAGGCCATGTGATACCGCATAGAAAAGACTTTAAACAGGAAACCGGTTATGTGTGCGTATGATTGGACACACTAGCCAGTAATTCATATAATCTATGACGGTGGGAGGTGAAAGTGAGGGATGCGTAGTCTGACGTTTGATGATCGTCGCTTGTCTCTTCAGAAGCAGTACACTATTCATCGTGATCGTTTCGGAGAATTTCACGCAGAGGAGGTGACTTGGTGAGTAATCATATATTGTTTGCCATTTTGCACATTTAGCGAAATACGACGTCTAATTATATTTATGAGATGCTTATGGCATGTGGATACCAATCTTTCGAGTTCGACGACGTATACTCGTCTTTATTTACTCTCTCTTCGATCATTCGATTACTGTCCTGATAACACATGTTTTCCTGGGGACGTCCGGAGGACGTCCTGAGGATGATGAAACATCCCCAGGAAGTCCTCAAGACGTACTCTGGACATCTGTGCTATCAGGGTGCCCATTTTTTCCTTTCCGCTATGGGAATTTGTCTCGAGCGTGTATGACACAAAAGTAATGATATAGTTAACCGAGCAATTCAATTTGCGATCTAACAAAGAAAAGCTGCACTGTCAGATGACTCAGGACAATAATCAACAATGACGAGACGCGCGTGTAGTAGGCGCTTTGTTGACTCTTGACATCCGGGACGTGTGTCGCGAAACTGCGATCGATTTTTCATCTTCGATCCTATCTCTCGCTTTCTTTTCCTCTTTCTTTTTCTTCTAACATGACGTAGTTTCTTATCGTTCGTTGCTGCGATAATGGTGCGCGTAGAACAGCAGTTCGAGCATAAACAGCCTGCTTGACGCGAGTCGACCTAGTTCCTCCTTTGTCCCTAATAACAACCGACGACGCATTTCACGTCGAAACATGAGAACATAACAACTACCTTGATAGCGCATACTGATTTCACACACGTTTTCTAAACGCACGTAACGTTTCATAGCCGTTTCGCGAAACGTTTCGTCGACGTTTCTAAACGGGGTATGCGAATTGTCCAGGTACGATCGAACGTGGGACTTTGCGACTGCTTCCGGGAGAAATTTCAAGTTTTGCCCGGTATACGGAATATTGACGTAGGTGTTAAAGGCAAGGCGAAAGGATTTCGCGGTTGCTCGGCTTTTTATTTTAAACGTCGCCTCGGCTGCTGAAGCGTGTGACATAATGGACGTTACTTTGCACATCTTAGGGCGAGTTGTTCCAACTTGTTGGTAAGTTAGCCGATAGTTAAATCACATGTCCGTTTTTGTCTAAGTTGAAGGAAAAACACAGACAATGACGTATGATTTAACGGTTAACTTTCCAAGAAGTTGGAACCACCGACCCGTATCGATTCATTAGCTCGATGTATGTTTTTTCCGAATCGGCGGAATCTGCAGTTTCTCACATTTCTCCTCCAATGGCTAATCAGTTTTGTAATGTCAATGTGTGACGTCGTCGGTGCTGACGACTAAATAATCACAGTGAATTTTATAGGCGACTGCACGGTTCTCTGGCATGCTCAAAAATGCGTTTATCCGTGTCGAACGATTAACGGAATTGAAATGGGTTGTAACTCGTATCTGACGTATCTCTTTTATTGTTATGTCATACGTTATTGTTGTACGTCAGATTGGTAAAATTGATGAGACCGTAAGCTAGCGCTTAAATTTACTGACTTGAAATTTAAATTACTTGATACGAACAGTAAATAAGAAATTTAAATATAACTTCAGTTTTTCGTGAAGTTAGCTTATATCGCGAATACTCAGGCTTCGATTGATTATTCGAAATAAAAAGCAAGCTACATGACTCAGTAAAGACACGATTGTCGTATTTATGATCTGTGTGTTAATGCAAAACAATCTTTCTCAATGCCGTTCGTTCGTCACGCCGAGAATGTAAACAAACTTATCTAATACGCACTTTAGAGCGAATATGTTTTCATTTGCTTTCACTTGAACATCTATCAAAGAACGTCTATCTATCAGAGACTCGTGACTTCTTATCAGTTATCTTGCGTTGCGTCTTTATATTCGATCTTACAATTAGCTTCATCTGACACGCAGCTGTAACTTTCGAGGAAAATTGCGTTAGATAGATTCGACACGTGAAAAGCGGATCTAGCGAAATCTTGAATATTTTCGCAGTTGTGAATAAATATGTATAAATAAACACGAGATCGAAGCGGCAGGTAAGAAAGAAATTGGTCGCTGTTCTTATTTTCACATTTGTGCACGCACGCTATTTGTTTATCTCTCTCGTAAAGGCAATTTCCCAAGAAGTCTGCGAGTTCAAGTTTTAGAAGCGTATATTTTTTTTCGACGAATTTACGCCAACGCATAAATGAAGTATTTCATGACGCACTGAGAATGTGACAATCCGCGGGGAATGACATTTAGCAAATGATCTCTTGGGGATCGAGACAAATGAGCGAGGTTCTCGAAAGCGGCGGACGGGAAGGAGAAGATAAGAGAATACGCCCCTGTGAAAATCGCATTTGGGATTTCGTAAAAAACGTCACGAATACGTACTTATGCGTTCTCACTCATGGACGGACGCCCATTTATAGTTGCCGACGGCCGGCCGAACGCGATTCATCGTTCGTCGTTGCCGGGAGATTGAAGCTACGAGTTGTGTTATTATATCTCAATATCCGCGTACATCCCGCTCGTTGTCGACCTGTCAGTCAAACGGTAATATCGTTATTGTGTTATTGTTGTATTGTCGCTACAATTTGCCGCAGACTCGCCGCCTCGTTTGTATTTTTTTCTTTTTTTCTTTTTTCTTTTTTTTTGTGGGCGGAGAAAATTGTGTCCTTTTTACGTTTTTCACGATCAAAACGAGAAGAATATATTCATCTGCGATTTTGGAAAGAGAAATATTGTAAGCACGCGCGAGAAAACTTTATATGCGTCATTCGCTGCAGAGCGTCATTGCGCAAACAGGATGATTGCGTTGCTCGACTTCTTATTCTATACAAGTCATCGATATGTAACATACATAAGAGATTTATCTGTGGGGTTGCCGCTAGTTTAGGAATTCTTACTTTATTTAGCAATGACGCGCAAAATGTGATAAGAATTCTGATATTCTTTTAACGAGAAATTACCGAGATTTTTGAAAACGCCGCGACACACATTGTCTGAGACGAGATTTTTAAGCGTATTATTGTTTAATTCGTATTAAATGAATAATTTGAAGTTTTCTCTTTGCATTTAAGGAATATCGAAATTTGTGTTTTTATATATAGATATAGAGGTCTACATCGAAATAAACAAGCAGCAATCATGAAGGCTGCGATTTTCCTCTTATTGGGGATACTTGCTGCAGCTCAGGCTATATCATTCTTTAATCTCGTGACGGAAGAATGGAATACTTTTAAGGTATGAAGTCGTTGTGTATTGCAGTTAAGAGCTTGTCTCATACGGACATAGACGCACGGAAATTAGTTTGCTCGATATTCAGTATCTGGTTTCAGTTAATAGGTAGCGACAACACTGATATGGATATATTTAGTTATGTGACAGGCATATCAGTTATAGATTAACTTTAGGATTCTACAAATCACATGTCTCGTATATCAGTTTTGTTGTTACTCACCCTTATTCTTATGGAGAAAAACAAGATGCGTTGTTATCTCTGAGACTGAATTTTTTTTATCATTAATTTCAATTACCAAACAAAAAAAGAGCATGTAGTTATATCTTTTAATATTTTAGGTTACACACAGGAAAGCCTATGACTCCAAGATCGAGGAGAGCTTTAGAATGAAGATTTTCATGGAGAACTGGCACAAAATCGCCCTCCATAATCAGAAATATGAGTTGAACGAAGTTTCCTACAAGCTGGGAATGAATAAGTACGGTGATATGGTCAGTTCTAAGAAAATGACTTATCAATTAGTGGTCAGTTGTGTAACAAGCAATTCTTTGTCAAACGCACATGTCTCATTTACAGCTGCATCACGAATTCATCAATACTTTGAACGGTTTTAATAAGTCGGTGAGTGCTCAACTTCGTGCTCAGAGACGGCCGATAGGATCCAGGTTTATTGAGCCCGCCAATGTCGAGATACCGTCATCGGTAGATTGGAGAACGCACGGTGCTGTCACACCTATCAAGGATCAAGGACACTGCGGATCTTGCTGGTCTTTCTCTGCGGTAAGTTGCTATTCTCGATTTTCCGTGCAGACAATGTTTAATCTGCCTCTTGATTCCATTTCCATTATCTTAATATCTCTCCGGTGGTAATCCACCTCGTGAAATAACATTGACATTTTAATCCATCTTCGGAGCACACTCGGGGCACGCGTAAATAATTATGCGAAGTCGATATGAAAGAAATATCTTAAAAATTCGATTTTCTGCTATAGGACGGATAAGATTATGACATTATTTTGTTAACGTTGTCCTAATACTTCCTTTTGTTTCCTTGCTTTAATTTATTTAATTAATCTTAAGGCCGCCGAGTTTCCTCGAACAATGCGTGAATGTTATTGCGTAGATAGAATAGAGGGCAATTCATGGGCTTGGTCTTTGCAGACTGGTGCCTTGGAAGGTCAACACTACAGAATCACGGGCAAACTGGTATCCTTGAGCGAACAAAATCTGATTGATTGTTCCGGCCGTTACGGCAATAACGGATGCAACGGTGGTCTAATGGATCAAGCCTTCCAATATATCAAGGATAACCATGGTCTTGACACTGAGATTAGCTATCCGTACGAAGCGGAGAATGACAAGTGCAGGTACGCGATAGTCGTTTTGCGTAATACCCGACAAGAGTGCGTGTCTCTTCGTACGACTCGATAATTTTAATGACTATGGAAAAAAATTGCAGATATAACCCCAGAAATAATGGCGCTACCGACAGCGGCTACGTGGACATTCCGGAAGGGAATGAGAAAAAACTGAAGGCTGCGGTCGCCACTATTGGTCCGGTATCGGTCGCCATCGATGCATCCGCCGAATCTTTCCAGTTTTATCGCGAAGGTACGCGAAGGTCTCTTGCTGACTTGTAACTTGTAAATTAACCAACTGAAAACGAGTATTGAAAGATAAGTTTGATATGCGATTAATAATTGAATAAACTACAGAATTAACTGACATTAGTAAGAATTTGCTCGAAGTCAACACTGCTCGCTTAGTCTTACAAATTTGTCCAAGCTCTTGTTTATCTGAAATATTTATTAATCTTCAGGAGTATACTACGAACCTCGATGCTCTTCCGAAAATTTGGATCATGGTGTATTGGTCGTTGGCTACGGTACGGATGATAACGATCAGGATTATTGGTTAGTGAAGAACAGCTGGGGTGTAACCTGGGGTGATGAAGGTTATATCAAGATGGCGAGAAACAAGGACAATCACTGTGGTATCGCGAGCAGTGCTAGTTATCCTCTTGTTTAATCGTTAAGTAACGAACTTTCGCATATTTAAGATCTGCGAACATGACAACTTGAATAAAACTTTCAAACAAACGGCAGGATGAAAGGTTTATGAAGGTTTTGTGCTCCCCATGGGTAGCGATTGACCGTTCATATTATCTTTTCGTTTCCTTTTTTCGATTTAGCAAGAATTACTTTCGCGTTATCTCATAAATGAACCAATATTTCTATTTTTAGAAAATATATCGTAATAAATAAATTCTTGGTAACCATGTCAATATTTATTTATTCCTGAATCTCAAGCCGTGAGTAAGTGAGTTCAGTATGTATTTGTCCTAAACGATAGAGGGGATAATTCATAAAATTATCGTACTCGGACAAATATCGTATGACTTATTCTTCGCTGTAGTTAAACATCGTGATATTTTTCAATTGCTCAAAAGTAATTAAAGATTACTCTCAATAACCAAATAGATAAACCTGATTATCTCTCTCATGAACATTCTGATATATAATCTGTGGATTATATATTGATATAAATTTAATTTTATAATTTTTTCTCAGCCGATAATGATATCAGTTTTCACATCGAATTTTTTTCCTGCTCTTCAACATTATAGAATAAAATTCCTTAAATAGCCTGGCGAATCATTCGCCAGGTAAAAACTATCGAGTTTTCCGCATATTAAATTCGCATTTAAATGATGAAGTTCTACTAATATTTAATATTGTGGTGAAATATGACAAACGAAGGGTTAGTGAAACAAAGAATACTGCTATTCGCTCTTTTTAAAGCAAACGCCCTTAATGCGCCGCTGGACATTTAAATGTGCATGCAAACGCCATCTGTTAAGAAATCAAAGCATTATAGGCTTGTTTTTTATTGCTGAACTGGCTGCACTGACTTATTTGGTCTGTTCTTTGTAGCTGAACTGCTGAACAATAAGCTAGAGTGAGAAAACCTATATTTGCCTCACTTTAACTTATTGCACCAGTTCAACAGCGCAGCTACAAAGAACAGACCAATTGTACCAGAGAGAAGAAAGAGAGAGGTCACGGGCCGCTTTTAGCCGTGCCATTGCTGAATGCAATCCGCGGAGCCATATATCGAACTGATCGAACTGAAGTTCGATTCAGCGGCGCATTAAGGGCGTTTGCTTTAAAAAGAACGAATAGCAGTATTCTTTGTTTCACTAGCCCTTCGTTTGTCATATTTCACCACAATATTAAATATTAGTAGAACTTCATAATTTAAATACGAATTTAATATGCGGAGAACTCAATATTTTTTACCTGGCGAATGATTCGCCAGGCTATTTAAGGAATTTTATTCTATAATGTTGAAGAGCACGAAAAAAACTCGATGATGATAATCAATTATCATCGTAGTAAGCGTAGAGCGTAAAGAGAATAATTGACTGATGCCCATTTCTACCAACTTTGGTTAACTTAACCGTTTGTTTGGTTATTCCAACGGAATTGACCAGTCACATTTGTCGTTAACTAGAATTATTAAATGCGATTGGTCCATTCCGATGGAGTAACCAGTCGGTTAAATTAATCGCGGTTGGTAGAAACGGACATGAGTGATTGGTCAATTTTCTTATCTTACGATTACGACTAAAATTCGATGTGTAGCGGCCTTATTGGATTCTGTCAGATTTCGTCGCGCGTGCGCGTGTATCGCTCCGATATCATAATACTACACGAATTTTGGTGTTTGAAGTACAGGTTTTTTTTTATAAATTTTACATCATTAGGTGTCTGTAAACGATTGTCGCTGTTACGTTTGTAACGTGTTACATTTGTCGACAGTTATATTCTGTACAAAATGAAAGTCGTACTCGTAACTGGCGGTACTGGACTAGTTGGCAAAGCTATTCAAAATGTCATTGCGTGTGACAAGGGAGAAGATGAAAAGTGGATATTTATTGGCTCCAAAGATGCAGATTTGTGGTAAGTTAAGTTTATTAACACTTAGTCAATGATTGGTATGTAAGATGTGATGGGCTTGTATTATTCCATACAAATTTTGCTTTTCTTGCTAATCGCAGTGACAAGGAAGATACTCGCAGATTGTTTGCTGAGCACAGACCCACACATGTTATTCATCTGGCCGCCATGGTCGGTGGGCTTTTCCACAACTTGTCTCACAATTTAGACTTTTTAGTAAGTATATGTAGTTAGTATGAGTAATGTAGCTTCAATCAAGATTCTAATATCAAATTTGATTTCTACAGTTGAACAATATCCATATGAATGACAATGTTCTCCATATGGCTCACGAATATAATGTTTTAAAAGTCGTTTCGTGCCTTTCCACTTGCATATTTCCAGATAAGACGTCGTATCCCATAGATGAAACCATGGTAATGATATAAACAACAATATAAATCAAGTATATTTAATATTTTGAGCAAGTATGGTTGTAAAAACTCTGATTTATGTTTCAGGTTCATAATGGGCCACCACATCCTTCAAATTATGGTTACAGTTATGCTAAACGACTAATAGATATTGCAAATAGAGGCTACCATGACCAGTATGGCAGACTATACACCAGTGTAATTCCTTGCAATGTGTTTGGCCCATATGACAACTTTAATCCTAGCTCAAGTCATGTTATACCTGGCTTGATGCGCAGACTTTATGATCTGTGCAAAGATGGTATGGAGACAAGCTTCGATAACACTTTGATACTGACAGATGATCCAATATTATTGTTAATTTGATATTATTCTAATAATTTGATATTATTCTATAATTTGATATTATTCTTTTGTAAGGAAACACCGAGGATAAAGTATTCACAGTACTGGGATCTGGTAAACCTTTGAGGCAATTCATCTATAGTATAGACTTGGCGAAATTAATAATCTGGGTACTGCGTGAATACAATTCTGTGGATCCAATTATATTATCAGGTAAATGAGCATGTAAAATCAATCAGAAAAATTGCAACATTAAATCATTTTTCCTTGTCTGTCTACAATGAAATGCAAAATTAATGATAATTTATCGTCAATCGTCAAAATTCTATAAATTGACATTTTACTGGCAAACAAGTTGCTGAGGAGAAGTAATTTTTTAGTGGACGAAGAACAGGAAATTTCGATATCACAAGTGGCCGAGTCTCTGGTGCAGGCTTTCAACTTCAAAGGCAAAGTGGTGTATGATACGTCGGCAGCGGACGGCCAGTACAAGAAAACTGCGAGTAACGCGAAATTACGAAAGTACTTGCCAAACTTTCAGTTCACGCCGTTCAAACGGGCGATCAAGGACACCGTCGATTGGTACATAGATAATTACGATCGGGCGAGAAATTAAGGCGGGGAAGATCGGGTATATCGATATCGAATGTTACCTGTTAGAATTTGCGGGATACCGAAGATATGATACTTGTGAGTATTAATCGTATGGCTTTATCATATTGTAAAAAGTTATATTTTTTGGAATAAACGATCTATGCGATACGTGTGTTCCTCATCATCGCAAGTAACTGTGCGAGACGTAGATCAGCGCAGAACGCCAGCGCGAAACTGGGCGTTTTTCGGGCAACTGTCGACCTTTAACTGGCTCGAGCTCCGTAGAGAGATGCAGAGTAACGCGAGTATCTTCAGACTGTCAAATAAACATTCGCGGCGTACGAATATTTTTATTGGTCGGAAAATTTAAGTCCCTACTGAGAACGCGCACTAAAGATAGATCCGGGCCAAGCACCTGCCGTTGCATTTATTTTCGCTCGATCGGCGGCTCTCCTGAGAAGTGTATTTTAGGTCAGTTCGCCTAAAGTCCAATCCAATGGACCGTTTTGCGCTTTGTAGCTCGACCGTTAAGGTCGATGAGGAAAGGCGCGCGGTGACGTGACGGTAAACATGGATAGTCGCGAGGGAAATCACTATACACGAATTAACACTTTTGATTTAAAGATCTCTTCCGCATCTGGAGGAGCTCGAGGTAAACGCGAATGAAGAATATACACTGCGGTCGCCCATTGAATTTCGATACCGGGGCAACACGTTCCGCGACTCGCTCTTGCAAGTTACAATTCGCCCGCTAACGTGGAACAAAAAGGAAAGTTTTAATTAGTCGACGTCAGTGCGGGCAAACCGTGGGAGATCTCGGGTCTCGGGAACAATGAACCCCCGGTCGTCGATGGCGCCGACGAAGAGATAAAAAGATTGGCCGGACGAAAAAAAACTCGTCTCGACAATTTCCAGCGACGGGACTCGGCGACGATCGATTTGACCGTCGAAGATAACCACGTGTGGTTTTTATCGGGATCTCAGCCAAGCGGCGATACGAGGAAGGCTTTTCGGTGCGGTCGCGTTTCCCTCGGAGAAATAAATTACCTCCTCGCCCTCGAATCGTTTCCTACATATCCGCTGTTCTTCCGTCAGGCTTCTCTCTTCTTCCCTTCCTCTCTGTCTCTCTCTCTCTCTCTCTCTCTCTCTCTCTCTCTCTCTCTCTCTCTCTCTCTCTCTCTCTCACTCTCTCTCTCTCTCTCTCTCTCTCTCTCACTCACTCACTCACTCACTCACTCACTCACTCACTCACTCACTCACTCACTCACTCACTCACTCTCTCTCTCTCTCTCTCTCTCTCTTCTCTCTCTCTCTCTCTCTTCTCTCTCTCTCTCTCTCTCCTCTCTCTCTCTCTCTCTCTCTCTCTCCTCTCTCTCTCTCTCTCTCTCTCTCTCTCTCTCTCTCTCTCTCTCTCTCTCTCTCTCTCTCTCTCTCTCTCTCTCTCTCTCTCTCTCTCCTCTCTCTCTCTCTCTCTCTCTCTCTCTCTCCTCTCTCTCTCTCTCTCTCTCCTCTCTCTCTCTCTCTCTCCTCTCTCTCTCTCTCTCCTCTCTCTCTCTCTCTCTCCTCTCTCTCTCTCTCTCTCTCTCTCTCTCTCTCTCTCTCTCTCTCTCTCTCTCTCTCTCTCTCTCTCTCTCTCTCTCTCTCTTCAAAGTCCACCGTCGGAAAACGAATCCGACAGACTTTGAGCAAACGTAATTAACTTTCTTATGTGAGATGTATAAACGAATCACGGCGAAAATTCGCGCAGTCATAACGCTCTGATGAAATTGCGGTCCGTTTATTATTTTCTTTTTTCTCAGCAAAAATTTCGACAGAAAGCAATTTTTCCGTGACTCGTTAACTCCCGATATATTCTCGGCCGTAGGGCGAAATTAAAATTTCGCCGATGGTAAATTGCGTTTGAACTCGAATGAAAAATGTCGTACTTTGTTTGTCACCGTCACTGAAAACTTTATTATATTTTGCACGTCCTATCGCACGTGGTTCCTTTATTACAGTCACTTTTGTTGCAATTCGTTTACATATCAACAAATGTCAACGGGAGCTTTTTTTCTATCAGAAATTGTTTATAACTTTCATAATTGATTCTTACGTGTTTTTCTCTCAGTATGTGTGTGTGTGTGTGTGTGTGTGTGTGTGTGTGTGTGTGTGTGTGTGTGTGTGTGTGTGTGTGCGCGCGTATGCATAATTGTTTGGGTGTGCCTCGCGACCTGGCAATGCCCGCTTGATTATTCATTGGCAAATATATCTGTCAGCGACACGCTCGACACGTACACACACGCATACACGTACACGTAAACACGACCTAAAGATCATCGCTCGATAGGCCAGATGTGTCTGCCGTAAGTAACGCGCACGCGACAGATAAGATAATGAGGGGATGCTGAAGCGGAAGCGGTCAAATTACACACGCCCACATTTTCCGTCACGCTCGCGTGCGATTATTTTCTGTCTGTCTTTCTCCTCTTCTCTCTTCGACGGTGTGTTTCTTCTAGGACAAAAAAACACGTATAGAAATAATACAAGGTAAACGTCTCACGTATCCGACCACTTTGAAAAAAAATATTTATTTTATTACTTATTTTAACAATAATGAATGAATGAAAGTAATAATTATATGAAAGTAAAAAATTGCAATATTTGACGATTAGTTGGCAAAAATATATATTCAATTTGATACTTTTGTGCTAAAATAAAAATTAATTAAATCAGTATATGCGCTTATGGTTCGGCAAAAAAAATGGTCAATCGTTGGTAAATTCATTAAGAAATAGCAGATCTGTATTTATATTATTTCCCGTTTGCACATACTAATTTTCTAATTGCGGTCAGATTGCTGGGACAAATATATCCGAACATTGGGCCATAACCTATCTCAACTGTCCGGTCACACTGGTATTAATTAATGCGCTTCATTACTTATATGTAAATATTTCATTGATAATAGGTACATACATTGGTTTAAATCACTCTTTTCTCTGCTTGAGGGAATCTTGAGTTTTCGGAGAAATGCAAAAATACTTATGTAAAAAAACTATTTTTAATATTATATATTGTATTTTTTGCAAGGACCTACGCTTAAACGTCCGGTTACCAAGACATTTACCTTACATAGGGCCAGTTATTCCAATTTCTCTTGCACTAACTTAACTAGTTAGATAGTTAAATCATATCTTTTATCTAGAGATGTGCGAGAATCAAGAATTTTTATGTCGAATCGAATCTCGAGTCGAACCTCATTTTTTAAATTCGAATTCGAGTCGAATCGAATCATTAAAAAATTTGACATGACTATTAAACATGCAAATAATGACGGAAGATTTTAACACGAAAGGGAATATTGATATTGTAATATCATTTTTAAGTAAAAATATATATTTAAATATTTAAAGTAATTTATAATTAAGTTATTATTAATTATAAGTTAAGTCAATTACGTTAAGTTAAGGATTCAAACATACAAGCCCAGATGGCCCGTTTTGTAGCTGATGCACGCAAACGATAATGTATTTTTCATTACTATTCGTATTATTCGGATTCAAATCATAGGAATTCGAATAGTTCGCACATCTCTACTTTTATCTTTGTTTTCCCTTCGATTTAGACAAAGATAAACATATGACTTAACTGTCAATTAACTTACCAAGGAGTTGGCGCAACCTGTCCCCATAAAGGGCGCGCGCTAGAGAGAGAAGAGTATCGCCGTAAGGACGGATAACGAGTTCCGATGGGAGACGACGCGAGCGAGACTCGTGAGGAGCCGGACGACGGATGAAAAGGAAGATTTTCTCTCGAGTCAATGACAATGAGGCGATACAAAGTTGAATAACAAAGCAAAACAGCAGGAGAAGGAAACAAGGAAACAGAGCGCAGGACGTCGGAACGTAGAGGCGCAGGCGCGCGACATCGCGTCGCGTCGCGTCGCGTCGCGCGGCTACGGAGAAAGTCGGGGGGGGGAGTCGCCTCCGGGCCGGTGCGGTTTGGTCAGTAGTCGCTCTCGGGGTGGCTCGCGTTTCGCCGTTCGCTCCGCGGTCGTCTCGTGGTCCGAGAATGTGCTCCCGCGGTGACGCGGGCGGGTCGTGATACACGCTCAGCACGTGGTGCTCGCGAAGCCTCTCCTCTCCTCTCCTCTCCTCTCCTCGAGAACGGCGAGAACGGTTCTGAAGAGGCGGACGAAGGGCCGTCCTCTCGCGATGACGACGCGGAGGACACGCGAGGTCCTCCCGGGGCGATCCGATGGAGCCGGTAGCGGCTGCCTCGAGAGCTTGCCGTCGGGATTCTTGGCGACTCAATAGCGGCTGTCTCGCGGAAACGGGAGAAAGAAGAGAGAGAGAGAGAGAGGGGGGGACAGAAAGACGCTACACCGTCTTTTCGACGCCGTCGATTCGACGCGCGTCGTCGTGCGATCAAGGACGTCGAGGGTGACAACTCCTGGACAACGTCTTCGTCGAGCGACAAACGTGTTCTCGAGGAGAGCCGCACGACGCCGGCCGACGAACCGACATCCGGCATTGCCGACGGCGTCTGTTGCGTGGCAAGCGTCCTGCTCCGCCGGGTCCGTCACCGGGCCCGTCGTCGTCGTCGTCGTCGTCAGGTATCAGAATACTGAGGTGAAGAGCATCGTCGTGCGGTAGAGGTGAATACAGTTATACAGAAAATTGAAATTATGCGGAAAACACACAAGCACATGCTTCCAGCGGCCTGGAGACCGGCGTATATAAGATCGCTCGTATATCTATTGAGCCTCGCCGTAATCTTCATTGACGAGATCGGATATGCGCAATGCGTGTTTCTAGCTAGAGAATCGTAGCTTCCGACAGACGACAGATGACACACGCGTGTCGGAAAATGCGAGCGAGCGAGCGAGCGTGAAATTAAAGCGGCGACTCAATCTATCAATCGCGTTCGAGCGATTCAAAATGGCAGTCTTATGTCCTCGAAATTTCCCCGTTGCTTTTCCGTCGCCTTCGACTTCCGCGCCGTGTTTACATTCTTTTTCTCGCGTATCTATGCAATCTGTCGACTTCGCATCTCTCCCGATAAATCCGTAGTACTTGAGGGGGGGGGGGAAGAGAAACAAAACTGTTACGCGTGATCGTTGCGACGATCGACGGACGGACGATCGTGCGATAACAGTGGCCGATAGCGCGAGCGATTGCGAGCGGAGATAAATTCGCCGGTCCTTTATTCACGCGTCGCGCGCGAACGCGACTATTCGTCGGTGTACGATAATTTGATTAGGGGATATCGATTATTCGCAGACGCCGGGTCGACGAAGATTAGTACCGCTGAGAGAGAGAGAGAGAGTGAGAGAGAGAGAGAGAGAGAGAGAGAGAGAGAGAGAGAGAGGCAGAGAGCGAGGGAGGGCAGGGAGCGGGAGGGAGAAAGAAAGAAACACAGGGGCTGTGTCTTGCTTTCTCACCGTCGGCAGTGCGTTCGATTTAAATTCGGTGGCAGCCTCACGATCATTCGCGTGGGTGTCTTCGGGTCGGAACTTCTGTCCCGATCGAAGGTCGAGACGAGATAATTCTAAACGACGATAATCAACAACTTCGACGAGATCGAACTCTCTTATTACACTTCCATCGATCCATATGATAAGCACGAAAGTAGAAAGAGAGAAAGAAATATCATTCTACCGCTAAGATAAGTGATTACTCGGTCAGTTTATCTTTCTTCCTTTGAGCAACGATTTTCTTCTTTTGAGAACCACGACTTTAACAAGGAACGTTACCTTAACAATCTCTCCAATTATACTCATCGTACGTCATGCATCGTTTTCTAAAGTAAAGCTCATTTTCGCTCATCAGTAGACCCAGAGGAAGAGAATCAATTTTATTTTCAAGAATAACGTAAAAAATTACACAACGCCATCACGTACGCTTACATTCTGTCTTAATGGACGCGCCAAAATTCCGCTTCGCACTTCGGTGCGTTGATTAAAGCGCTCGCGGAAGGCCGTGCACGCGTGATTGTTGTTTCGACGGCAAGCTTCTCGTCGCTTTAACATCCCGGAAATGTCGGAAATTATTTCGCGCATTCCACACGCCGCGCTTTTCGCGAGGTCGGTGCGGACCTGAAGTGTCCCGACGACCGACTAATTTCAACTCGCTCGTTCCTCAGAGCGTTCGCGCGCTGACAGCCGTGTGTGTTAAATTCGCGGGTCGCGCGAAGCTCGTCGGATTATTTCACGAGTTATTTCACGGAAATTACGCGGGCCGCACGTCCGAGTTTTCGCGCGATTTTCCCGCGAGGTCATACACGGCTCGCTCTCGCGCTTTTCCGACGCCAAAGCGCCAAAGGAGGACGCGAAAGCGCGTGGTTACCTTAACGCAATTTCAGCGAGCGTCACTCGATTAATCGACAGATCCGGGTGTCGTAAAAACGCGGCCGCGGAGGACTTTATCGCGCGAAAATAATTATATACGTGCGTTCCTTCTGTTGTACGTCGTGAGAAATAATCGCGCTCGGGAAATGCGTTCCACCGTTCCTCGCGTGCGGCCGCCGCCGCCGCCGCCGGGTTGCGTTTTACAGCGGGTTGAAGAAATGCGGCTCATAAAAGTCGATCGTCCACAGCACGGCGAGAATCTCGAACGTGCTTTACGCGACGTGATTTACGGGACGCAAGTTCTCCCCGTGTTATTCAGAGATACTTAACTCCTTAAACGTGAACTCTCTCGTCTTTTTTTCCCGCGGCAAACGGAAGCTCCCGCTCGCCGCCTTTCTTTCGTTCTCTCTCTCTCTCTCTCTCTCTCTCTCCCCCCCCCCTCTCCCCCTCTCCTTCGCGCTCCTTTCGACGAAGCAATTTACTTGGCCATTTCGCAGTTTTCGAATAGCCCCGACTGTATCGGACGACGCGATCGAACGTTGCTCGCTAACAAGTTTGTCGACGATCACGCTGCCATAATTAATTCTCGTTCTCGCGGAAAATAAATCTTCAAATAAATCACCCGCATTCTGTTTTTATTCAAATACGCGTGGAAAAATGTCTCAGTTCGTACTGAGCCGGATTACTGAACCAGACCAGAAAAGCCGGTGACGAGAACGACACCTCTGTTCTTTGATCTCTGACGCGAAACACGACTAGCACATTCAAGCAGCGTTAAAACTCGGTTGAAATATCTGAGAGCGATTGAGAGATCTACTCGTGAAATCTCTCCTGCGTGAAAAATCTCCCCGTTCTCACAAGTTTTCGTCTGCCGCTCGGGCGATGGAAAATCCAGTTACATTAACAAAGTGGTTCTTCTTCTGTGCAGAAATTCTCACTGTTCCGCGCGGACGGAACGGAAAGAGGAGACCTGAGGAAGAGGACCCGCGGCGCGGAAGCCGGGAACGCTCGGGGACGGCGCTCCACGTGGCTGTCCGACCGGTATCTCACCGGTTGACGGTCGTCAACACCTAGCATCGACTGCTAGGACGTGGTGACAGGACGTCGTCGACTGAATCAGTGAATCAGTGAAACCGCCGAGTGGTCCCCGTTGACGAGGTCGTCGCGACCGCGTGACGCGATGCGGCGTCGCGCCGCTGCTCGTTGGTGTGTCGCGAGCTTGCCCGTAGGATGGACGACGAGAGGAAGAGGAAGACGAGTGATCGTCGTTGTCAGTATATTGGACGCGCCGCGCGACGCCGGCGTCGGCGTCGTCGACTGCCGTCGATTGCTTACCGCGACCACCGGCTGCGTCCGAGTCGGATTCGCGCGGTGATTCGCGTGTGAGGTAAACCCGCCGTCAACGCCAACGAGCCGCTCGCCCAATTGGATGGAAGAGGACGAAGGCGACGACGACGACGACGACGTCGATGACGACGACGGAGGCGGCGGCGGCGGCGGCGACGACGACAACGACGACGACGACGACGACGACGACGGCGACGGCGACGACGGAGGCGACGGCGACGACGTGACGAGAGATGCCTGGCATCGTGGTGTTCGGACGACGCTGGAGCGTCGGCAGCGACGACCTCGTCGTGCCCGGCGCCTTCTTGTTCATTCTGCACCTCATATGGTGAGTGACGATGAACATCCGATAACACGGAGAAAAGAGATTGGCTTGACGAGACGAATTCATCCAAGTATTCATCGAAGGAAACGGAATTTCTCTGATTCTTGTCAAATCAAATTGGGTTCTAACGTGGATTACTTATGTTAATTAGCAACCGATCTTTTTTTTTTCCGCGAATTACACGGTGCGACAATGAATAATGAAGAATGAATCATGATTACGACAGAGGGAACGGAGGGAATTTTATGTACACGGAGAAGAAAATTACAGTTACAGCATAACTGAAAATAGAATTCAAACGGACAAACGCAGCGTAAAGCCCGTGTCACACAATCCGCAATCCTTGATCTTCAATCCGTAGTGTGACACGGGCTTAAAGAAATAGACCTCGACGCTGAGGCATACTCGCGATAAGATTTTCCTTCGATTTTTCAGTAAGCCGGAAACGAGATTTCGTTTTTCTCCAATTTTAGTAGTAACCAGACGAAAATTCAGTTATACGAGAAATATATTTTTGTTACCGTGACCGAGACGTGACACTCGTTTGGACATTCTACATTCTGCAGCTGTCAGCACTAAAACTCGATTGAGGTAACCGAGGAACGATTGACTTTAGCAAGCTCTGACGGAGTTTAGCAAGCTCTGACGGACATTTTTTTGTTCCCGCAACCAAATTTTCTGTGATTATTCCCGCGCGACGGAAAATTCAGTTACAGCGGAATCCCCCGCTTTTCCCGCCCGTGGAACCGAAATTTGCGACGTACCGTTGGACTAAAAGATCATCAAGATAAACGAAAAAGGTGGTCATTTGCAATTTGTTGCGGCATCGCGCGTGTCACACAGCCCGGTAAACGAAAAACTTGAAGATCGACGATCGAACTTTTAGCCGCACGAGAAGGAAACAAGAATGTTTGTCGGAGGACCGGGCGGCGAACAGAAAGATCTCGTTTCCGGTTTACTGGAAAATTGAAGGCACATCTTATCGCGAGTGTGCGCTGCGACAACGTCGAGATGTGTTTCTCTACTCTACGTTTGAGTTCTATTTCTGTCCGAGCTAATGGCTCGCTTCATTATAAATTCAAATCAATTCCTTTCAATAAATTAATCGCGCATATTCGTAGGCGCGATTAATGAACACGACGCGCATCGTGTTTTCTCGAAGCGAATTTACGGAGAGCACCGAAGCTTCGAAAATACCGTGCTCGATCGTGTTAACGCGCGACTCGCGCAGCAACTTGCCTGGAAAGTTATTAATCACGATCGCCGGCAATTTTCCAGAGAGCCGCCATCGCGGTTCGTGTAACGGTTCCACTTGAAATTATTTGGCCAATTAAAGATTTCGCCGTGCCACACGTGTAGAACACATCGGATCTCGTTTGCTGAATTTATCGCTTCTCTCTCTCTCTCTCTCTTGCGCGCGCGCGCGAATCCAATTTTACCGAAATATTCTTACGATTCTTCCTCCCTCTTCCCACCCTCTCTAGTACTCGAGGTGTAACGCAGGGCTATTGGCAGCGAACATGCAAACACACACACACACACACATTTCGTCTTGGAAACATCGTTCAATCTATATCCGATTTTACGCGTGCAAGGAACGTCAATTAGGAACTCCCTCACGAATTCAATTTCATTCAATTCATTTCTGTTGCGACCCGCTAATCGACTGCACGAATATCGGTATGTATGACGAACGTGCGTTCGTCTAGAAAGCTGCAGAATTATCTGCGAACATAAGATGAAACGAAGCTCGTTGCTTCGCAAAGGAACGAATGTACGTAGGGGACATCGCTGAAAGCGAGACTTAACGGTACATAATTTAACGTTAGAGTGAACGCCAAAGACACATAAACGTCCCTTCGGCGCGATATGTTTCCTCAAACATGTTTTAGCCCGGAATCCCGAGTTTCGGTCGCGAGAATCGGTCGGATTTATTTCAAACGCGAATAGGCGGATAAATAGATGCGTTTATTGTCGTTTCAGAGCTCAACCTTCTAGAAACGTTTGTGAAAAGTGCATAAACGTTACTTACAAGAAGTAATAAAATACTGATGCATGAGGTGATTATAAAGAATAATAAAAGTTCGCAAGAAGCGATTAAATAGTTAGTTAAATAAATGTCACGGTACCATAAGTAAATATTTTTCGCCAGTTACAGATTTAATGAGGTTTCACGAAATAGAATGAAGCTCTCTTATTTTTTTTTCCTTTTTTTCTTTCTTCCCTTTTCTTTTTTTTCTTTCTTTTTACTTTCTTCCCCTGCTTATTATATGGGATTCTTCTTCTCGTCGTTATAGTATTGTCTCAACTACTGTACATCAAAGAGGTCAGACCCCGTATATTATTAACAAATAAATAAATAAAGAAATAAATAAATTAGCGCTTTTCGACAATTCTTGAAACGGATGAGTGAGAAAATATCCGTCTTATTTCACTTGATGGCACGTAATAATAGTGAAGGTATAATAACAGTAATTGCAACCTCCTACTTCGAGAATACATCTCGAAAGCGGCGTCGTAAATTCAGTCACATTTATTATCCACAAGTTACGCGCCGCCTCCTCGGCAAAACAATCGGCTCGCACGCGCTATGCGGCGCAAATTGCAATGAGCTCAGTCGATGCGAGAATTCGCATCCGACGAATCCGCGCGTGCCGAATGCCAGAGCGCGCGCGTCGCGCTTTCCTCGCGTTCTCTCGGTTTCCGCCGCGTGCAATTTTCGCGATTAGCGCGACGACAAGAGCGTGAAAATAGTGGCACGCCGCAATAAACCGGGGGGGGGTGGGGCGGGGATCATTTTCAGAGAGTGCGAGCGAGCGAGCGAGAGAGCGAGAGAGGGAGAGCGAGACGGCGACCTTGATTATTCTTGGAACGGGGTATTGGTTTGTTATTTTCAGAGTTTGTTGTGTGCGAACGCCTGGATATTAAGAATCCTCTTTCGCCTCTTTCGACGTGAAGCGATCTGCACGCGCCTCTCGAAAACGCGTCTCTCGTTCTCCCGATGTTTTCCCGTCGTTTCGCTCTCTTCGCGCTCTCGTCACGTGCGCTCGCAATGTTACGGCTGGTTGAACGTTGAACTCTCGACGACCGTTAAATCGAAGCCGAAAAGCCACTCGTTAATAAATGGTAATCTACGCGTCGGTGACGCACTCCATAACCATCAGACCGAAGAGGCGCCGTGTTGCAACAACGGATCGGAAAGAACTGCGTGGAAGTCACAACGAGAAGCCGACTTGTGGCAGAGTTCGTCGGTTACGCGACAGGATGTTCCCCAACCGACCGCTTAATCTCTTTTGTGATTTCTTTTACGTGCATCTTCCGTGTGAGACGCATCCGGTTATTGTTTTGCAAGATAAGTCGGTCGCGCGCGAAAACACTCTTCCCGTGCATTATTATTAGCGCTGATCGGGAGAGTCGCTTCTCTCTCTCTCTCTCTCTCTCTCTCTCTCTCTCTCTCTCTCTCTCTCTCTCTCTCTCTCTCTTTCTCTCTCTCTTTCTCTCTCTCTTTCTCATTCTGGACACCGTCACACGGCAAATTGCTCGGACATTTTGCGCTGTCGATGCTTTACAATTCCAATTCGTGCGAGCCTCCGTTACAATTCCAATTGCCGCTCGAGTGTATCGGTGAAATTGCCGCAAATCAACATTCCCTCAGCTCAGCGGACTGAAGTCGTGGCGGTTCCGTTCCGCGTTTCGCGCGACCGACGCTGCGCGCGTACCACTCGAGGCTCCGTTCAAATTTGAGAGTTTTAAGCGGACGCGACGCGCTGGAAATTCGCACGCGACACCACGTCGCGTGAGAAAATAACGAGGCGCCGGCCGGCGGACGCCACGCTGTTGCTCGGCGACGCGCGTTCAGGCGGACCGACAAATCAGCAGACAGCGCATCGATATGTTAACACTTTGCCGGCCGCTGTCACGTACGCGTGACTTTTGCTCGCCGACGGTTATCGGCCGCTGTCATGTACGCGTGACTTCGGTTCAACGCGGCAACAATGTTTCCACTATGCTTCTGTTTTAACTGTATCCCGATTGTCTTTTCTTGACATTCTTTAATATCACCGTCGGCGAGCAGTAGAACCCGCGCCGGCGGCAGCGTAACGCCCGTGTCACACTACGGATTGAAGAACAAGGATTGCGGATTCAAGATTGAAATTTGACCAATCGGAATGAAGCAAATCAAAACCGAAGTTCGTTGATTTGTCGAAATCTAATCTTCAATCCGCAATCCTTGATCTTCAATCCGTAGTGTGACACGGGCTTTAAGGCGATGCGAGAAGTGAGCGGCCGGCAAAGTGTTAACCCTTTTTAACGCCTACTGCTAACTATAGTTAGCAGAAACGCGGATTTAAGAATCCATAACTTAGTCGAGAATGGAGATATTTTCGTGTTCTGTGCACCTGCACTGTAAAGGTGAATTCTTCTTCTAAAGGATGGTATACAGATTGCATGTTAGATTCGGTTTAGTCTGTTTTTAGCTCAGTTTTAATGATAACGTGTTTTGTCAAATTCCAAGTAGGCATCCAAGTTAACATTGTTACTGACATCAAGAAGTGCACTATAAATGAATAGATTGGTATCTGTTATAATTTTATACATTCGGAAGCTTTCTCAGATGCAAAATGTGAAATTAAAAGAATACAGAAATTCAGAATAGCGAATCCAGTATGGTGGACACGAAAATCAAGAAATCAAGCTATTTCCTTGAAAACTCCGTCCTGGTAATCCTGGTGACCTACAGCGCTTTTTATGCGGCGAAAAATGAAGGGACGATTGACTATCTAAATGGTGATCCATAAGATATTCTTCTGAAATAGTAAGCTTGACGCTCTGGATGATAAACTTCTCACTCACAAATATAGTAAGGTTTCAGCTGAAAAATGTCAAGCTGACTGTCAGAGTGTTATGTCGTATAGATTACCCTTCATTTTTCTCTCTGTATAGATTGCTCATTTCGTATATGCTTTTAGGATCCAAGTCATATTCACCAATAAAGAAAAAACGAACGATAAAGAAACCAATATAAAATTCTGATATTTTCTTCGGTTATCACTACTTATGGTCTCAGTTCGAAAAACTCAAATTTTATTCTTAAAACACTTATAAAAAGGTCGCGGGCGTTAAAGGGTTAAAATACACGGCGTGGATTTTGCCGGCCGACATGGCGCGTCGGTCGGCGGCGGGTCCGACCGGTCCGCGTCCGGCCGTTCGCTCGTTTCAGTTCGCGTTCCCGCTCCCCGCCGGTTGGTCGTCGCTCGCTCGTTCGCTCGCTCGCTCGCACGCGTGTAGGTTATGTCAGCGTGGTCTGCCCAGAATGCCGAGCCTAGTCGCCTTCGGCAGACGATGGAGGGTCGGCAGCGACGATCTACTGCTGCCCGGCGCCGGCCTATTGTGCGTCCATCTGTTCGAGTGAGTATTATTCCATTTTCGTTGTCGCGCGTTGCGAGTCTTCGCTCGAATCGCCGCCGAACGTACCACGGCACTGCTCTGGGGGTGGATTTTTCAGAGGTCGCCCGGAGCCGGCGAGAATTTGCCGCGCGCGTAACGACTTTGTGATAAGGGTTGTAGCGGGCGAAAAATCCAATTCAACCGGGAGATAGCTTCTTGTTCCGCGGTGTCTCGAAAGGGGGACGTAGTGATCCAGAGCGGATCTATGAATAGTTGATCGAGTCGATCGATCGGTCGAGTGAGCCAGAGCGACACAGAGAGAGAGAGAGAGAGAGAGAGAGAGAGAGAAGGGGAGGGGGGAGGAAGGGACAATAGAATCTTTCGCTCGATGAAGACATTGTATGCGTGTACATGTTATCTGAAAATTTCACGCGAACGATGCGACGGAGATTAACGAAAGAGAGAGAGAGATATTCGCTTTCGATAGCGAGTCGGATAAACATGAATCCCCCTCTCGAATACTCTGTAAATTTCTCGGAGCGGAATCTCGTTCGAAGTGAAACACGGCGGCGGTATTTCTGCTCGAAGCGCGACGGTGAAAATATCGTCGGCCGGGTGTACGTAGGAGTGAATGCGAGAATCAGGGCAAGAATCGCCGCCTCGAATTCGAGTGACTCAGCGGCGCGGTCGTCGCAGTTTTCGAACGAAATTTCACTCCGAGGAATTTAGAGAGTAACGTTCGCGGAAGTTCCGCTAATTACGTCCGCTTCACGCGCGCAGCGCGACCGCGGAGAGTCTTTACGCGAGATGATTGCGAAGGTAAATAGCCGCGGGTGTCGCGTCCTATCGGGAAAGTTTTTCCGACAAGAGAAGCGCTCTTCTCCGACAGGGACGTCCGCCGGAAGATCGCATCTTCTTCCAACCACGGAATAATGAACGCTCGTCGTTGAAAGCGCGCGTATGTGTGTGTGTGTGTGTGTGTGTGTTTGCAGCTTTAAGTGCGAGTGCTGGCGAATTGCATAATTTTCTCGCTGTGTTTCGCCAGTGAGTGAATGAGTGAGTGAGTGAGAGAAAGAGAGAGAGAGAGAGAGAGAGAGAGAGAGAGAGAGGTGGGGAGGGAGGGAGGCGCGAAGTGAAATATTGCTGGAAAAGTGCGGCGATAACGCCGCTTCGCTCGGTGATGCAACGCTCGGCAAGGGCGATCACACAGGGACACATACGTTCGCATGTGTAACATCTCTGACGAGTTTTTCAAAGTTTCCTGTGCGTCGCTGTTCCCACGAGTGCATTCATTAGCGTGCGGAAGTGTTTGACGATCGCACGTATGAGCGATGCGCGCGTTGTCGAAACTTCGTAATCGCGAATTTCGCCCGCGCGAGCGCGCGCTCGCTATTAAAAGTTGCGATCACTTTTGAGATTATAAGGCGGGGGGGTTCCGCGAGATTCATGTCGACCGCAGCAGGCATACACTGGGGGATCTCTCGTCGGAAACTCTCGTATGAATAGTTAATCAAACACGAGGTGTATAGGAACGAGGAGAGAATCGTGCTTGAGAAAAGTGTCATGAAAGTTTCCGCGAACTTGCCGTTTAGTGATCGCGCGCCCTCCGACATTTCGGCGTAATTATCCAACATTACGATCACGTGGATTATTTACGTCACGTTACAGTCAGCTGTTTGCGAAAAGGGTGACGCATCTGCATCGGTCTATGTCGAGATAAATAATATTGATTTAATTACATCTGATTAAAATTCCAGCAAGTTTGGAGATATGAGAATATCTCTCGCGCGTCTCTCTCTCTCTCTCTCTCTCTCTCTCTCTCTCTCTCTCTCTCTCTCTCTCTCTATCCCGCTCATTCTATGCTTATCAACCTCGTCACGCGTAATGACTTATTCATGTTTCGGTAGCATAGATTGTTTTATGAAATTACAAGGTAGTTAGTTGCATTAAGGAACACCTGTGCAATGTTGATCTTAACGTGGGTTGTCGAGGTAGTAGTGTCCCTTTAAAACATTTTAGCCGATGGTCATTGTTTATAAAAATAAAAAAATGTTAATCTACGTCGTTTCTGTGTCGAGATACACTTTACCTTTAAAGAGGTACTTGTACTTCTTTTTTTTTCTTTGCAAATTTCTATACTTGCCTCCAACATTCAAGCCAAACAGACGGCGATTTTCGCGCGAAATGAGATTTATAATAGTAGGATATCAAGAGTTTGCAACTTTACATGCAAAACGAGGTCCATCCGCGCCGGGGACGGTGCTCTTCGCGCAAAATGAGATCTATAATTGTACGGTATCAAAGGTTTGCAATTTTCCGTGCGAAGCGAGGTCCTCCTCACAACTCATGTCGAGGAGGAAATGATCAGGAATGTCGCCCTTGAATGTTGACGTTCATTTAATATTTTACCGGACGACAAATACTCGGCGATTCATATTGGATTTATATACGGACATTTGGAAAACAGCATAGATCGCCGATTAAAACAAAGCAAACACGTGATCTGCCATCGGAGGTGCACGTTCCTCAATGGTAGCAATCATCCGTTGCAATCGGTGTAATTGCTCTCTCAAGACAAGACAAATGGAGGAAGCAGAAACGTTAATCAGCCGACGATCGATCGTCGACGTGATTTATATTATCATTTGCAATTATAACAGCGCTTGATCGATGATCGCGATTCTCCGCGTCTTTGTCGAATAATAAACTTGGCACGGATTATTCGCAAAAAATATTACACGACAGCAGAGAGAGAGAGGGAGAGAGAGAGAGAGAGAGAGAGAGAGAGAGAGAGAGAGAGAGAGAGAGAGAGAGAGAGAGAGAGAGAGAGCAGAGCGGGTCGGCTATGTATTTCCCGGAATGTCTCTGTTTTCGCGAGTTCCACTTCCCTCCTCGGTCGGGGCCGGCAAACTTTCGAGCCGGAGCGATCTGTTTTCGCGAGCTCTCCGCGACTTCTTCTCGAGGAGACGACAAGTCGAAAACGCGTTCTTCTGACACGGGCGGCGGTCGCGCGCGCGCGAGTCTATTTCATCCAGCACCCCCTCCGTCCCCTCCGCGTCTCCGTCGCGCACTTTGACTCTCGGCCGAGCGCGCGTGACGCGTTTCGATCAATTGAAACGCAAAGCGAAAGCGTATCGTATTTTTCTAGAGACCGACGCGTTGTTCGAGTCACGTCCGCACTCGGATTACAAATACGCGAGTCGGGCGCCGTCAAATGGCATCCCGTGACATTTCACATTTCGAAAGTATTAAAGCCACCCTGCCTCTCCCCCTCCCCAGCCAGCGGCCGCGACTTTGGACGAAACGTAGCTGACACGGTCAGATCGGTTTTGACCTGAATAAACACAGTGCGTGTGCTTTATTTTGTGTCACTGCGATCGAGTTTTCCGCTGTTTTTCCGCCGAGAAATTCAAGGAGGACGGGGAGGAATAACATGAAATTTCGAGCTTAACGAAACTCGGAATAAGAATCAGTTGCAGCTCTCTTCTCTTCTGCAATGAAGCCGCGGCAAAAGTTACTCGCGTCGCTCGCTCTCCGGACGTATTTCTCGGCGGGGGGGGAGGGGGCGCGACGCGCAGGTGTCCCCTAGAGCGCGAACTTTTCTTTTCTACTCGTTCGCGTCTCGCGGAGGATTTCCTACACACCGGACGCTCCGCTCTTGCTCAAAGTTGCAAAAAGTCGCGGCCGATCGATACCGACACGTGCGAGACCGAACGGCAGCTTTGTTTCCGAATGGCGCGTGTTCTACGCCCTCTCTCTCTCTCTCTCTCTCTCTCTCTCTCTCTCTCTCTCTCTCTCTCTCTCTCTCTCTCTCTCTCTCTCTCTCTCTCTATATCTATCTATCTCTCTTTCTCTCTCTCTCTCTCTCTCTCTCTCTCTCTCTCTCTCTCTCTCTCTCTCTCTCTCTGCGCGCTATGAATCATTTAAGGGGTGACTACACGTATCGCGCGCGCCGTCATTGTGCTCGCCTCGCTCGTCCGATGCCACGCTGATCACTAACAGCCCTGTATTATATAGGGTGTCGCGAAATCCTTCAATACGTTTTAACTACCACCGATCGATCGTGCGACGCGCGAGATCGCGCGATCTTGGCGCGATCGCGCGCACTTGGTGGCCCCCTCAGGAGATGAATTAATTAAGATCTGGCGAGAATTACTTGACTTCTAAATGACATCCGTCACTTAATTAAGCGCGACGAGATATCTCGTTTTTCCGCGGTGGTAAAATGACTTCGTCTACTCTACCGATTTATTATTCGCTGCGTTTGTCTACATAAAATTCCTGTCTTTTCCTCCTTCCTTTTCTGTTTTTTATTATCCCCTTTTTTATTTGCGTCAAATGGGTCTGACATAAATGAAGGAGAAAAATTGGACGAAACATTTAAACGTATGTGTATGTATCCCCTAAGAAGAGAACGCTAATGCGAGAACGATTGGTTGAACTGTATCGTGAGAAGTCAATTTAACGCAAAGTCGAATCGAAAGGAAAATCGCGGTGGCGCGATCGATACAGCAACTCGATCTCTCGTCGGCGTTATCTTCACGAGAGGGCAGAAGTCGCTCTTGCACTCGTGCAGAGAGAGAGAGCGAGAGAGAGAGAGAGAGAGAGAGAGAGAGAGAGAGAGAGAGAGAGAGAGAGAGAGAGAAAAAAGAAGAGACAAGGTGGTTATTAGTGCGTCAAAGTCGCCTCTGTCGCCGCGTGTGTACACGAGCCGTTAAAAATCGTTGTAACGTTATCCGCTCTATGTGTACCGAATACTATTTTTTCCTCGTCATGCGCTCGGCTATATAAAGATCCCGAGAGCCTATAAGCTCTCGTCGTGATTTAAAGTACGCTGGGCGACACGTTGCGTCGCGTTATGGCCAACTTCTACTTTTTACTTACTTTTCTCCGTTAGTTTCCCGTACATACCCGAGGGCGATGGCGTTGTGTTGACCTTTTGAGAGAGAGAGAGAGAGAGAGAGAGAGAGAGAGAGAGAGAGAGAGAGAGAGAGAGAGAGAGAGAGAGAGAGAGACGAGTTTCTCTCGCCTATAATGTTCGCTGCGAGATATGAGATAAACTGAGGCTGCTTGTGACAGGGTCACTCGCGACAGTTGGAGTTAATGACAATTGCTTTATTCCCACGGAGCTCTATCTTTCTCTCTCTCTCTCTTTCTCTCTCTCTCTCTCGCTCTCGTCGGGACTTACACGCGAAAATCTCTCCAGTGGATTGTGTGCTCATGTAAAACCGACACTTGTCACAACTTGCTGTCACAGTAACTGCAACAATCAGCTCCGTAGATGGGGCTAATTGTTGTTACAGATGCGATCGTTCGATGTTTATCTCGTCGCTGTTGGAAGAAAATTGGCAGCTTTTTAAAGCGGCAATTACAGCGACGCGACGCTCCTTGCGTCGGTCGCTCTTGTTATACGTTTTACGTGCGTTAATCGTATCTTTCGTCACCATTAACCGTGTTTCAATGAAAAATCAATTGTTGCTTCCCTCGGCGAAGAACAACAATGCCAGATGAATATCACGAGCGAGTGCGTCGAGACACGCTCTTTTCTCGCCATTTCCCAAGTCATTGATCGCCGCGACCCGACCCATTTAACCGTGCTAAGAGCAGCGACAGGTCGGCAAAGTTTGACGAACAACAGCCGCGTCACGTAATAGAAGCGCCGAAATAGAAGCGTTGTCAGCCGGTTCTTCTTCTCCTCGCGGCGAAGACGTTCTCTCCGGAGTCTCGTCCCGCGACTTGCCGTCGCGAATCAACGACCAAGTTTTCCCCTTGACGTCGCCTTTTTTTGACGTTCGTCTCTTCTTCCCTTCGTTTCGTCGACTTGCCGCTCACGCGGCTTTCTTATCAGACGTTTTCCATTCGTCGCGTCGCCGTGCGTCGTGAATGCGCAACGTCGCGGCATCCTTCATTGAAATTACGTTATGCGCACGCGGAGAGTCGCGGTACAATCTCGCTGTGCAATCTCGTCATTGTCATTCTTCCAGCAACGTGTCGTGCACGAGGTGAAAAACAATCTAACGCACTAAACAAATCGGAAACAGTATGTGCAAAACACGAGAGAGAGAGAGAGAGTCGCGCGGCAGACTTTGGAGAGAATTCACAACGATACATCCCGGTCGCGGGAAGCGGCGGGAAATGGCGCGAATCCGCGGTTTATTTATTCCGCGGTACGTCGAGAGATTACGCTCGCGTGGGGAAAAAAAAAAACATGTCGCACATTCAATAACCGTATGTACGCGCGTGGGTTAAAAACGCTGTGTATCCCCGCGGGTGTATCGCCACGAGTGTGTGCGCGCGCATGCGTGCGTGCGTGGGAGGAAAACAGAACATAAAATATTTATGCATGGCCGTAATTGCATTATAAATATTCTCTCTCTCTCTCTCTCGATTTTTTCTCGGAAATCTCACACAAAGACGTATCCAGCGAGTGAATGAGCGACATGTCTTATTCATGAGCTCCGATGTCGCCTTATCACGCAACCGGGTCGCAACCGTAACTTTTACCGCGTTTTGCAGTTTTCGACGCGGCCGAGGACGCGAAATTCGAAGATTCGCGGCGCGTCGCGAAGCGATAATTTTCTTCATCCGGGATCAGCGACGAGACGCTCGGTTACGTTTGCGACAACATTCCAGCGGCGAGAATGCTGCCGGTTTGCCACGACCATTTTTTTCCGCCGATAAGCGCGTCCTACGTCGCGGCTTCCTTCGGGCGTGCTTCTTATCGTTGATGCACTTCGATGTGTCATCATTGCGTAATACACTCGTAATCGGAGTCACACGAGCAAAGTTCACGCGTTTCGCGAGTACTTGGAACCTGTTTGTCATGCGGCATTCCGCATATGCGAACGAAAGGGTGACACATTAGATCATCTTGCTGAGCTTTGTACGCTCGTTAATCTGTCATCAACGAGCGTCATCAACGTCGCGCGCGGTCGGACTTTCGCCAAGCGCGAATCGGTGGGTCGTGCTTTAAGCGTGATACCCTGGATTTCAAAACGGTGTGGACACTTCTTCGTAGGCAGTTCAGTAGCGTAGCGTAAATCTCTGATATCTCTGATGGATATCGGAAACAAATTTTCTCCAGAGAAAATCCAGAGAAAAAGTGGCTATGTCGTTTGGAGACCCAATGTGGTATACCACATCTATATTACTACTAGACTACCAACTCCCAGGTTTCTAGAGATAATTTTGGGCCCCGAAAATTATGTATTACATAGTATGAGTCTGTGCATGCGTAGCGTAAATGGTAATGATGTGTATATATACAAGATGTCCCCTTTTAAAGGACCCACTCAAAACACTGCGTTAAATCGAAAGATGTTTAAGACAAAAGTTGTTTGGCTTGAAGGGGGACATAAGACAGCATTTTCTTTATAGATGACGCCACTTTCGAGATATTCACTGATCATCAATTTTCTTAATTTAATAATTTTGAGATTTCCAAAAGTCGATAAGTTAACAAAAGTTAGGGCCCTATTATAGTAATATATTCTTGATAGTAAATAAAGTAAAAAAGTCTAATACTATTTTTTCTTTCGACGAATAATTAGCGAGATATCGTAAGTTAAATGTTGAAAAAGTTACCAAATTTTCCTTAAATATCTCAAAAAATATGAAGCAAATAAAAAAATGTTTCAGACAAAAGCTGTTCAAATTAATTGGTAGAAAAAGATGATAATAATAATAAAAAATTGGGATCCGTTTAAGAAAATTGATGATCGGTGAATATCTCGAGAGTGACGCCATCTACAAACTATAAAAAGTGCTGTCGCTGTCTTATATCCTCCTTCAAGCCAAGCAACTTTTGTCTTAAACACTTTTTGATTTAACGCACTGTTTCTGAAATATTTGAGTGGATCCTTTAAAATGGGACATCCTGTATGTTACTTTTTCATTTCAACCAATCGGATATCAGTATTTTACCACCTGCAGGACGCATGCGCATGAGTTCAGCGCATACATTGTTCTCGGAAGCATGTATTATTTTATCCTAGTTAGCAGTCTAGTAATAACATATATACTCACTGAATTCGCACAATTTCTACAGATTTTGTTCCGGGGCGAAACGTCATCCTTCTTCGACCCATCGTCTCGATGTAGCGTCTCGCTTTTGCAGAGAGCCGTCCCTGCGGCCGGCTGACGGCTGTATGGATCGTCGCCAGATTTCTCATTTACATCGACCCGCAACTTAATAAACGCGCCGAGGTTTTATGAATGCCCCTATCATGTCGCCATAACTCAATCTATCTCTGCGCGAAGTCTGCGATTAATTACCGGCGATTTCCAGAGGAGCGCACGCTCCTCTCGTGCGCGCCGCGAGAAGCAACTTGCTCGGCTGATAGACAAATGACGCTTTAGCGGTTAAGCTGGTGGAGCCGGCAAGTTAATGTTTCATATTTTTTTCTCAAACTAACGATCGCAATTTCGTTTGCTGGGTGATGGACGGGGAGGACGATTGAAAGGAACGAGGGCTGTACGACCACCAAACGGTTCAGCACCCCCGCGTGTACCAGCGCGAGGGTGCAGGATCCTTCCATCGCGGCGATGCAAATCCACCCGCGTCCCCTCCTCGAGATTCGCCATGCGGTTTTCCCCTTCGACCTATCGAGTCGTGGGTTCGATGTACAGAGCGCATCAAGAACTGTCGTCGCAGCTATAGTCTCTGACGAATCTGGGCTTTTGATGATTTTCTGCGAAAATGCAATTTCTCAAAATTATCATCAAACGCGTGTCGGTCGAAGGAAAGGAAGGGATATCTGGTCCTTCGAATTGGAAATTGGATTCGTGAAACCAAATTCTACATTGTTCTATATTTGGTTGGGCAAAGACAGAAATTCTGAAATGCGCTGCGTTCGTTGATTGTCGCGTGAACGAAACTAATCCTTCTCCTTTGTGCACATATCTTGAAAACTAGACGTGAATCCAAAATTCTGTTAAAACCATTTCGATTGAAAACATCGAAGATGAAAAATGAAAAGATCTGAAATTCTCTCTCTCTCTCTCTCTCTCTCTCTCTCTCTCTCTCTCTCTCTCTCTCTCTCTCTCTCTCTCTCTCTCTCTCTCTCTCTCTCTCTCTCTCTCTCTCTCTCTCTCTCTCTCTGTCAGACTTGAGAGTTTTAAGCCGGAGTGTCGCAATTTTCATTTTTTCACACACAATCCAAGTACTATGAATAATTCCTACTTCTAAAAGACGTTCATTTTACTTCAGCATGTAGTATGCAAAGAACGAGCGGGGGGGACCCTAAGCGCTAAGGCCCTTCTGAGGCAACCTGTATAGTGCTTCGTCGTGATAAATGGTTCTTTGTCTCTGAAGCTCCAAACGCTCAGAGAGGTGGCAGTTTTGGTGGCAGCGCTCGAGTATAAATGGCCGTTCAGATGGAATTTTCGTCGAACGTAATGCTCTCGGCCTTTATCTCAGAACTCGAGCATGTCCTCTTTACCGCGAGAATCCGGGACTGCGAGCTCGAAACCATATCACGCACGGAAATAGAAAATTGCTCGAATGAACGTGTCGAGTGAAGCCGAAGCAAAGGAGTCTAATACGAGCAATAATAATAATCCAATTAGAAGATCCAATTAATTGAATGCTCTATATCCATGATATAGTGTGCGACAACGGAACGCAATCAGGTTGTTGCTCGATCGCAGACGGCTCGATTCCCTATCAAAGGCGATTAATACGCTAACGACATTAAGCCGTCTTTGCTGCTCGACGTAGCAGCTGCCAAGCATGCCGGTCGCTTGCATCGCTTTTATGTATATACGTGTCGCGCACACGCGAGAGACGCGCATTGTCCGCCCGCGAGGGTTTAATTCAGTTAGGATCATGTTTGCGGCGGATTCGAGGCACCGCGCTCGCGATAATCCGTAAGGATTCCCTCGTGAACTTTGCGAGTCGCGACAGCCAGCTATTTCCGAGACAGTTGGACAGCGTTTGCCTGCCCGCGTCGCGTCGCGTCGCGTCGCGTCGCGTTTCGCCCTCGACCATCGACCATCGACCATCGACAAGCGTATTATAACCGTCTCTCGTCGAGGATGCTCAACGAGAGGGCTCCCAGGACAGCGATCCCTTCTGATCGTGCGCGCACGCAGGAGTCGCGAAGTCGCGCGGACCGAAACTTCGGGCCGAAACGTCGAACGCGAGTTTCGGACTTTCGGACTTTCGGAGTACCGGACTCCAGCCGGATACGAAAGACGTGCCCGCGCCGAAATGTCGGGGGTCACGTTCGCCCGCCCGGTGCATTGCGGCACCGGCCGCTCTCTGCTTCGTGCAAATTTCCGAATTGATCCGCAGGCGCGTTAATCGCATTAATCTCGCTTCGCTACTCGTGCATTGCGCCCGAAAAAAAGTATTCTATTTGTAAAGTGATTTTTCCCTCATAGTCACCTTCACCTATGTGAAGTCTCGGCCCCTCATTATCAAAATTTGAAAAAAAATTATTAGAGTTCTAGTTGCCCGCCGGAAGAGTTGTAGAGTTCTCATAGAGAACTCATAGTCTCATATTCTAAGCGAAGCCTTTTACAGAAAAGGCCTCTCCTCTTTCAGTCAAGCGATTAAAGTGAATTATTCGTCTAACATTTATTAGATATCATTCTGTTTTCCTCTTACTTCAAGAGGATTTCCTCTTATATCAATCAATTTTTCTCTTATACGAAGAGCAATATATTGATTTGAATGTCGGCTTCTTCTGTTCAGTCATGCTCTACCTCCAGACATGAACGAACAAATATTTGTTAAGTGATTTCTTTCATATCCTAAGCGAAGCCTTTTACGGGAAAGGGATTCCTCTTTCGATCAAGCGATTAAAGTGAACCGTTCGTCTAAAATTTATTAGATTTATTGTCCCAACTGTTTTCATCTTACTTCAAGAGGATTTTCTCTTATATCAATCAATTTTTCTCTTATATGAAGAGGAATATGTTGATTTGTTGTTGAATGTCGGCTTCTTTTGTTCAGTCATGCTCTACCTCCAGACATGAACGAAAAAATAACCATATGCTCATGGGTCAGAATATTTGGAACACTTTTTAAAAAAGGTATGCTTGTTGCTGCAACATGTGACGGAGATAAATTTTGACCATACTTGGTCAAATACAGTTTCTGTAATCTATTTGCAAGAAGTTGAATAATGTATTCTTTCTTTCAATTATGTCTCGTACAATTGGTTATGATGAACGAACATCTTTGCAGCTATGAAGTCCATAACAAAACTGATTGGAAATTTATTTGTTACGATGATCTTATTTCATTCGTGCCTACTTACTGCAAAACTGAATTAACTGAACTGATGTGACCAGTGAGAATAAAGTACAGTAAGAATAAATAATAATCCTCTTAAAAAAAGATTAAATAATCTGTGTATAAGAGGAGATTTATATTAAAATCATTAAGATTTGCATTATACATGTAACGTATAATCTATCTAAGACTTTAAGAATAATGTGTTTGTAATATTTTCCTCTTAATTTTAGAGGACTCCATATTCCAAGAGTAAAATCCTCTAAAATTTAGATGATCTCGCTTGTTCTGAAATTACTTTTTTCCGAATACGGCATAGATTTCGATTCCTAAGTTTGTCCCGATGTTTGATCGCGTGATCGCGATAGCGAGTTTGGGAATCTCATTGTTACCCCAAACGTCTTTTCTCTGTCTCAGAATCGATGCGGGAATATATTTGCTCTAATCGCGAGAATGGCGGTGTTTTCGCCATCGCTTTGAGCGGAAACACTGTCACGCTCGAGTGTATGAGGTTCCACTCCGAGGAGTTTAGGGAGTGCGTTTCTAACTTGGATCTGCGCTGATTCCGGGAATCGGACTGGATCGGACGAATTAGGTACTTATCAGACTTGAGGAAAAATGTTGTATGCGGGTTGTGAATTTTCCAAAAGTTGGAGCGGTGGGAAAACGCGTGCCACGATCAGAGAAATCTCGCGCGAAATGTCGGGTCTCGTTGTCTTCATTCGCGAGTTTGCGAGAAAAGAGGAACATGAGAGCGAACGTTCGACGAAAGACGACTCGCTAGTTTACGGATCGTGAATTACACAGGAGCGCCACAGAGCGTGTACTGTCTCGGGAAACTGGAACAACAAAAGATATCGCGGAAATGCAGTTCGGAAATTGCACGAAAGAAGCATCATCGCGCACTTTCATCCGCCTGCGCCCCTCGTCTCTCCCTTCCTCCCGCGCCGTAAAATAACATTGATTGTTCCAGTTTCGAGGTATTGATGCGAGAGCCGAAATTCCTCTCCGCTCTTATTTCTCTCTCTCTCTCTCTCTCTCTCTCTCTCTCTCGTCTCATCTCTTCTTGGCATCTCTACTTACGCGTTCCATCACGTCACTCTTGAGCTTTCATTCGTGAAATTCGACGGCCGAGCTGTCACGAACTCGTTCCGGTAATTACGCGGTTTCGCCTCTTCTTCAGGGCGCGTGAATAACGGCGACTACTTGGTTTGTCACTCACGGCAAAACATACGGAATTCATTCCGTCCGACTTGAACGAGCTCCGTTCAAGCACCGTTGGAGCTCGCTCGGAGAGTGACGCAAAGTAAGGAGGGACACGTGTAAGCGTTCCCTGTATTTTTATCGCGGATGCGTTTTCGTCGGAGCGAAAGCTCCTGTTGTTCTCTCGTCGCGGTCGATGTCAACGCGAGAAATTTCGAACCCGCGACAATCATCTCGAGCGAAGCAATGCTCGGTCAGGATAAAAACGATCCTCCCGTTTCTCGTTTGTTCTCGTTTGTTTCGCGCGTTACTACCGACGCGCGACGCGCGGCGCGGTCCAAGTTAATTAGTAATTTTACGCGCTCGACGGTACAATTTGCTCGCGGGATAACAGTGCGCGACAACACTCGTCGTCCCGTAACCGCCGGCACTTGAGCTTTCGTTGCTCTCGCGGTCGATGGCAATCGACGTCGCGGAAGTGCGCTTCACGACTGGAAATAGTCGCCGAATCGGCGTACAAAGAGAGAGAGAGAGAGAGAGAGAGAGAGAGAGAGTGACTCGCCGAGCTTCGGTGAAGCCCTCTGGACGAATAAGAAGTGGAAATAGAAAACTGGGTATAGAAAGCGTCTAGATCTACGGTGTTTTTCAACCTTTTTTATCTATCACGGCACACGCTACACGAACACCTACACTAGGAAACAAAATTTAGTATCTCTAACAAAGCTTTGTTTAGTTGAGGCATTTTTTAATAGCAACCAAATATCTTGTTTTATACAACAAAATATTTAGTTGTCCCGACCAAGTATATTTTTCTGCTTTGTTCTCTGGACCAAATGATTTTGTTCTTAGACTTCATATATAAAAATTGAGCATTTTAGTTATTTTATCCATAAGAATTACATAATAACGAAATATTATTTTACATAAACTAAAATAATGCCCAATGGATACTATTTTGTCTTTCTGTGCATTAAAATTTAGATCTTATATATTAAGAAAAAATCATAATACGTATTTTTAACAAAATTCACATAGTTAAAGCTTTTAGGTTGCTATAGCAAAAGTATTACGTTATACGAACAAACCGTAAGGTCAAACAAGATATTTGTTTACAGAAACTAAACAGTTTTGTTGGGCATATTTTAACCAAATTATTTTGTTGTCACAACAAAATTTTGGTTCACGCAACAATACATTTTTCCGAGTGTACGGACATGTCGCGAAACCTGATTTTTCAAGGCTTACATCCCGCTTTACTCGCTTTAGAAATAAGCCGGTGTTTATTCATTATAACAATGATATAATCAATTTAAAGAGGTTTTAATTTCGATGTGCATATACTTACGGTGTTTTGAACTTCTTTCGAAAATAATTTAACTAATGATCTTTGAAAATTTTTGCGGCACACTGGTGGCGGCCGTGAGAGGATCTAAGGCGTGCCGCGAAAATTTTTAAGAATTTTAATTTTGTTATCTTTCTCTACTATAAATTATAATAAATTATTCTGTTTTATTTTCTTGCCGTGATAGTGCATTCTGTTTGTGTTACGTTGAGAAAAAATTATATTAAAATTAAAGAAATATTTGTTCGAATATGACTGTGAATACATTTACTTACTAAATTAAGCAATTATTTTCTAAAATTCAAAAAAAAAGTTTACATTCAAAGAGAGAGAGAGAGAGAGAGAATCTCTGCATTTCATTTGAGAAATTAGTCGTTTAATTTGAATAAATATATTCACAGTCGTATTCGAACAAATATTTGTTTAATTTTAATACAATTTTTTCTCAGTGTAATAAATAAATCAAGAGAGGTATATTCTTTTTTATACTCTTTTTTTTCATCATCATAATTTAACGTGCGCTGTGGTTAAGCTATAGGTTTAACTATAGGTTCGAGTGTGCCGTGAGATAAAAAAAGGTTGAAAATCACTGGTCGTCTGGACGTAGAAAATCGCCAGAGATGGAAAATCTCTCGCGACACGCGCCGCGTGAAGGTCGCCAAGCGTGACCCGTCGACCCCAGCCAGTCTGCGCTTCCTCGAATCTCTTGTTTGTATCAAGGATGTCGTTCGTTCATTGTCTTGGCAGATATAACTTGGTCTGCGTGACTTGAAACGGGGGGTCGATAAACACAGCGACACCACAAAATTGAACGTTTATAGTCATACACGTCGTAGTTCCCCATTTTCTTTTGTACGCGAGCGGTCTCCTTATCTTTATATTTAGTTTCTGAGATACGACTTTTTATATGACGTGTGTTCCTGTGCAGAAACCTCTGCACCGTACAGTGTAAACGACAAACGACTTCGTTTTGACTTAGAGGCGGAGTCACGTGACCATCGCGCGACACGATTGTTGAAAGTGACACTGCTCGATAATGAATGGCGGGGACGATATTAGCGTTGAACTTTTCTTCATAGATCGACCTGGTTCCGCGGGTTTGTCGGGAGTGTCCCTCGAGGATGAAAAGCAGACGTTACGGCGCCTCCGTGTATGGTCGCGAGACGGATCGAGCTTGTTGTGCTTCTTGCGCGAAGTTTTCGTGCCGCGCGGCTAATGCAACCGCGGTAAACACATTATCAGAGCGGATCACAATGGCGTTGCGTGATTGATTGAACCCCGCTTATACGGTATATGATACGGTGCTTCTCTAAACTTTCGACTCAATTCGCCGAAAGCCTGGAAATGGATATAACTCGAGCCCCTGAATGTCGCTCGGAGGAGAACTAGTTCTTCGCTCGAATAGCTCCCGCGAAATACGCGGGTAACGTGACGTGTGAGAGCCGTCGAGAGCGGCCACGTTAAACCGAACGTAAAACGGGATACGGGAGATACGGCAGTTTTTCGCAGCCGCTTGTGCAAACGTCGACCCCTCCTATTCTCCTTCCGTCAACGTTTTTTACGCTGCGCGCGGATCCGCCAATTAAAACGGTATCTGCAACGATACAACGGCAAACAAGAAGGCTTTGCGTGTACCGAATTTAACGTGAACGCGGTGCGATTTCTCTTCGTTTGTCTCTTCGTTTCCCTTCGTCGTTGTATTCCGTTTATCGCGCGAGTAACTTCAAAGACGGCCCATTTGAAATTGATATCTGCGTACGTCGGCGGGCGTGCACGCATACATGCGCGATGTGTAAGGTGTAACTTGGTTTATTCGGTGTGTGTGACCTAGATGTGTAGATACACCTCCGCGGATCATAATGCACAATAATGCTTTGCGTGGCAGGCGCAAAGTGAATCAGAGGCATTCTAAAACACCTTCTAACCTTCTAAGAGGTAACGAACTCTTCCCCCCCCCCTCCCCCATTTGATGGTTTTGAAATTTCCAAAAGTCAGGGCGCTATTGTAACAATATATTCTTGAGACTAAATAAAGCAAGAAAGTCTAGTACCACTTTTTTCTTCCGACAAATAGTTAACGAGATATCGTAAGTTAAATATTGAAAAGGTTACCAAGTTTTCCTCAAATATCTCAAAAAGTATCAGGCAAATAAAAAAATGTTTTAGACAACAGATGTTCAAATTAATTGGTGGAAAAAAACAGTGTAATGAAAAATAGGGGTTCCCATTTAAAAAAAAAACGCAAGTTGACCTTCAAATTACTTTCAAGGTCTCATTCGAGGTCAAGGTCAAATTTGAGGTCACAAGAAACAGAATTTTATGAACCCTAAAACTTTTGTTCGGGTCATTTTTCCCTATAATGCATAGATTTTGAGATAGGGGGGGGAGGAGTCTGTTACTTTTGGAAAACTTGGTATATCACGAGTTTATCTCGCGTGATCACGCGTCGCGATAGCGCGACGAATTTGTTCATTTGGAATGTTCATGAAAGTCCAATACAGTCCAGCGGCACTTCCTGGCTTAACGGTAAAAGGCTATTCGGGCCGATCGAAGCGGATTTTTTCTTTGATTTGAGAATAGTTGTTTTCGACTGGAAAATTTGACGAAATCTGCCGAATCTGCTGCGATACTGGGAAATATACGCGAGGAATTCCTTTCTTTTTCTTTTTTTTTTTCCTACGGATATGGGGAGAGATAAACTGCTTGATTTCCATTCAAAGAGGAACACCTTTTAAAAGGGATTCATGCAAATACTTTTTGTGTTTTTATCAGTCAGGCGCGCGTACTCGAGGCAATCAAGTCGGTAATTGCATAAATTGGCGTCCCACGAGTTAGAAGGATGTAAAGTAAGACGAAACCACAGAGTGGAACAAACGAAGGCCGCGATGCAAATGCGATGGAAAGTTGTCGGAATACAAATCGTAAGGGCGACGTGAATTTCAGATTGGCGCGATTTCTTTCGCGTCTCCTAAGCCGGGCTGCACTCATCGTCGGCGATTGTGAGGACGAAGAAACTTCGCCGCGCAATTTCAAAGATAGCCGCGTTATACAGAGGTAGAGGGGGAAGAGGAGGAAAAAGGGCAAATGCTTAAGCCTTAAAAATGATCGCGAAGTGCACGAGTGACTCGAGCAGTGCAAGCACTTGCTGCTAGACTTGGTTTAGCGATTTACGATGTAAACTTCGTCTTAACTTAATTCCCTCCAAGTCGATAATTGTGAATTATAAAGCTCACCGTTAGAAATTCTACGCGGGACTTTGTGACTTTGCCCTCGTTATTTATGCACGGGAACAATTTTCCGCTTCATCGTCAAGTCAAACGACGCGTTTAAGTTAGATCGTAAAAGACTGAAGCAGTCGTTAAATTAATCAACCACGGTCTTGTTGTTCTTTTTAATACGATAACAAGAATGATTGTTTACGATTGGTCAATTTTCTCACAAACGTCCCATCAACATTTTTACGTTTATTTTATTTATATTATATATTTATCTTATACTTTTATATTTATATTTTTTATTTCGTTTTATTACTACTCGAGTCTTCTCGGTGATTACGCTTTTCTGTGTAAGCTTCTCGCTGCTTTCGCCTACAAAGTGAGACAAAGTTCGCACTCTGTCCGTGCGACGACGTCTGTCAAGGATGAGAGAAACGAGTCTATCACGTGCGAAAACTTAGACTCGCCTCGCAAATAGTAAGCATCGGTTCTGGCTTTTCCTGCCTCGCGGGCTGCCTCGTGGACGAGCCTAGGTAAAGCGGAACGACGAGGCCCGCGATGGGAAACGGAAAAGCCGGCTACGGGGTAAATCGATACGAAGCAGGCAGAGCAGCATCCGAGGCTGACGCTTCGGCCCTTCGCTTCGCCTCTACCGCTCTGTTTTTCCCCCTCTTGGCGATCCACCCTTTTCTGTCTCACCCCTTGTTTCATCTCTCTCTCTCTCTCTCTCCCTCTCTCTCTCTCTCTCTCTCTCTCTCTCTCTCTCTCTCTCTCTCTCTCTCTCTCTCTCTTTCTTTCTCCCCCGCTCTTGCCTCCCCCTCCTGCTCGGATTCCCTTGGCCACATTTATGGTCGATCCACTTCACACCGAGAGCAAGAGAGCTAGATTTCATTGAAATTCACTGACTCTCGGCAGCAAGCTTTTCGTTCTTGTCCTGACGGGCGGAAGCGATAGCAGCGAAAAATGAGATTTAATTATCATCGACTCATGGCATCGGCATGGGGAAAAGGATCGATCGAGAATCTACGCGACGATGAACGAACCAAACGCCTTTTGGCAGAGGGAAACATTTCCCGACTCCTGGAGACGATTCCTTCGTCTGCCGCGGCCGCGGTCAGAGCTTTCTTAATTTTCGCGAGCAAAACACGTTTGGCTCGTTGGTTCACTGCCGCGTTGGTTCAACCGATTTCCCCTCACCGTGTACAATAGCGCTTATTATGACGATCTATCTGGCTGATAATTATTTCACCATGCAACTGTGTGCGCGTCATCACAGACACACACCGAACACTTTGCTCTCTCCCTATCAGCGTTCGCCGCGACCGATTTCGAGTCGCCTTCGCTCGCGCGAAATATACAGCGAGCGTTACACTTCGCGAAGTACAAGCTTCGCTTTCGCTTTGATCGGCGATCCCGGTAGAAATATTTCGCAGGACTCCCACACGTCCCGCCGCCGCTGACACGTTGATGTCGTGCACGTGACAACGCTCGCCAGGATGTATTTGAAACTTGTCCTTGCGCGCGTCATGCCGCATAGTGCCGCATAGTGCGAAACGAAGCGAAATATAACGGGGTGGTGCGCGACGCGGACGGTGTCCTGTCCGCGGCACCATGTGAAAACACTGCCATTACCATGAGATATATCCCTGCCGTGCGCTCCAGGACGATACACGCGGCCGGCCGTCCGCTAAAAAGAGAGCAACCACAGTGCTGGAATAGATAATAAATGAAGCGAGGTTCTTCTGCTTCCTGTAGTGGTAGATCCTCGGCATCGATTTCCGCGTCGTCGCGCCACCCTTCCTCGGCGCCCCCCCAATTCTTCCCACATTGTTAATAACATCGCGATAATAAATTCGCTTGTTATTAGGGTGCTGGGAAATTTGCCAAGTCCATGAGAACGGCGGAATAATGAAACTCGCTTTCTCTCTCTCTCTCTCTCTCTCTCTCTCTCTCTCTCTCTCTTTCGCTCTTTCTCTCTTGTTATGCTATTACAATGATCAAGACTGATCGACGCGATTAATCCTCATCACATGCACCACCGAGATCGTAAGCATGCTTTTTTCTCTCTACCAATAAGGTAAACGTTCCCGACCACTTTGAAAAAAGAAATATTTACTATTTATTTCAACGATAATGAATGAAAGTAATAATTATCATGAAAAAGGCTCCAATATCTGACGATTAGTTGGAGAAAAAATATACTTTGATGATAAATACCAATTGATATACTTTGAAATAAATACCGTTTCGATACTTTTGTGTTAAAGCAAAAGTTATTAAATAAGTATGCACCTACGGTTTGGCCAAATCAACGGTTAATAAATTCATTAAGAGATAGTAGATCTATATTTATATTATTTCCCGTTAGCGCATACTGATTTTCTAATTGCGGTCAGACACTCTCTGACAATTCATGGCAAATATGTCCGGACATTGGGCCATAACCTATTTCAATTGTCCGCTCACACTGGTAGATTAATGCGTTTTATTGTTTATGTAAATATTTCATCGATAATAGATATGTACATTGGTTTAAGTCATTTTTCTCTACTTGAGGGAATCTTAAGTTTTCGAATGCAAATTATATTTATATCAAAACTTCTTAATATTATATTTATATCAAAACTTCTTAATATTATACATTGTGTTTTTTTGTGACGACCTACGCTTAAGGGGACTCAGAAGAGGGTCAGATTGCTGAAAAATCGTACTTGTTTTTGACAATAGTTTGTGACGAACTGAATAAATGTGCAAGAATGAAAATTAGGTATAGCTATACAACATATGAAGAGTAGAAAAATTTTTGTTAACTGTTTATTAACAAATATTCGTATAAATATAGCTGATATATGTAGCTGAGATATGCTCTCCTTTTTTTTTTCAAGTTATCGTTTTTGCAGTAATATCTCGGCTCTCGGTGGTCCGATCAGAGCGAATTTTAGCTAGAAATCTTGAGGAGGCTTATCATTATCCGGTGAACCACTAGAAACAAAAATCAAACAAAATTAACGAAATGGCAGCTATTATTAGGAAAACATTCAAAATTTGTCAGTTCTTTTACAATAAAAAAATTAATATCTCGAAATGAAATATTTCAGCGGAGTTGTCCATGATTCACCTGACAAGCACATGAACAAATATTATTGAAATTTTTTAAATTTCAAGTCGATACGAAGCTCAGTTTCGGAGAAATCACTGGAAAAAGCTGAACAATCTCAAATCTCGAGAAAAACACGTTTAAAATTCAAGTGGACGTATATTTTTATGAGTATTTGTTTAAAAACAAAATTTTTCTACTCTTCATATGTTATATAAATATATGTAAAATATGCAAAATATGTAAAATTTTTATTCTTGCACATTTATACAGTTCGTCGCAAAATATTATGAAAAACAAGCACGATTTTTCAGCAATCTGAGACCTCCAGAGAGAGTCCCTTTAAGCGTCTAGTTACTGGGACCTTATGATATTCCGGTGAATTTCTCCCCTCGTGCTTTCCGACCTCCGCCGAAAAACACGCCGGCACGAAGATCGCTCGGCCGGTGGTCGCTAAAGGGTGCTTCCGGTTGATGTAACCGTTTGAAAGCTCTCGATGCAGTCCGATGCGGTCGTGCCTGTCGCAGCGTATACCGAAAGTCCTATCTGGTGACGCGCAGTGGGGCTTTATACGAAGTGCGACAAAAGGCCGCCCGCCGCGGCGCTAAAGTTCGAATGCGCCAACTGTCGTGTTCACAAAAGGTTCCGCCTTTGTGCGCGCGGCGGCTCGCGTGCGGCGCTGATGTAATTGAAAGCGTGCCGCGATTATTAATGCCGCCGACGAGAGCTTTCGATATGCCATTATCATGGCATAATAGGCGCCGATAAGTACGCAAGTAAAGTTACGCAATTAATAGCCGAGGTCTTTGCACGCGCGACAGCAACAGAGTAACCTGCAGTCTCGTCCGGCGCGGCGGCTCGGGGCACGTTTCGTAATCGTGCACTCTTGCCGAATGAGTCGGTGAAATTCAGGCTTCAGCCTGAATCAATAAATGAAGTATTCCACGCGATAATTAGCGAATACCCGTTGGTTCTCAGCGGAAAATACGTATTCATGGAATATATTTCCTTAGATCCGGGTCATATCTCTTATTTAAGGGAGAGTCAGATTGCTGAAAAGTCGTGCTTGTTTTTGATGAACATTTTGTGACGAACTGAATATTGTATTTGTTAATAAACAAAATTTTATTTGTATTTGGTTAATAACTTTTTGTTAATTAAACAAAGTGTTTTTCTACTCTTCATATGTTGTATAGCTATACCTAATTTTCATTCTTGCACATTTATTCAGTTCGTCACGAAATATTATCAAAAACAAGCACAATTTTTCAGTAATCTGACCCTCCAGTCCCCTTAATTAGGGAATAAAGAATTGTTCTCGTATTTTCTGATTTGAAAATAAATTTTTCTCAACTTAAAAATATATATCTCCCTCTGCAAATTAATACAAGTAAATATGTTGTTAACACCCGCTGTGAGAATATTGCTTCTCTTTCTCCGATTTTCTCCTTTCTCAGGGTGCTTCTTCGCGCTTTTTATTCTATTCTCGGGCTGAAATCAAATCGCGAATCGCGACTTACTCCCGGAAATTTGTGATGCTTAGAGCCGCCGGTTGTTTCAATCTCTCTTGGTAAGTTAACTGATCGAGTTCAATCGTATGTTTACCTTTGTTTTTCCTTCAATTTAAACAAAGACAGACAGATATGATTTAACTATCAGTTAACTTACCAAGAAGTTGGAACACAACCAGCCCTTGACGTATCCTTCCCTTAGGAGGAATTCGGAGAACGGGGAACGAACGCTGCGCCGTGTCCGGACTCCGGGAATATTCTCGTCGTGGCGTCATTTATCGTCGGGAACTAGGTTTCACCTTTATTCAGCTCGCACGCCGCCTTTAAAGAGGGACTTTGTTGGCGGGTTACAGGCTGACGGTGCTGGGCGTTCTGCTGGGGATTCTCGAGTGGGATCGTAGCATCCCCTGCATTCTACTCCTATGGGACTACGTGATCGGCTACGAGGCCCTCTTCATGGCCTGCTTAGTGGTGGAGTTCTCCATCTGCTTCCTGGCGACGAGGGGCAGCATCCTGGACACTGCGGCCAGGGCACCGATGCAGCACATCCTTTATATCCGGTTGTGTGAGTACCCAACGCGCTCGTTTTAGCTTACCAATGGCGGACTGACAAGTTCGACCAGCGATGGTGCAGACTCGTTTCTTTTTAGCTGATGCAGTGTTGCTTCCCTGGCGCTTCGTTCCTTCTCTCCTCAACGTTAGATTACATGCATATTTTGTTTTGCTCCAGCACCAAGAAATATACAACTTACCTCAGCTCAAGAGGACACTTTTAAGTACCTGACCTGATTCAACTAAATAGAGGCAGAGCAAGGTTTCTTGGTTATTACGCCTTCTTTTAAATTTCATTGCGGTCCAACCACGAGAGAGCGAGGTATATGTCGCGAGAAGACAAACAATCTTTTCCACGTTCGAAGTAAGAAATTCCTCTTCCCGCGCTAATAACAAATGTCAAAGAGCAGCGCTTCGGTTAGCGGGTTAGTCCCGTGCGCGGCGCGTGTAGGTTGTCGCAGGGATTGAGGTGAGTTGCGACGATGGTCGCTTACTTCATGGATTTCCAGGATAGAGGAAAGCGGTCCGACGGAAAAGTGTTTCGCGGAAGGATGAAAACTTTGCGAAAGTACTCTCGAGCGCTCGCTCGCGTATATGGTGTGGGTGTTTCACGCGGTATCTTTGATCCCCCCCCTCCCCCGCGTCTGCGCCGGAGCCGGTCTGTGTCGCCGATGTTAATTCTCTGTCGGCAATGTTATTAAATTTCCAAAGGCCCCCTCTGCCCGGATGAATACTGAGAGCCGGTGAAACGATCCGATGACAGTGACAATATTTGTCGCGCTGCGAGCGCGCGCCGTCGGTGATATTTTTCCTCCCTTTCTTCGCTCATATATTTCGCTATTATATATATTTATTATATATATTTATTATATATATTTCTCGCTATTAGTTCCTTTTTGCCTCGTTTTCGCCTCATTTTCACGGGCGACTCGCTGCGAGCGCCTTCCTTCCTTCTTCTCTTCTCTTCTTCTCTTCTCCTTGGGCTCTCTCTCTCTCTCTCTCTCTCTCTCTCTCTCTCTCTCTCTCTCTCTCTCTCTCTCTCTTTCTCTCTCTCTCTCTCTGCTCTTTTGGCGTCTCCTCTTCTTGCCTTCTCGTGCGTTCTCGTTTCACCGCGCAGCAAAATTCAGTTCGTCTTAGCTCGTCACAGTTCGTGTATTAAGAGGACACGCCGCGTGTCCTCATTTTTATTTAAATCTTCTCATCTCTGGGCCAACCCGCTAACGCGATTTATCCTCCACGTCTACGAGAGTGTCGTTAAATTACACGGAGTGCGCGCGCGAAATGAATTTGCAATTTGACTGTAGCTTAACGTCGGCCGATGTAAATAAAGTCGCGATATTAAGCTTCCGTGATTCAATTTACCGGCCAATTATTTTGCCGCGTGCACCCGCTACGATCGGCCTGTATAATTCCTTCACGGGCGTTTAAATCAATACTGGGGAACAGGTAGGGGGGGGGGAGAAAGAGAGAAAGAGAGATTTAACGGAAGCTGGATTGTATCTTTTGCGGTAGAAACCTCAAAGAAAAGTCAAAAATGCAGGAAGATCGAATCGACCAAGAACGTACCGGCGAATCGAGCGAGATCCCGTCGAAGGAAGATCGATCGCGTCTTCGTCTTTAAAGAGTTTCTCGTGGAAACTCGATGCGTCGTTTGTCCCGCATAGAAAGTTCTCGGGATTTTTCCAAACTCATCAGATTCCGGATTACTTTCAAAATTGCATTTCCTATGACGATACAAATTGGAAATCCTACTCTAGCCTCGAACACGGGTTCCCTCTCTGTTCAGATTCGAAGCAGAGACGACTCTGGAAAGCTTGCGCTTTGTTTTTCAGCCGGTATACTTTGATGGCACAAAATGGAGGATTTCTATTTTCGTACAACTGCTGTGCACAATAGGAAAAAAAAAATGAAAAAATGAAATATGAAATTTTAACGTACAATAAAGAGCGTAAGAAATCTCGAGGAGACTTGCTTTTCCACTTCGTTGGAATCGCGCATTTGAGATACTCCAACCCGAGTAGAAAATTTAATAGGGCTCTGGTAAGATTACTTTTCTCTAACATTAATTGGGCCCTAGTAGAAAGATAAGGGCCCTACTAAGATGTGTAATAAATGGCCCAACAATTCATAAATGGGTGCTTATAAGACAATATTACAAGGACCTTATTAAGGCAATATCAACAGAGTCTTATAAGGCAATATTTTTATTATTGCTTGAGTAAAAATATTCGTTCTTTTCGTTCCAAGAAATGTAGACTACAATTTCTTTATTTCTTTATAACTTTGTTAATATACAAGAATTTTTTTAGTTTAAAAATGTAGCATACTTTACAATAAAATATAACATTCTTTACACATAAAAATCCTGCTGCTTTATTAAAGTTTTGCCGAATTTCAAAATGAAGGCAATATTAGAAGAATCCTTGGGAGAAACTAATGAATGTGGCAATTAATAAAACTAACATAATTCGTTTTTAATCGCGGCATAATTAAAAAATCTTTAAAAGAACCAGATAGAGCGTACTTACTAGAACAATATTAAACTATGACAATTTTATTACATGCTTTATATCTTATTAATTTTCTATAACAAAACTTGATTTTTTATATCTAAAGTCTAAAGCATCCTTCTAAGGCCCACATTAAGGGGCCGTTTCCATGTTAAGGCGTTATTAAAATTTAAGGCATCCCTAAAAAATCCTTCCAAGACCCTCATCAGTTTTCCTTATTAAAGCCTTATTTCGTAAAATCCAAAGTATCCCTAAAAGATTCACCTTGAGGCTTGATGTGGTAATAATGAGATATCCCTTTTTAGAGCATCCTACTTTCGGGGTCTTATCGGGGCCTCACGCTTCATGAGGATGGCCCTAACAATTTTTCCGCTCACGGGAACACGTCGAGACATCCCAACTTGAATCTGCACAAATTTCGGGAAATCGGATCCCGGGAGATGTTCGGTGCGAACAGAACACGCATCTGTTTAATCCTCCGCCTCTATCCGAGAATGCTTCGTGAACCGGAGCGTTTATTGTCAGCATTGTCGCAAGTGGGTCGACCGGGTTTGTCTCTCGCCGCCGTCTCCGGTCGCCGCGCGTTTCCGCCCCGGAAGGCAACGAACACGAGCGTGAGCTTTTGTGAGCTCCGCGCGCGGCCGAAGAAAGCGTCGTCGATAGCTTCGATTTTTTTATGCGACACGAGCGTGATGTGACGTCAGTGGGCGCGAGAGAGATTGGCGTGCGCTTCCTCGTTATTGTAAGAAGGCCCGTGCGTACACTCGGCATTCTTCGCGCACCGGAAGACGCGCGTCGTCGGGGACGCCGATGGCAACGGCCGATAAAACGGGCACTTTTAATCCCGGCGAATTCGATCGCGAGCAGAGATCGACTCGCGTCACGTGCTCTGTCATTTCTCAACGTGGCGTCCCGCCGCGGTCTCTTTCCATTTTTTCTCGTTAGTCGTTAGGAGGGAGAATTCTATTTTTCTTCAGTCGGACGCTGAGGTGGAAATTGACAGGCAGATAAAGCAGACAGGCAGGCAGGCTGACAGGCTGGCAGCTTACGACTTGATCTCGATTTGTGTTTCATGCTTTCAGTCCTGCTTCTGGTAGAATGCGGATGGTTGGGCGCCGGTCTCACGTGGTTAACGTATTATTATCATATCTGTCCAGTGGACCAAGCTAAGGACGTTATGTTGGGTGAGTTCTTTCTTCACATTGATTGTGTATCATAAGGTGGAACGGAGTGGCAGCGAACGGCACTCCGGCAGTTTTGCTGCGTGAATTTCGGATGGACTTGTAAGGTCTTGGCAGATTTTAATCCTCAGATATGAAAATTGAAGAAAAAGTATTTTTTATTTTAATTACTTAAAAAATTACTTAAGGAATTTAAATTAAGAAATTATCTTTTATTTTTATTACTTATTAAAGTAATAAACAATAAATAATGAATAAGTCTGCGTATACTTTAATATCTGATATGATCCACGCAAGAGTGTTGGCTTCAACTGATCTTCCCATTATATCCCAGAGGACTTAACCCTTTAACGCCCGACTTTCTTATAAGTGTTTTAAAAATAAAATTTGAGTTTTTTGAACTGAGACTATAAGTAGTGATAACCAAACAAAATATCAGAATTTTATATCTACGAAAAACTATCTTTCCAAGCAGAAATTACTCCCAGAAGCGAAACATACGCCTGATCGGTTAAATTTTTTTTTTTAGTCTTAATATTATTATTATTTATTTATTATACTTCAGCTATATCGCCAGGAAGCGAACTTGGTTTACAATTAGTTGCTTATCCTGCACATACTCATCTTTCCATCCTTTTCTCCACTCATACCCTTAACCTGTCTACCTAGTCTTAATCTTAATTTATTTTTTCACAAATTATCACAAATTATCACATATCTTCTCCTGTCACAGTATTTCTTTATTTTTATCTTATTTTTACCTTCTTTCAACTTCTTTTCTTTTTCTCTCCATAATTTCTTTAATATTTCCTCTTTCTTCTTATCTAACTCGTCGTGCCATATTCTTTTTAACCTATTTTCCTCATTCTTTCCTAATTCTACAAACCATCCCTTAATCTCCCTACACTCTCTGATATAATATTCCACTGTATTCCATCCTTTTATACAAAACACACATTTTCTGTATTCCTCTTTCAGCAAATATTTGTTTTCTTCCTCTGTGTTACCACATCTTAATCTGGCTAAGGCTTTTACTCCTTCCTTGTTACCTATCCTACTCAAATTATCCTTTAACAAATACCTAACATTCCCCTCCATAACCATTATATCCTTTCTGTTATATTTCGCCTCTTTTATATTTCCTTCCTTTTTTTATTTTTAATAATATCTTATAGATCATCATTTAGATAGTTAATCGTCCCTTCATTTTTCGCCACATAAAAAACTGTAAGTCAGGTTTCACGAAAATAGCTTGATTATTTGGTTTTTGGTGTCCACCATATTGGATCCGCCATGTTGAATTTCTGTATTCTCTTAATTTCACATTTTGCATCTGAGAAAGCTTCCAAATCATCCGTATCAAATTATAACAGATACCAATCATTTATAGTGCACTTCTAGATGTCAGTAACAATGCTAACTTGGATGCCTACTTGGAATTTGACAAAACATGTGTTGTCATTAAAACTGAGCTAAAAACAGACTAAACCGAATCTACATGCAATCTATATACCATCCTTTAGAAGAAGAATTCACCTTTACCTTTAGTGGTGCAAAGAAAACGAAAATATCTCCTTTTTTGACTAAGTTATGGATTCTTAAATCCGCGTTTCTGGTAGCTATAGTTACCGGCAGGCGTTAAAGGGTTAATTGGGTTGTCCGAGAGAGAGAGAGAGAGAGAGAGAGAGAGAGAGAGAGAGAGAGAGAGAGAGAGAGAGAGAGAGAGAGAGAGAGAGAGGAGGGGAGAGGGAGAGAGAGAGAGAGGAGGGGAGAGGGAGAGAGAGAGAGAGAGAGAGAGAGATTCGATCTCCAACTGCAATTTTATTTGCGCCGAGCAGGTTTGGTGGCGTCGAATTGCTGTCTGATGACGTTGATGATGGCGACCGTTTGGTGCACGTACGACGCTGCTGGTAGGTCTTGGGTGAAGATGAAGAAGTACCAGCGCAGCATGAGGGAAGCGGAGTTGCGGGGGGCCAGGTTACATTATAAGCGCAGCGGCAGCAGAAATCGAAATTGGCGACAACGGTGAGTGTTCGTTTCTGCGCCCGCACGCTGTAAAGCCGCGGTAAAACTTTAAGTGAGCCCTGAAGAAGAGGCGAGATCGCGGCTCGCTCGCATTTCGCGTCCTCCTCTATTACGCGAGTGTGGAATTTAAGTCCGCCTGCGGCTTTATCGCGAGCGAGAGAAAGCCAGAGGAGGGAGATAGAAAGGACGGGAGTCCGAGGCTTTGCGCGAAATCACGTCGCGGAAAATAGCGGTGCTCCCGTCGCTCCTAAATGCATGTCCGACCAGTGCGGCGGCTTTTCCACTGCGGCGTGATCCGTGTTGCGTCTCGCTGCAGGCGCCGCAGGCTCGTTTTATATCTCTCACCGCTGTTAGTCGCGGAATTTTATCCCGGCCGACTTTTACGTCGCCCCGGATTTGTGTGTTAGCACCTCGGCAAACGTCTCCGCGCGCGCGCGCGACCTTCTCGAAACGCGCTTGTATTTTCTGCCGCAGAAAAGTCATACGTGCCTATCAGGACAGCTGGGACAACAGGTGCAGGTTGCTGTTTTGCTGCATGGGCAACTCTGATCGCAATCGGGTGAGTGACGCACTCCGGGGAATCCACTCGGCACGAGAGAGAGAGAGAGAGAGAGAGAGAGAGAGAGAGAGAGAGAGAGAGAGAGAGAGAGAGAGAGATGAATTTATTCTTGAAAGAACCTCCGCAAAAAGTGCCCATTTTTTAGTCCCCGATTTTTTAATTAAATTTTATACGAAATGATAGCTTATAATAAGACATTAATCACAAAAAAGTTTTACATTGAGCGTACGATTGATTTCAGAGATATAGAGGGTCAATGTGGTCATTACCTACTAAGGAAGTTTGACATTAATGACATTTTATCGCACGAATTTTTGCGAAATTCAGTATCTATGGGTTCTTTGAGTTGCTTATTACGAATTCGATGTCAGATTTTAAAAAATCAAGATGGCGGATGTAATATAGCGGACACAAATAGTGAAACAATTATTTACTTTTATTAGAACTGTGTTATGTTATGGTTTTTTCGGCTAGCTGATTGCGAATTTTCTATCAGATTTACATTTACCTTCAGTAGACAAGATGAAAAAGTTATCCAGCCAATGAAGGTAAGATAAGCTTCTAAATATAACAAATAAAACTATCACGTTATCCTTTATGCATCATATAACGTATCAATTTGAATTTGATATTTTTTTTTATGAAAAAACAATTTAAAAAAATACTTTATCCACTCAAAAATTGTGGATGAAAAAATTACTTTCGAAAACCTAATAGAAAAATTGCAATCAGCTAGCCAAAAAGACCACAACATAACAGTTTCAGTAAAAGTAAATGATTGTTTCACTATGTGCGTCCGCCATGTTGCACCTGCCATCTTGAATTTTTAAAATCTGACATCAGATTCATAATCAGCAACTCAAAGAACCCATAGATACCGAATTTTGCAAAAATTCGTGCGACAAAGCGTTATTAGTGTCATACTTTCTTGTTCTCAGTAGGTAGTGACCACTTTGACCCTCTACATCTTTGAAACCAATCGTATGCTCAACGTAAAATTTTTCTGTAATTAATGTCTCATCGTGAACTATCTTTTGGCATAAAATCCGATTCTAAAATCGAGGACCGAAAAACGGACGAAAAATCGACCCTTTTTGCGGAGGTTCTTTATTCGAGAAAGAGACTCCCTGCGTTGAACGCGACGTTGAAAATGGCTAGAGACGGGGAGCAGAGATGGCTTCGTTCTCGGAGAAGCGGATCAAGTAAATTAAGTGGATAACTAATTGCTTTCTTAGACGAGAAGGATTTGAAGAGAGGAAACCCCAAGATTCGCGGGATAATTTTTCACTTTCGCCAAGTAACATTTTTTTTTTTTTTTTTTTCACGTAGCTTCCGTGACGATTTTGCGAGAAAGTCTGGTTTGTTCGCGCGGTATTACTCGCGCGTTTTCTCACCTGTAAAACTCGAAGGTTCTCCGATGTATGAGAAGTCCCGGCGAAAGAAATCGCCTTCGTCGGCGGGAAGATTGCTCGTTTGCATGCTCGTATCGAACGAAAGGAAACGAACGTTCGGTCTCGAACGCGTTCCCCTTACTTTGACGAGGTAAGAACTCTAGAGCTCCTGCGTAGAACTCGTTCGCCGACATCGCCCGACTGCTGAGTGACTTCTTTCGCGATCTGGACGTGGTGCCGTCGGACGTGGTGGCCGGTCTGGTGCTGCTGCGCAAGTTTCAGAAGATCGAGCGTGAGCTGATAGTGAAGCAGCGCAAGAACGACACGTACGAGTTCCTGTCGGGGGTGCCGGTCACCCCGCGCACCAAGTTCCTGTCGATGACCGAGGACGGCGACCTGGGTCACTTCCAGTTGGCCATCCACTACATGCACTTCGCCCTCGCTGCTTACGGCTGGCCCATGTTCGTCGTTAATCCCTCCACTGAGCTCTGCCAGTTGTGCACCAGGTAATTTCAGCTTCGATTCGTCGGCCCCGCTCGCTGTCTAGAGGCGGTCTAACCTAGCTGAAGAGAATAGAGTCTTACGAACGATACCCGTCCTCGTGAAACGTGGACGTTCTCTCGCCGGTTAACAGACTGCGATGCTGTTGCTTCCCCTGCGGCGCCCACGAGGACGAGGCGACGATCGTCGAGGACAATTGCTGCCGCTGCAACTACGCCGCCCTGAGCAGTATGCTCGACCTCGGCGAGATCGAGGTTGTGTACTCGACCTTCCACGTCGACGTCGGCGAGACACCGTTCTTCGTGGCGCTGGATTACACAAAGAAGAAGGTCTGTGTTGTTAGCGTGTTAATTTTACTCTTCGAAGATAATACGTACCACCGTGTTGCTCGGTAACGAGCGAAACGGTCAATCGAGGAGATTCAGGATCGTTGGGTCGTGGTCGCGCGTGCGTCTTTCCGCGTTTCTTCCTGATCTTCTACTTAGGCGGCGCTCCTCTTTGTGCATTTCACGCTCACGCGTTTCCTCCAGGTGGTGGTCAGCATACGTGGGACTCTAAGCATGAAGGACGTGCTGACGGATCTAAACGCCGAGGGCGAAGTGCTGCCTTTGTCGCCGCCGAGGGAGGACTGGCTGGGGCACAAGGGGATGGTGCAGGCTGCCGAATACATACGGAAGAAGCTGCTGGAGGAGGGTATCATCGCACGTGCCCTCGCCAAGGTACGCATCGCTTGCAAATGAGCCGCCCCTGCGCCTCGCCTCGCTCGCTTGTTCGCTCGTTATCGAATAGCGGCCGATAGGTGTATAAGTATAAGTATAGGCGAGTAATTACCGCGCGCGCATGCACGGTGCTCGCTATCCGCGAGTAATAACCGGCACACGCGAGCACAGCGGTAATTTGTCCTTTTTTTTCTTTTTTCTTTGCGCAGCATTTATATGTAGATATTGCACTGTCACCGGCTAGAAACGAGAACGAGCTGCAATTTTCCGTCGCAAACGCTTTCTCATTTTAAACGAAGGGAGATAACCACAGGGGCGGGGGCGCTCCCATTTTCAGAGGAGCTCTTCGATCGATAAATGTATTATTTCATTTAAAATGCTATTTCGCACGTGTCGCGGAACAGAGAGACAGAGACGTTACGCGCCAAGTGGCTGCAATTCACTCGGACGTCTAATGGCTTTTCTACATAGTAAAAAAAATCGCCGATCTTTCCTGAATATGCATGGCGCAGGGAAAAAGGCTCACCATGCCACTCTCTCGCCTATGCCCTCTTTTTCTTTCTTCTCGTGCGGCGAAGTGTGTGACGGTAGCTTTTTCATCGTGGATTTAAATCGCTCGACGTTTCGTCGGGGATGCTTCGTTCACGGGACAGTTAAATATTTCAGCTCGTCGTTTCGCGGTATATAAAGCTTATGTGCCTTATGGATAGACAATGTGCATGTTTCGTTGCTTGCCTGTGTGTGTGCGTGTGTGCGTTGAAATCTACTCTTTATCTCGATAGAATTTCCTGCGGGAAATATATACATAACATAAGGACGACGTACCGGAGAGATTTAATCGAAATAATTCAAGGAGAAGCTCGACAGGTACAACGCTCGTGTGAAGTATTTCTGGTGCTCGAGAGAGGTGCACGATCGCAATAAGACGGATTCTGACTTTAGTACGAAACGCGTGCGCTTCTTTATTATTGTCCATTGTATGGTTTTTATAGATCCCTGAGGCTTGATTGTTAATTATTATACATACGTCAGAGTAATTAGTAATTTGCGGATTAGTAATTAGACCGTTCTAGTCTATGATGAGCAAAGTTTTACACGTCGGCGATAATCAAGACGTTTCGATGCTCGGTCGCTTCTCGGCCGCAGGACACCTCCAGGGGCACGCACCAGTTCGGACTCACTCTGGTGGGACACTCGTTAGGCGCCGGCACGGCGGCGATACTCGCGATCCTACTGAAGCAGGAATATCCGGATCTGGTCTGCTTCTCGTTTGGGCCACCCGGTGGACTCCTGAGTATGCCGGCTCAGCAATACACACAGGAATTTATCACCTCAGTGGTGGTGGGGAAGGACGTCGTACCCAGAATCGGACTTCGACAAATGGAGAGTCTGAGGGCGGACCTCATCAACGCTATAAAGAGGAGCGTCGACCCCAAGGTTCCTATTATATTATATCTTATACATACGGCGGTTCTATCTTCCTCAAAACTTGTCAGCGTCAGCGTTCAAGTGTAGATTTAATTTCGCCGTTTGAACACTCGCGGCTTTTCGACAAAATTGCACTTTCAATATCTGTTCAGAATTTTGCACAGACTTTGGTGTCTCTTTCTTCTCCCTCGTCCCCCCCCCCCTCTCTCTCTCTCTCTCTCTCTATCTATCTATCTATCTATCTATCTATCTATCTATCTATCTATCTATCTATCTATCTATCTATCTATCTATCTATCTATCTATCTATCTATCTATCTATCCGCCCTCTAAGATAACGTGAACGTCAAAGTAGCGAAAGTCGTGGGATAACACGGGCGACCTGTTTCAGTGGAAGACGATAGCGTGCTCGGTAATGTGCTGCGGCTGCGGCTCGACGCCCACGTCCGCGGCGAACCTGGAAGCAGGCGGCTGCATCAGCGAGTACCAGCGGGACAAGGATCAGGCTCGCGCTCAGACCGTCGTGCCCAGCGACTCCAGCATCGCCTTGACCCTACACAGGCCCCTTTACCCGCCCGGCCGAATCATACACGTAGTGCGGCATCATCCGAACAAGGACGAGTAAGTGTACTCGATATGGAGAATCTGACTGTTTCTCTTCTTCTCTTCCATACCTGAATACTAGTTAACGCAATTATCTTCTGAGAATTTCTTCGTTCCTGATCCGTAACGCGAGCGATTCAATCGCACTCGGCGGGGAGCGCTTCGAAGCACAAGTTTAAATTCGATATACGAGGCAGTCTCTCGTACGAGGACATGCAGAGAATTCCAACAGTGCCTTCCACTTTCAGTCCAGGTTATCTCAAAGTATGATACACATCTTCTACATATTTTCGCGTTTCACAGTTGCTGCAAAAACAGTTGTAATAATTTGCACCAACGGTGATGCAAAAACATGTAGTTAGTGAAATATCACATAGAAATGTGATGCAAAAATATGTAGTTAGTGAAATATACATAGAAATGTACGTAGAAAACATGTGGTTTGACTGTTGGGTTTGAGAAGAGTCAGCGACTCGATCACATTCAAAGCGGGATGGGAAGTAGAGAAATGCTGGCGTACTGAAGCAGCGCTTCGGGAGAAGTGGAAGAGGGATATGAAAGCTCAGCTACATAAAGTACAACAGTAATGTACACGGTGAGTGCATATATGCACCATTACTCTTGCATTTGCTGCGACTGAGTTGCCGAGATTCTTTTCAAAGGCAACAGTTGTGATACAAAGATACGTGAAGAAGAGACGCGTCCGAGCCGAAATAGTGGAGGAAGTGAAAGGCATTCGTGGAATTTTTCGTACTTCTCTCTCTCTCTCTCTCTCTCTCTCCTCTTTTTCTGCTTTTCTTCTCCCTCCCCTCCCCCCCTTCTCTTTCTCTCTCCTCGCTCTTTCTCTCTTTTCCTCTCAACATCTGTTTTTCTACCCGGTAATATTGCACGAAGAAAACATTCTGCGGAACGGTAAACGTTGGTTCAGTCTGCGCTACGCGATAATCGTGACGTACAGCGATGGCAATGCACACACATACACATCGCTTGTTATTCGCGAAAGTAATTATCTAGCCTCTCCGCTCCCCTATGCAAACTTTCCTAGCCCGCTGATCGATGTTTTTAACGTTGGTCGCGTGATTCCCGCGATGCCCGCTTGTGGTAGCCCGGTCGAAGTTACCGCCGCGTTAAGCGCGGTACAGCAACGCTTAACCCTTTCGTGCCTGACTTTTTTCTAGGAATAATTTGCATCTAATTTACGTCTTATTAAAGGTTTTTAGGGTCGCTGATTATGAATCTGTAGTAAAAATTTCAAAATTAAAAATAACGAATTCAATATGCACAGCGTGTAAAGTTCCACTCTGTTCCATTCCGTGCTTCAAAAAATTCCACGAAATGTGAATAAAATTGAGTCGACCTTTTTTATTTACATTTTGTCAGCTATATTGAATTTGAAAAGCATAACTTTAGATTCGTTATCAGTGACTCAAAAAACCTCTGAAAAATGAATTTCACTCAAATCCAAAAAAATTTCACATTTTGGCCCGCCATTTTGAAAGTAAATAGCAATTTTGTATCATATAGCCCTTACCTTGACCTTCAAAAGCCCAGGAAGAACTTGCTATCATAATTTTTGTGGAATATATATATATATATATATATACACTTTTCACTTTTATCCTATTTTACGAGTATTTGACGAGATATGCTGATTGGAGGATGAAACTAACAAGGGTGTTGATTTTTGCGCGAAAAGTCCTATCTTTCTTCTTTAAAATCGGCTCAAGAACGAAGTCTCGCTATCTTTATTTTTGTGGGAGATATGAATTTTTTAAGTTTTAGAACATATATGTCTCCCACCAGGCACGGGAGGGTTAACGATAGGGTTGCCAACTGTCCGGTTTTTAAGTTATATCCAATCAATGGAATGAGAGTTCAGATTTTTTAGCAACGTTTCTGCGTTTCAAGCGCCTACAAACGATCGCGAGCGCCACCTAGTAAAGCCATCTAGTAGATGATATCTATCCTCCTATGATATCCATATATATTAAAAAATAAAATAATAGTTTATTATTTTATTCTGTGAAATCTTGTTTAGAAAATTGTTTGGAAATTAATATTGTAAATAAATTCTTGTCATATTTTGTATTTAATGTAACGTTATGATTATTATTTCTCTCCGGTCTAGTCCGGTTTGGATTTGATTACCGAAGAAGAAATGTCCGGTAATTTTAACTTTTGGACTTGGCAACCCTAATTGACGAGCGGACGGCAGGGCCGCGCGATGAACCGCGATTTCACGGACGGCGCGCGCGCGCTGAACAATGCGCGCGCGATGAACAAACGAGAAGTTAATTGGACCTGTGTGTTTCTTTCTAGGCAGAAGTATGAGACGCGTTGGAGGTACGTTTATTAGCAGATAGCTTACATTTTCAGGAGTACTACTGTACTGCCATTACTACTGCTACTACTACTAGTACTACTGCTACTATTACTACTAGTACTACTACTGCTATTATCACCACTACCACTACTACCACTGTGGATTGTTGCATCTTGGAGATATGCCCGCATGCTTCTTGGCTCTTTATCCCTTATTTATCGCGTAGCCGAAGCTCCCCAGCATCTCTCGACACACTGGTGTCGGCCACGAATTTCGTTCCACGCTGTTAGACCGATTTTCATCTCGAGTGTCTCGAGAAGAGCATACACTCCGCGCGGCGGCGTGTCGGGCTTTTACTCGGCGCATAAGTCGTCCGTCTCGAGAGCGGCGTAGCGACCCGCTGGAAATACGCAACGTAGCTTTATGAGGAACGCACGTGATACATCGGCTTGCGCACGATCGTCGCTGGCAAGAGCATGGCAAGAGCAACCCGCGTCGGCCGCTCTTAGGGCAGGTTGTTCCAACTTCTTCTTGTTAAGTTAACTGATAGTTAAATCATATGTCTGTCTCTTTGGTTTTCCTTCAATTTAAACGAAGACGGATACACTGATTTAACTTTATCAGCTAACTTACCAAGAAGTTGGAACACAACCGGCCCATACTTCGTATCTTCAGACTGGGGAGAAGGGAAACACAGCAGAATTCGCTACCGAGCTGCTCGTATGAACTTTCTCGAGACACACGGTATATATATACATAAATATATGCATGTGATCGATATATTCCATAGATGAGCTGATACGTGAGCAGAGTGGTAGGTGGTCGAGTAATTTTTCGCAACTTCAGTATATCCATCATGATCCATCAAGACAGATTTTACTCGTACAGACCCTCTGATTATATAGTCCTCTCACGTGTCCACTGGGATGCATGCCACCACTTGGTAGATGACCTCTTCGTAGGAAACAAATTAGATTATGCATGACTGATTACACCGTACGTAAAAGAAAAGTTTATTCGTCACGACGGCGAAGTCTGTTTTCTGTTACTACGCGAGTGAAAAATCAAGATGGGATCGATCGTGAGGATGTTTATCGTAGATCGCGAAGCCGAGAGCAATCGAGATGCCAAGGTCGTAACATGAGTCGCGAGTTTGAGAATATGAGATGGAATAAAAGATGGAAGGGGGAGAGAGAAGAGACAGAGAGAGAAAGAGAGAGGATTCGTGCTGATTCGGTGCTGATTCATGCGTCGTCAAAATTGCAGACAGATGTTGAAGAAGCACGAGCCGGTGTACCAGGCGCTGTGGGCCGGACCTTGCGACTTTGACGAGGTGCTGATCAGCCCGGTGATGATCCAGGACCACATGCCGGACAACATGCTGCGGGCGCTGAACAAGGTAAGCCAGGCGGACGCGATCGTTCGGCAAGTGAAGCGTTCGCAGGCACCGCTAAGCCGGACCCCGTCGGTGAAGCCGGGCCATTACGAGCCGCTGGAGGAGACCACCGACGGGCCCGACGTTCTCAGCGAGACGGTGGTGGCGGCTGTCGATCGACGGGATCGACGGACAGCCAGGAGCACGGACGCGGTTGACGATCCCGCCCGATGCGCAGCCACTACTCGGCCGGATAACCGCGCGGTTAGCACGTCGATCGTCGTCGACGTGGAAGTGCACGAGACACGAGCGGAGGCGCATTAACCATGACGACGACGACGACGACGACGATGATGATGATGATGATGATGATGATGATAATGATAATGATAATGATGATGATGATGATGATGATGATGATGATGATGATGATGATGATGATGACGACGATGACGACGATGACGACGACGACGAGTCGATCTCCTCCGTGCAATCTCTCCCCCGCGATCACGATCAAACCCCCTCGAAAGGGGGGATTTCGAGAGAGAATGCGCCAAGGGAGAACGAACTGGCGCAAGGGGATGTTCAGCCGCGACTTGAACGCGGTTGTCGCGGAGTTTGAGGACGGATCGCCTCGAACGATCGGATAGATTCGTTGTCGGGATATTCCACAGTCGCGCGACGGATCGTCCAAGAGACTCGCGTATCGCGCCGGCTAGATTGTAATTGTACAGCTTACTCGTTTAGTTGATTGCACATCGAGATCTCTTTGATGTGTGTATGTGAGTATTATATGCAAGCATCATATATATATATATATATATATATACATACAGGGTGTCCGGGATCTTTTGGAAACGAAGAAATTATGGAGATTAATCAGATGAAACTGAGAAGAAGAGTCAAGTATCATTTTGCGAAAATTCGCCATAGTTATTAAATTATTAATGATTGAAAATTACCACTTTGAAAGTTTGCATACTCATTTGCAAAATGGCAAAGGACATTTTTATCTAGAATGGCTTAATCTACAATTATATGACCCTAGATATTATCCCTAGCGATACAGGATCAAGATTCAGGATTCAAAGTTCAATATACTTATATCTATCGCTAGACACAATAGCCGTCATACAACTATGATTAGGTCATTCTGAATGAAAAAGTCCTTTACCATTTGGCCGCCATAACTACGCAAACTTTCAAGTTATCAATTAAGAGAGCCTCTAGATATAGTAATTTTCAATCATTGATAACTTAACAACTATTGCGATTTTTGCAAAATGGTACGTGACTTTTCGTCTCGGCTTGATCTGATTAATCTTCTCAATTTTTCGTTTCCAAAAGATCCCGGTCACCCTGTATATGCACGTATATATGAGAGCGCGCGAGAGTGAGTGAGTACGTATGTATGTGAAGATTATTTATTGGCGCGTTATGAATTAGCGTAGAACGTAGTCGTAGAGGCGTGACAAGATCTCGTATAGTTTGCCGCTAGTATAATCTCTCGTTTACGTAATCGCATTGTTTACTTTCATCACCCGGTGCTCTTTAGCGTTCAAGTAGTGCCAATCTGTTTTGCGTGTTATGCTTTGGAACGATTGTACATACATATGTATAAGTAGAAGCTGCTGACTCGGCGTGGAGAGACGAGACGGTGTAGAAAGCTTCGGTGGAGAGATGAATGAAAATCGCAGAGTCAGTTCGGCATTTCGACCGCGGCACTTCGCACTTTTTTTCTTTCTCAAGATGATTAGTTCGACGGTCGTCATTGTTCGAGAGATCAGCTGGTATTCTCGTGTTGGAGTGATATCCGAGTTCGCGACGACGGACGGCGTGTGACAAATGCGAGAGGAATAAGTTCCGGCTGCTTTGAAGAGATATTTTTAACTTTCGATTTCATTCAAGCCCTTACGTGTCCCCCGAGGCAGAACGTGATTCCTTATCAGAAGAACCCTCACCGGATGAGTTCCTTTTGCTGAAATTGCTGAGGTAATAACGCCTCCTCTCTGGAAGATCTTTAAACGGAATGTGAGGCAGAAGAGGTTTCGATGTACCTCGTTTCGAGCGAAGAGAAGAGAACTCGAAGAGAAGGAGTCCTCTGTCTTCTTCTCGAGGGGAATTTGGCCGATGTAACGACGAACCGTCGAAACGCGCCCGTTTTAACCCTTTCACTGCTGAATTAACTTCCCTTGAGAGGATTATTCAAATATTTGGTAGTCCTACGTTTTTTTGGATCGCTGATTACAAATCTAAAGTCAGATTTGCAAAATTCAAAATGGCGGACTCAATATGGCGATCATGATGTGACAAAATTAATGAAAATTCCAATTATTATTAAATAATGACCAGGCCGTAATAAGAACATATGATTCTAGATGACAGAACTCGATCGAGCTGGAAAAAATTTACGTGGGAAAACGTTCAATGGTGCATATTTATGCTTACTAGAGATTAAACATTCATTTTTGAGTAAAATAATATTGATAGTATGGATAAGAGATGGGGAGATCCAGAATGAAAAAAACTAGGAAAATAGAGCTAAAAAGTGCAAAAAAATCAAATTTCGGCCGTTTTTGTAGAAATACTTGTTTATAAAAGAAAAATCTAACTTGCAAAAGAATACTGAAAAAGATATATGTTCTTGTACAGCATCAGAAAAATATTTGGTGAAAAATTTCAGACCTCTACATTCAATACTCTCCAAGGAATCGATTTTTCCCTAAAATAAGCACTTTTTTCAACTTTGATTTGTTATAAATAATGACAAATGAATAACTGGGTATAAAAACCTATTGGAGTATGTTGAATAACTATGTTCAGTTATTTTGGAAAATTCAAATCTCCGATTAGTTCTTCAAAATTATGTGATTTACAAGGTAAAATTGAATCAAGAAAAGGTGGGAAGTATACTCCCCACTAACAGTGAAAGGGTTAAGCGAATGTAACAAATATTCGCAGTTTGGATCGCGTTTCAAAGTAAACTCGAATCAGCACTCTGCTTATCGCGCGCGGCCGAGCCGACTTGCGATTCGCGTTCGCTCTTTCGAGCATCGCACGGATAGTGATTTCGCTATTGTCTACGATATCGCTACCTCGCACAATACGCGTACGCTGAGTATTCTTGTACTTACTACTATCCCCGACATTATCGCCTAAGTAGAGTAATAGGACTGACATGCATGCCCTCGTACAATGCATGAACACTGTTATCGTCTGTGGCCGAAAGTGGCTAACCGGCGGCACGCGAATTCACCGATCGTTTGCACGCGAATGTAATCGTTACGCGTACGTTCGTTACGTAAAGCACTAATCTCGCACAGGAATCGCTTCGCTTGGAACGACCACGATGCAAAGTTCGATCTGTCGTCGCGGCAAGTTCACGTCGGGAAAAGCTGATTAATCTTCTCTCGTGGGAGAAGTCTCTTCTGTTCGGAAAAAGACAACCCCGATGATTTATCGTCGACTTATCATCGATTATTATTACTTTCCAATTAATCCTAATTTTAATTAATCGTGCTTTTGCGAGCCAATATTATTGTGCAATCGGCGAATCTGTCGACACGCTGATGATTTCGGTGCGCAACGTTTTGCGCTTGAGTAAAACGCTTGAGTAGACCAAACACTACGGAGGAATGCAACGCGATAGATAAATGCTATTCGCGATATATTCGCGCACTTAATCGTAAGTTAGCTTCGTCGACTCCACATCGATTACATACTTCATTTATCGTTATACACGCTCAGTTGGTTGCGTTGGTTAAATTTATAGGTAAATTAGCGAGACGCGGCGAATGTTGCCACCGTGACCGATGACCGTCACGATGACGGTGAATGTATCGCAGCGGACAATTTTTTTCCCCCCAGACACAAACCCGCAACGACCGATTGGATTCGACACAGTTAATTAGACAAAAAAGTTGACCACTGTCGGCACGCTCACGGAAGTGAACGCCATGTACGCGTGCGCGTCTCTCTTTCTCTCTCTCTCTCTCTCTCTCTCTCTCTCTCTCTCTCTCTCTCTCTCTCTCTCTCTCTCTCTCTCTCTCTCTCTCTCTCTTTCTCTCTCTCTCTCTCTCTCTCTCTCTCGCGCGCGCAAAAGATCATTCATTCTTCCATCTCTCCATTCTTCTCTCTTCTCTCTCCTCCTCCTCCCTCTCTCTCTCCATCTCTTCTATCTATTGCACGCAAAACGACTATAGAGTACAAAGAATACGCGAAACGAAGACACATCTGTCCGCGATCGACACAAACAACAATTTTAGATTAACACGATAGAGTGCTGCACAAAGTCAGTTAGTGTGGAGAAAAGTAAAAAAAGAAAATTACCCGCACTCTCGCCGCGCACTCGGCGTTGGTGTTGGCCGATTTCCGAATACCCGGCTGATCCCCGCCGCGCGCGTGCTCGAAGCTCGGAGCGCGTCGAGCGAGCGGCGGGAGCAGCGCGATTCGATATGTTTTTCTACGGCAGTCGCGAGTCTACAAGCGAGAGTGAGCCGCCCGCAGCCTCTTGCCGCCTCTGGCTGGTGCTAGTCGTTTTGGATGCACAGTTCCGCAGCAAATCCGCTCTGTATAATTTGCGATTGTACGCCACTTTCGACCAATATATGCATATATATATACATATATATATATATATATGTATATATATACATACATACTTTCTGCCACAGAAACGACCGTTGTTGTTCATTCGACGAGGCTTCCCGATAGCTTCCCGAGTCTCGTCGCGCCGAGACGCTCGACGATGCCGCGCGACCGAAGCGTATTTTAACCCTTTGAAGCATGGTATGGCATATACAGGGTGTCCCATTTTAATCCGGCCGGCTGAATAAAATTCGAGGATATTTTCCAGAAAAAAATGTCAGACAAATGTTGCTCAGTTTTAAGGGGGACATTCGATGCCATCAACAATTTTGACCTCGGGTGAAGGGTTCAAGGTCATTCAAGGTCAACTTTTTTTTCTTAAATGGGAACCCCTATTTTTCACATCGGCAATCGATTCTACGTAAAAAAAAATGAAACTTTTGTCTGAAGCATTTTTTTTATAACGCAAACTAATTTCACTTATTCAGCCTCCAAAATTGAAATTTTCAAACTTTCTGAATTTTTTACTCGAGAATGGTGGGGTTTGGGGGGAAATTGCAGAAGACAAAAAGTTCTTGGAATGCTGCAAGGAATTCACTCGAATTTTCGCATAGTTGATCGTGCACTTTTTTCCGCCAATGTTCTACCTGTCAGGAGGTACCTCGAAAAAAGTGCACGATTTGATGATTTTGAAACTTTCAAAAGTCGGTACAAATAGCGAGATATCGTAAGTTAAATATTGAAAGAGTTATCAAGTTCTCCTCAAATATCTCAAAAAATATTAGACAAATAAAAAAATATTTTATTATAATAGACAACAGTTGTTCAAATTAATTGGTAGTAAAAAAGTGTAATAAAAAATAGGGTTCCCATTTTTTAAAAATGCAAGTTGACCTTCAAATGACCTTCAAGGTCAAATTTGAGGTCACAAGAAAACAGAACTTTATGAACCCTAAAACTTTTGTTCGGGTTATTTTTCCCTATAATGCATAGATTCTGAGATAGGAGGGGGGTCCATTACTTTTGGAAAACTTGGTATATTAGCCGTCTACGCTGTGGAGAAACGCCGCCGCGTCCGTCGTGGATTCGTTCCCGTGAATATCCGGGTTCGCTTCTTCAGGGAAAGGAACCATTTGCGAAGGTCAAGTTCGAATCACTAAGGACGCGCTAGATGAACGCACTTCGCGACGCGTATATTCGCGTCTGTAGATTTTTAATTTGTCGCAGGCGGTCGACGCGTTAACGAGAAAGCCGAAGAGAACTCGGCAGCGTCTTCGAGCGTCTCGCGCGCCTCGAGTCGTGCGCAAAGATCGATACGAGCGATCGACTTTGACTCCGCTCGCTCATTTAGACTTGATTTCTTTGTAGGCTTAATTTGCGCTGGTTGAAGTAGCTAATTATACTTGTGTTCGCCGTACGAGATCTGGCCTTTCTCTCTCGTCGTATTACTGTTATGTGGGTATGTGCGTGTGTGTGTGTGTGTATGATTATACTACTCTCTGCCGCATAGTTCCCGCTGTCTGTGTGCGCTCTCTTTTTCTCTCGACACTCAACGACTCCGTACAGACTCGAGATTCCTCGCTTTGTCCCTCTCGAGTGCAGCGGGTGCACTGCAAAGAAACAAACCGTCTCTTTACCTGCAAGATAACGCGCGGGAATAATAGAGAAGCCGAGTTACACAAGTCATGCAGACGCGCGATGTCTTCTATTGGATAGAGAGAGAGAGGGGGAGAGAGAGGGGGGAGAGAGAGAGAGAGAGAGAGAGAGAGAGAGAGAGAGAGAGAGAGAGAGAGAGAGAGAGAGAGAGAGAGAGAGAGAGAGAGAGAGAGAGAGAGAGAGAGAGGAGAAAACAGTTGGATCCGATTGAACGCCGAGACGTCATCATGACTCACAGGCCACAGGCATAAGTAATTATTGTACCTATACAACAGCATGTTTCTTCAACGTGGAGACGTACATAATTATATTTGATTTTACATACAACTATATACACGAGCGTAAATATATTCTCACCCGGGAAGCCGCGTCTGCGAATTATGCGACGGTTTCGCCGCGGAAATCTTCTCAGTCCGCTTCGTCGCGATCGGGCAGAGTCTTCGGGAAGTCGGGATGATCGGTCTCGCCGCGAGACGAGAAAGTCCGAGAAGAAGCGCGCCCGTGGCGATATTCGTGGGGGACTCGGCCGGACCAAGCTGGCTGAGAGTGTGTGCGGTGTGGAGCAGGTGTTGGCGTGCCGAGATCGAGATCGAGATCGGGGCTACGCGGAGGGCGGCGCGGTGCTCGGTGCTACGGATACGGACATCGCGGTAATAGACACCGCAAGCAGCGACCTCAGCGGCTCGGCCCTCGCCGATCAAGGTCTGCCCTCGCACGTCCTGGTGCTTCATCACCATCAGGCTGCACCGGCTGCGGACGGCGCCCCCCACGTGACCGCAGCAGCGTGCTCCTCGCGCCGCGACACAAGGTACTTGGAGCCGCCGCCGCCACGAGGACGAGCTCGAGACCACGAGGGCGAACTCGCGTGAACTCGCTGGGATATCATCCCCGCGCGCGCGCGCGTAATCTCGAGTAAAACCGAGTCGGGGTCGAACCGCGAGCCCCGAGGTCTTCTCGTTGATCGGGACGAGCTTGCGCGAGATCTCTCTTTACAAAACAGGGTAAGCACTTCCTGGCGCAACGTTGATCGTCGTGGATCGAAAGGCATCACATTGTATTGTAAACATATTCGTTGAATCAGGGGGCTGCAAAAGTTCGTCGGTGACTTCTTTGCTCGATGGACGAGTCGTTTTCATCAACCTCACCGCAGCATAGCTTTATCTCAGGGACAGACATCATTCTGGGGCCGGTTGTGCCTAACCCACTTCTTGTTAAATTAACTGATAGTTAAATCATACATTTATCTTTGTCTTTCCTTCCAATTTAGACAAGGATAGACATATGATTGAATTATCGGTTAACTCTTCAAGAAGTTGGAACAACCGGCTCTTAGGGATACTGCGATATCTTGGGAATATACGAATGTCCGTTGTTTTAGATCCTACAGATATCCTACGGATATCTTTTTTAGCAACTTTGGTTCCTTTTCAGAAACTTTTAGTTTCCAAAAATTATTAGATAACCTAAATGAGATATCCGTGGGATATCTGTGGGATCTAAAACAACAGACATTTGTATGTCTCCAGGATGTTGTAAGACGTCCTTAGGATAACGTGCGTTGTGCGGGACGTCTCGAAGCCCCAAATGTAATTGTCATAGCCCTGACTAACAACTGAACAAAACAATAATAAAAAGAAGAAAATATTCACAATGTCGTAGAAGTAACGTGGCGAAGATCCCTCGAGAACTTTTCGCAGGCCCTGTCGAATACATACATATACATACACACACACACACACACACACACACACACACACACACACACACACACACACATACACACACACACACACACACGCGCGCGCGCATGCACCGACACGAATGCATGCGCATCACGCATTGACCGATCATGTCGTTCTCATTGTGCACTCGCCGCTCGACTAGAGCCGATAATTGCTCCACTGATGACTCCTAGAGTGGACTTTAGCGAGAGTATCGTCTAGCTTGCATGTTGGATGTAATTACGGTCGATCCTTCGTTAATCCATAGCAGCGGTGAATCATAGTGTTTCCACGGAGAACGTGTGTCCGTCCTTCTCGCGATCAAGTTCCCGTGGAAGAGAGAAAGAGGATTGCCGGGCAAGGCAGTCGGGATTCATTACGCGACCCCGGAATGTCGTCCGCGTGAGATATCTTGCAGTTGCTTTCCGACCAGATTTGCGTAAATTGACCGTCGACGTTGATTTGCGGTCCGCGCGCGCGCGATATTCCGTTCGCGAGAACCTCAAGAAGAGATCGCTCGCGGGAGAAGAGGAGCGATCGAAAGCGGCGAATCTCCATTTCTGCCGAAAGTTTCAAACCAACGCGACATGCGACGAGGACCTTCTCCCTCTCCCTTTGAAGTTTACGAATACAGAGTCAGACACGCAAAGTCAAGCGCAAGGTCGGTCGATAAGAACTCTGCGAGGGGGAGTTATCCGTCAAGACAGTCGCAAATATGCGCGAGCTGCACGGCGGCCCGGCGAAGACCCGGGATGTAAAGTTGCAGGTACAAATTTCGCGGTCACTTTCCATTGTCTCTTCCGTTCGATCGACTCCGACCGATTCGCCTGGTCTGAACGGAGCAGAAACTCCGCTTAAACCCGGAATTTCTACCAACGGCCGGTTGTTCCAGCTTCTTGTTAAGTTAACCGATAGTTAAATCATACATCTGTCTTTGTTTTCCCTTCAACTTAGACAAAGGCAGACATATGATTTAACTATCGGCTAACTTATCAAGAGCTGCTTCTTCCAACTTCTTGGTAAGCTAACTGACAGTTAAATCATATGTTTATCTATTTTCTTCTCAGTTTAGAGCCGGTTGTTCCAACTTCTTGGTAAGTTAATTGATAGTTAAATCATATGTTGTTTGTCTTTGTCTTTCCTTCAATTTAAACGAAGACAGACATATGATTTAACTATCGGTTAACTCAGACGAAGACAGACATATGATTTAACTATTAGTCAGCTTATCAAGGGCCGGTTGTTCCAACTTCTTGGTAAGTTAACCGATAGTTAAATCATATGTTATATCCTTGTTTTTCCTTCAATTTAGACAAAGACAGACAAATGATTCAACTATCAATCAACTTACCAAGGAATTGGAACAACCGCGGTCCCAAGACCGGCGCTTTCGCCTCCATTCGCAATGTCCTCGCTCGCCGGAGGAGGGGGGGGGAGGGAAGGGGGTTGACTAACGCGACGCGCGCGATGAAAGTCTCCCGGGCGTCGTCTGCTGACGATTTGCACCTGCGACTTGACGAACGACAGGCATTAGCAGCCTTGCACTATATACCGCGCGGGCGCCGCGCGTATGTCAGGTTGTGACGACCCTGGGACCGGCGAAGCCGCAGAGGCTGGTGTCCGGCCACGCGTCGTCCACGGAGGCGTCGGAGGCGCGCGAGCAGCAGGTCGAGGTGCAGCTGGAGCTGGAGGCGCAGGAGCAAGAGATGCGGGCCTTGCTGTCGCCGTCCAGCCCGGTGAGATGCCGGACCCTCGGCGGTGGCAACCTGGCCGGCACGCCGCCGCACCGGCTCTGCCTGGAGACGAGCTTCACGTCGCTGCAGAGCCCGACCGACCTGCCCCAGGCTGGCCGGGAGCTCAGCGTCGACTCCAGGGGCATCCCGTGGGAGTACATAAGCCTCGCCAGCGAGCTGCTCAACACGCCGCGGCCGGACGACGGCAAAGCGTAAGGACGATGAACGCGCGCGCGCGCGGAGTCGATCGAAGAAGCGCGGCCGAGGAAAGAGGAGAAGAAGAGGAGACCGATAGCGAAGCGAGGCGACGGCGATGGCGCGTTCCGCACCGCCGCGGAATCGGGCGTGTCGGGCTCGCGTGTGAATTTACGCTCTCGCGATGTCCGCCGCGCGACGTTTTCGACGTAACACGCGCTCGACCGGGGCAATCATATTGTCGCACACATCCGCTTCTCTACATGTCGCTCTCGAACTCACACGGCGATTCAGCTTGCTCGTTTCACGCTCTCGCTTCTCTCTCGCTTAGAGCTCTTTGAATCCTCCTCATCAGTCGCGTCATGAATGCATCTTCGCGCACCTGGAAGCCCGGGAGCGCCGTGATCGCGGCGAGATACCGCTGGGTCGCGAGCGATCATGGCGCACGATCACCACGGGTAACCGCGACGTCGCGCAGGAAGTGTCCCGTGCCAAGCGGCGCGACGTCCTTCGGACGCTCGCGTCGTTTGCATTTGCAGGCCTGAGTAATCAGCTCTTGTTTCTCCCCCGCTCTCCCTTCCTCCCTCGTCGACGCGAAGGTTCGGCCGCCGGCACGATTGGGACGAGCGCACGGCGCCCTTGGCCACCCCGGAGACGCTCTCGGAGGCGTCCAGCAGCCCGCCGTCGCCGGTGCCGGCGCCCCGGCCGATGCGACGCACCCCGAAGATCCCGGGAAACTTGTCAACGGCGGCGGACGACCTGAAGAACAATCTGCACTACGCGATGCTCTCGGCGAGGAACTACTTCCTGAGGACGGGGGAGCACGCGGGCAGTAACAACGGCGGCGGCAGCGACAACAGCAGCAGTGGGAACAGCGAGGCGAGCTACGAGAGCGCCCGGAGCCTGGCCGCCGCCGGTCTTCCGCCGCCTGTGCCGAGACGACGGGATTCCGTTACCGTCAGAAGGTGATTCTTACGTCCTCCCCGGATGTCGTCGCGGGCGTCCCGAGACTCCTGAAAATGTCGAGCATACTTGAGGAAATGGGACAACTTCAGGATGGTTCTTCTTACAAGGAAGTAACCATAGGGAAGTCGGAAATTCAAAGGATTTGTGTGGAAGTAAAGTAAAAAGTTATCCGTAATGCAAAACTATTTTTTGTCCGTGCGGAATTCCAGTTTCTGACGGGGTGAAACCACCCTTCGAGGGAAAAATCATTTTCATTTTTAACGTATATCCTTTAGAACACGAGGCAAAAATGGTTCATATGAAAGTTGTAGTGTACCATATTTCATACTCTTTGTAACTTCAGATACTTTGTATTCAGATTTTGCGAAATTAGGGGAGGGTGGAGGGAGGGGGTTTCCAAAATGTTTCAATTTTTTATCGTGTTTTAAAAGATGCGCTAAAAATAAAAATGATTTCCTTTTTTCGAAGGGTGGTTTTGCCCCCTCAAACTGGAATTCCGCATGAACAAAAAATAGTTTTGCATTACGGATGAACTACCTCACTTCTTTCACACAATGTTTCAGTTAATTCAGTTCAATTTTTTGAATTTCCGAGTTCCCTATGTTTCCTTGTCAGACAAAAGACGCCTCAGACAGCGTCGAAAGCAGAAATCTTGATATTATCATCTTCCACGTGATTGACGACTTTCCAAATTTGTCGAGGATCCGGATCCGGTCGCAATCCGGATCCTGATCGCTGAACCGCCGCGCCGTTTCGGGCTCATCGCGGCTTGTATGCTTGCAGAGAACAACGGATGTGCACAGCAGCATGCTGCAGGGACGACCTGTCGGAGAACTCGTCGACCCGCACGTCTTCGCATTCCTCGAGGAACTCCCACACGTCGCATCATCGTGTGCAGGTGGAGTTGTACGAGGAGGGGAACGACACCAACGGCTCCAGCTTGGACTTCTACGAGGCGAAGGTATTGGCGGGGACTGCCATCGACTTCTTCACTTTGGACGCACATTATCGTGCGACTGATAATCTCTCGCGCTCTTCAGGGTTCCTCCGGCCAGCGCGGCAGCAGCAACGACGTCTTCCTCAGCGTGCGCAGCTCGCCGGAGTGCAAAGGGCTCATGGCACCGGCGACGGACCTAGGCGCCGAGTGGAAGAAGCGCTTCGACGCCACGGCCGGCGACGCCTCGTTACCGCTTCTTCGGGGCCTGTCGCCTACGCCGACCACCGGCCAGCACAACTCGCCGTTCTTCAGCGCCAAGCGGAAGAAGTATGTGTACCCTATCACGCTGGTGGGCCGCGGCGAGAGCAGCGTTTAGTCCGCGGAGAAGGGTCGTCGTCGACGGTCGAACGAGGAAATCGGCCGGAGGCACTCGGTGTATCACTCAGTACGACGCTCTCTTCAGCTTCTGCCGGGAGAGATGTTCGACGCGCAGGGACTTTAGTTTAACAAACTGAGATCAACCCAATCGAGGACCACGAGGCACATTTAGCAGTAGTGACGTCCGACGAATACGCGTGCCAAACTCTATTCTCCTTCTACTTCTGATTCCTCTTTCTCTTCTTCTTCTTCTTCTTCTTCTTCTTTTTCTCTGTCTCTCTCTCTCTCTCTCTCTCTCTCTTTTTCGAATCTCAGGATTTCTATTAGACACCAACTTAAGCTTAAGCGACACGAATGTCCAAAAGATGCGTCAACGACTCGGGATGTCTTCGAGATGCCTTTGAGTCTTTTGTACATTTGGATGATCTGTTGTTGGGTTATCCCGTATCTGTCCCGTTTTGTAGGATCAAATACATACTTTTTCTCGATCATCCATCTTCGGTCTCAGCACGCGATCGCTCGATTATCAAAATTGAATAGAACGTGCTTGAGTAGAATCATTCGTGACTCTTACGAGATGTTCGGTCCCCGTATCGCTATCGCCGTCTTACTATCGTAACGATAAGCAACGGCGGGGTGGGGGGGGGAGACGGGAGTGCGTTTCTCCAGCTAGAAATCTTTCAGTACGATTAATGCGTGTATCGCACGATGTGGCAGCAGCGGCCTACTCTGCATCGATATTGTTTGTTAGGGACACAGTAGAGATCGTTTGATTCTTGTTTTATACATTTCTAAACGCGACTTCATCGGATAAAGATGAGTCTTGCGAACTACTCGTTTCGTTCTCGATCTTTTGATATAGTTTGATATCATTCTTAGTTCATTAGAGAACATGCTCTAACGTACGAACGGATTATATCGCGATAAATTAAGCGTCGATACCCTTTTCTATTGATCTAAGCGCAGTCGAGTTGCTTCAAGTACGAACAGTGGGGAAGGATACAACGCTCGAGTGATGTGCCTCTCGCAAAATGTCATCGCGATTGTATAGTCAGATTCGATGCGATCGTCGAACACCCCGACTCCTTAGGAAGCTTCAAGGAATCGGAACTTCGACGTCGCTGTATTTATGTAAAAAGTAGGCGGGACACACGCGTCGCAGACGCAGCGCTTAACTCTAGTCAGTATAACGTAACCTTAGAAAACTGTAGTATTTATTGATTCCTTGTAATATTTATAGATATCCCCTCGAGAGAAGCTTACAGGACATAGAGAGAGTTGATTCTAATGTAATATAAATTATTTATAAGAAATAAATGATGAATATAGGAGATCATTGGTGTACATTGCATGCACAGTCCTGTCTGCATGTTCCTTCGATGATTATAAAATAAGAATCATTGACACAGTATAGACTCGATATTTGTAACAATAATATATATTATTGCAATGAATCGCAGTGACTTCATTCATTATTAGATATTTCTCTCTCTCTCTCTCTCTCTCTCTCTCTGTACAAAGTAAACAATAACACATTGCATACTTATCGCAAATGTTTAAGGTTTTTTGCACTCACGTGTAAAGAAACATTAACAAAGTGAGTTATCCATGGAACGACACAATAAATTTGCTCACTGCATAGCACTTGCCCACGGTGGCGTCATAGGATGAGGATTTTGTAAGTAAGACATCACCACCGCTGATATGGACAGCATGAAGCAGCTGAGAATCTGCTTGGTGTCCTCGCTGACTCGCGAATTGGCGAAGCTGATGCAGGAGCAGTAAAGAGCCACCCAAGCGCACCATTTTAACCTCATCATCAAGCCGCACATGCTGAATATCATTCCTATGACGTTCATGTAGTCCGGTGTCAAGTCGTCCTGCATCTGAGCCTGATTATTTGAACCTGGTGGTTTGTAGCGAACTTCTTTGTCGGGCCGCCGCGGATCGGTCGAGCTATTCATCTTGCTGGCTGTGATAAGAAATACAGATTGTCAGGTGAAAACCGTAATGAATGATGAACCTCACTGTTTCTAATGTAGCTAAATTGACGAAGAGAGTTCTTGAAGCTATTTTCACTTTGTCTTGACAAAAAGATATATATATATATATATATATCTTGTCTCTTTACAATTGCAGATAGTCTAACAGTATTTGCAAATTCATCGTTGAAATCATACGACTAGAAGCGGAGAACTATCGATATATTCTACCCCACTAATAAACAGACTAGATATACTCACGTGCTTATATACACCAGACAAAATAGAAAATAATTTAAAGAACCATCGCACAAAAGCAACTATCTCTTCTTCTCAATCGTAGTAGGGAGGAAAGACACATCTGTTCTGTATTATGCGCTATACGCAACTTGTCAATGGTTGCTTTTCATCGAGACGATTGTCGCTTCATTGGCTACATATCTGGTCTGTTCTTTGTAGCTGCACTGTTGAACTGGTGCAATAAGTGAGACAAATATAGGTTTTCTCACTCTAGCTTATTGCACCAGTTCAGCAGCGCAGCTACAAAGAACAGACCAATCATCTCGAGACGCAGCCAATAAAATGATGTCGTAGTATATAAAACACCTGACGTAGTATATAAAACACCTGACAGAAGTTTTAAAAAAACAGAGCACTCCACAAATTTGACATTCTATATTGCAGTTTTGCGTTAAATGTACATATATACATGTACATATATACAAAGTCTATCCAGAAAGTATTGTGCTTTAACTTTGAACTTAGAAGTGCTATTGTCAAAAACAGGTATTCACCATAACGGGGTAAGGGGGGAACCTTTATATAAATACCCCCCACCAAACAGTACGCGCAACAGTTGTGTTCACTGTTCAGTCGATAAGGGTACGCTGTTGTGTAAACGTTAAATCTTGTGCGTGCCGCATTTCATAATGACTGAACGCATCGAACAAAGAATCTGTATTAAATTTTGCCAAAAACTTGGCCATTCTTGTTCGGAAACCATCGCTATGATTCGTGAAGTGTATGCCGATGAATCTATGGGTGTTACTCAAATTATATAATAAATCAAACGATTTAAATGTGGTCATATTTCCGTTGAAAGTGACCCTCGTTCTGGCAGACCTGTAACGACAAGAACCCCTGAAAATGTGAAACAAGTTCAAATTTGAATTAATCAAAATCCTCGTTTGACAGTGCGAGAGATAGAGGAAGACCTCAGGGTTTCAAGATCTACAGTTTGGCGAATTTTAAGGCAAGATTTGGGGATAAGCCGCGTGGCTACAAAATTCGTTCCACGGCTACTGACGGAGGATCAAAGGAATTATCGAGTGGAAGTCGCCCAGGACAATTTGAGAACGATCGGAAACAACCCAGAAATGTTCAAAAAAGTTATTACTGGGGACGAGTCATGGGTTTATGATTATGACTTTGAAACAGAAGTCCAATCTTCGCAGTGGAAGACGTGCGAAGAGCAACGACCTAAGAAGGCGCGCCAAAGTCACAACAATATCAAGGCAATGCTCATTGTTTTCTTCGACCAGGAAGGTCTTGTTTACCATGAATATGCTCGAGAAGATCAGACAGTGAGCAAAGAATATTATCTAAAAGTTTTGAAGCGATTACATGACACAGTGAGAAGGAAACGGCCTAATCTGTGGAAAAGTGGCGACTAGGTGCTTCATCACAACACACCTGCCCATTCATCGCAACTTATCCAGCAATTTCTGGTGAAACATGGAATCGGTCAACTTTGCCAGCCCCCTACAGTTCTGATCTAGCTCCGTGCGATTTCTGGCTTTTACCCAAATTGAAAAATCTTCTAAAAGAAAGAAAATTTGATGACATAGAGAAAGTAAAGAGGAATGTGACGAAGCAGCTTTTAGCTATCCCAAAAACTGAATACAAAGAATGCTTCCAACAATGGAAGGATCGCTGGAAGAAAGTTATGGCTTCCAAAGGGGAGTATTTTGAAGAGGATATTGTTGCCATTGACTAGAATTAACTCCTTTCTCCTGCTGCAGCACAAAGTCGGATACTTTCAAGACCGACCTTGTACATACAAATTCTTTAATTTATTATATAATATATAATATATTTTCCTAAGCTTAATATATATACACATGTATAATTATTCTAGTTTTGTATCCTTCCTTAAACTGTTTGCTTTCTTTTTCTCAGAATCATCTGGATCAGTTTCTCCTTTGGTATCTGTACTCAGTAGCCGTAGTTGTTCGGGAGCATTCTGTGGTATCAGGGCAGCTACGACATATCTGCCGTCTTCATTTGCAAAATTGAACACTGTGCATGCTTTAACTACAGACATTACTTCCACAGCAATCTTATGTTTACACATAAGTTCTTGTATATATCTGATATGTGAAAAAGTATATTGTTTTTCAAGACCAATAATCACAAGATCAGGCTTAGGCTCCAGGATAAATAACAATGACAGAGTTGAATCGTTTATATGTTCCCCTGACTCAATGTTCCAACAGAGACCTAGTCTTGGAAAAAGTATTGTTGGTCCTATTATCATCTTATCATTGTTCAAGGTAAATCCTACCTTAAAAGTAACATAAACATTCAATTACAATTGAGAACAATGAATTGACATGTCGTCAAGTGTCAATCAGCTGTAACAAGTGTTATCTCTCCAAGTGAATTAATAAAGCACATCAAGCTCACCTCGTCGCATTTCTGTACCAAGATTCGAGGGCCAATTTCCTTACTGATAAACGTGACGGTTGTCTTACCAGGGCCTTCATATGCAGCTGCACACCGTGCGAGAGACGTGACATGTAAATTCCTATAAAAATTGTAAACACTTCAAATTATCGACTGGGTTTTTTCATGAGACAATCGGAGCATAGGGACGAAAGATCATAACGAAGCTCGCTACTTTCTCTCGCGATGTTGAATGAAGAATCAGCTGTTTTCGTAATCGGTGCGACAATCGGCGAGGCACCGATTCTTGAATGTTAACCGCGAACTTGGAGTGTTACGTACCTGCAGCTCCGCAGCGCTTGTCTCAATTGACACAACTTGCCGGTCACATTCATCGTGTTCAGTCAAAGTACGCGTGTTTTCCCAATACAAATGTGTGGTAACGCAACACGTCGAGATTAGAAGCAAGTTGAAGTTAAAACGCACCGCATTTACGTCATCGCAGTTACAGGTTAGGATCCATCAGTCGTATGATGGTCTCTCTCTGTTTCCTTCGCTCCCTCTATTTCAGTCTGTCTCTTTGATTGGCCGGCGAAGCGCAAGTTGCATTCTTTCAAAATTCAGCCTTGGAATCGCTCTCTGATGCGAATGACGCGGCACTTGGAAAACCGGAAAGGAAACCAACGATCAGCTGTGTGTGTATCATTCTTTCTTTTTTTCGCGAGGTGTCCGCGTAAACTCGTCGGACGGCTCGTCTGCATCGCGAATTATAAGCGCATCATGGCGACGCGCGGTCACCTGCGGCGGTCGCCCCTTCCCGTTTTTTCGGTATATTTTTAGCAATATCGCGTATAAATACTCCATCGCACGGATACGTTATTTTAATGTAACACCGATGGTCATCGATCGCGACGAAAATGAACAAGGGCTGCTGGAAGTTCGACGAGGAGGACAAAGGTGAGCGTGCGACACGTTTTCTCTCTCTCGCTCTCTCTCTCGGAAGATCCGCGAGAATGATCTACGCGGGATCGCGAGAGTTCGCAAGATCGATATTCCGTCCGGAGAGAGGCACTGCGTGTTTTTGCGGCTCGCGGCAGCCGACAGTGCTCCCAAATTGCACGCAGATTCACGTGGAAGGCGCAGAATTGCGCGTCGATTCTGCGTCTTAATCGGACGACCAAGTGAACGGCTGTCACTAGAGATACGATACACGCGACTGTCTCATATCGCATGTAGTGAAGCGACTTTTATTCTCGATATGTCTGCTCGGTTTGCTAGCCCCCTTTTCTTTTTCTTTTATTCGCCGCTCGACGCGGAAAATAAAGCCGGTAATATGAGGTGAACTCCTCTTGGAGTACGTGAGCGCGAAAACTCGCGAAGATTAATCTATAATCAGAATCGACATTAATATAGTCTAAAAATAATTTGCATTTCAAGGTAAACGTAAAAATAGGGCGTTAATATGAGGGGAGAGAATACTGGGTGGTGCTGTTAAGTATAGTGAATAGGTGATGAGTTTGCAATTTGTTGTACAACTAATGAAACTTTCTTTTCTCCGCAAAGCCTTGTACATAGACCTGGAGGAGGAGGACGCAGAGGAGGGTAAGACGTACAGCTCTTGGGATCAGACCCCTGACATATTGTTGGAAGAGATATTTTCATACTTGACAATTCGTGAGCGTTACTATGCATCCTTGGTGTGCCGTGCGTGGTATCGTGCCTTTAAACTACGAAATGTATGGTCCACTTTCACCCTGGAGGACACCACCCTCACAAGGGGCAAGTTCAACTATTACAGCGGCTGGCAGTATGTCCTAGATCACATGAGAACGTCCACCTGTTTGAACAAAGTTGGAAGGAATTTCCGGACACTCATATTTGAGCCCATGTTGAATTTCTACAATCTTTATGAGTTCATGAACATGATATCGTGGTATGCCGAGAGACAAGGCTCAGACAACACCTCCGTGGCTGGTGTGGGTACTTACATACGAAGGCTTAAATTTACCTTTCCGTGTAACATGGCGAATAGGGATTTCCCTGATCGAATCAGACTCTTTGGCACAGGCGGCAAGCTGCTGGAAGCACTCAAGAGGCTCATGAGAAATTTGCAAAATCTTAGGTGTCTTGAGCTGATTGACCTGATGCTCGACAACAAAGAAGCCTTGCACCTGATGGACGACATTTGTACTAATTGCACTCAGACTTTGTCGAAGTTGGTGCTGATAAACACCACCCGTTACAATTGCCCGTTGTTGCATGTGGGAGTATTTGTTAATTTAAACGTAAGTTTGAAATGCCAAAGGCCACACTTGAAGGCGTCTCGTGCGCTGCTTGATCGTAGGAGTATAATGTCTCTTTGTCCAGGTCTTGGTAATAAGTCCGCAGAATCTGCACGAGGACATAATAGAGCTGATAGGCTATACGAAATTGCAGCACTTACATATCTTACAAAATCGATACAGTGCGAAGGACACCACTATAAGATTGGTAATTTTTCCTCTTCTCATTCGCCTCACTGGCGATTTATATGTTGACGCATAATTGTATAAAGTGATTACATATTAACACAGATGGAATATATCCATTGCGAGTATCTGATTTCAGCCAAAGAGATCCTCGTGGGTGAAAATGAGGGCGCACAACCCACACCTGAAGGTACATTTCGAGGTGGAGAGTCACAATTCCACAGATATTCTCTTGCCCATCGACCTGCTGGAACATAGTGCTATACCCTGTCACAGTATAATATTGGATAATTCGAAGATACAGGTGAGCAAAGTGATAATTTGCAAACTTGCAGATAATGCAGTAAAATCGCCGTTCAAATCAGACATACACAACATTGATATCAGATTTCTTCTTATCAGGTCAGAAAGTTCACTTTATTCACACTTTATTCGGCAATAATGTGAATAAACTTGACTTTATAAGAAATCGAAGCTTTCATTCTCACGAAGTCAAAAAGTTTACACTTTATTTATACTATTGTCCAAAATAATGGAAACTTTTTGACTCTATAAGTGGAATCAAGTAACACAACACAATGTATGTTGTTTGATTTCATCACGCTGCAAGATCTTTACGGGCTTATTTTGTACTCTTCATATTCTTCTTCTATAGCATATATTATCGTCATAGTGATATAATTATCTTTGCAGATTTCACCGTCCACAATACTCACCCACGGAGCGTTCTTCGACTCGACGATACGAGTGTACGCTTTCAAGGGAATAACCAAGTACTACATGAACAGGAGTTTCGCTACGAGATTAGACGAGGCGCTGGTGCAATTCTGCAAAATGTGCCCGCAGCTGCACACACTGGTAGCACTTTGCATTTGAATCGACCTGCCTCTGACTCGCCTATGAACTCACTATCTCTAAAACGCTAGGCTGATGTTAATAACGCCTCTTTGACACGTTGGCATGCGCGCGCTCGTATCCTTCACACCTGTGATAGGCTTTCTAGCAACGTATATGAGTGCAAATTCCTCCCGACTACACTGCCTCAGACTCATTTCAAACTTATTTCACATGTGGATCCTCCCAGGTGAAGATTTTACCTTTTCACATCATATATCTAATCGAATAATAAATAAGTGTAAGCATCAAACACAACACTCTGGAACTCTTAGCTAAAACAGGATCGAGCCATCAGGTTTGTAAGATTCGTCTTGCGTGTGAACTCATGCTCAAAACGGACTTTACACATCACGGACTCGATTCAATTGTAGCGCTAAACACCCTCAATGTATGTGTAATAATCATTAACTTGAATAGAGTTTCTTGCGCGTCGTCGTCGTCGTCGTCGTCGTCGACCGCTACATGCGCACATTCTCCTCGTCAACTTACGACGATACATTTTTCCCCACAGATGATCCGCGACAAGATATCCACGGCCACGATTTTAGAGATTGTCTCTACCGCGAAACGCTTGCGCTGCTTATACGTGCGGCGAAACGTCGTGCTGAAGAGATGCGACAGAAACTTGTCGAGGATTCTCGACTGGTCGCCCGAACATCATGAGTGGGTTAAGGTAAACAGTCGTAGTTACGAGAACACCGAGAGGGAGGTATCGAAGATACTGCGTTATCGATGGCACATGCTGTCCGAAAGAGAATTTAAAGACCAAGCGATCAATATGCACATATAGAGTTTCATCGCGAGACGCTCGTTTCTCGGCGTAAAGAGTGCGCGCGAGAGGGCTTTAAAGAGCCGCGTTAAAAATAACAAAAAGAAGAAGATTCTTTTTATACTAAAACGTCTCTCATGAGAAACAAGGCTGTAGATCGTTGCCCACCTTGACTGAACGCTTATAATGTTACATAGTATTAATGTTTAATTTTATTTCTACGGTACATTATATATATATATATATATATATAAATTGTACAGAAATTATATACCGCATACAACACAAAGAGAGAGAGACACACGATATCTTTGTATTCGAAGCATTATCTCAGTTCTACGAAATCGCAATATCTCATGATAAAAGTGACTGTGATCGATATACTTAACGGCACATGTAATAACTAAACATACGTGTTGGACTGTTCTCTGCGGATGAGCTTGTTCGATGAATAAGCGCAATAGCAATAAAATGGGAGGAAAGTAACATCACATCACACACGCCCATGTTTCTATCTATATTCTCGTTTATTCGAACGTACGTCATTGTAACTTACGTGTAATTATGTACAATGCTGGTCAATATCTCGTGTACACCTTAATTACATATATGCATAGTTACTGTTTAATATGCAAAATAATTCCGACTGATGTTGAAGAAGGTGTATTCTTTTCTGTGCTACATTACTTCCAAACGAGACAACAATTTCATATCCATGGCCGTTATTATAAAATACCATACAATTTGATCAAAATCAACAGATATAGATAACATACACCCGTGAAACAACAGTGATAATCAAAAGTAACAATAAAGCATATCACATTGATCGGCGTTACAGCAGTTCAATAAAATGCTCGATAAAATCCAATTAATTTAACTACGACGAAACACATGACTGTTGTTGATGTAACAGCATTAATGTCGTATGTATACATACTTGACTCTCGCACGCACACACACACACACACACACGCACATATATATATATATATATATGTGTGTGTGTATATATACGTGCTGGATTTTATTTAATATCAGTAAATTGATGTACTTTTTCTGAAATACGAGCAAGTTAGCCGTCACGCGAAATATCCGCGAATGGGGAGTTTGTATTAGCAGCGTGCAAATTTCGATCCGACGATACCGAGGAAAACTGTAATACGCTATCGAATTTGACAATAAATAAGAAATAATTAAGAATATATTTGTATTACACTAAAAGAAGAAGAGTCAAACAACCAGCATGTAGGAGCAGAAGTGAAAAGTGATTACGGCGCCATGGCTGCGGATCGCTTGTCGCGGTTCTTGTTGCGCTGGATCGTGCGCGCTTTGAACGCGGCCGCATTCATCAGCGTCTGCAAAAGTATCGCAAAAATCGCACCCTCTTAGTTTGGCTTCGACCAAGATGAAAAAAGGTGCAACCGCATTTCTCGGAGCCCTTTTCCCCTCCCGAGTCTCACCTACCCTCTCTAATTTGCTCGTTTTCTGGGACGACGGTATAGGTAGAACTTTGTTGCCGAGGTGGAAGATCTCGCGCAGCAGCTGATTCTCGGCGAGATGAATGTTGATACCAGGACCCAAAAGCCGGCAGCAGGCGTTGTACTGCGTCCTCGCGCACCATCCCTCCAAGTACAAGATCTCTTGGCCGAATCTCACGTGCATCTCCGGGACGACATCCTCCTGGAAGAAGCAAGAATACGTACGTCTCGACGCATCTATTCACACTTCACCTTCGAGTGTGTGTGTGTGTGTGTGTGTGTGTGTGTGTGTGTGTGAGAACATATCGTCAGCTTCAGCAACTTGCCTCGATGTAGCGCAGAATGTCTCTGAAATTGGCACGTTGCTGCTTGCGATCCTTCTTGGCTCTGTACTTGTTGGAGTCCGTGGCGAGTTCCTTGAGAATTTCGACGAGGTCCAGTGCCCAGTCCTGCTCGTAGTCGCAGGAGAAGTCGCGGCCGAGCTCGAATATCACAGCCAACGCCTCGCCAGCCGACAAACGCACGTCGAGATGCGGTGACTCCAGCAATTCGCGCAGTCGATTGAGAGAACTGCGAACAAAGTGAGAAACAGCATGGGTGCTCGATCGAGATCGATCGCATCGCGTTCGTCACGATTACTCACGGCATGTAACTGTTCGTCTTGTCGCTCGCGAGCAAATTGTAGATGTCCGCAGAAGTCATGACTGTCAAAAGCAGAGTCCACGACGAGATAGCCGCCGCGTGTAGCGCCGCCGTGTCCGCGGAGATGTTGGCGATCGCGCCGTTCCCCTTCAGATAGGAGCCGGAGAAAATCGACGAGAGCAGCTGCATAATTTCGACGGTATCGTCCGCGTCGTTGCCCGACAAGAACTGGTTCATACTCAGCGCCCAGCAGCACTGGAATCGTTCCGCCGACGTGAGCCACGTGGGGAGTCGAGATCGTCAAGGAGCGAAGGAGTATTCGCATCAGCTGGTCGCTCATGGTCGGATATCCTATTCGAAATTCTCTCAAGTTTATCTTCAAGTTCCGCTCCGTAGCGAAACGATCCGCACAGCGTACTTGAAGATAAGCTTCCGACGATTTTAAATTCAATATCCGACCATGAATGCCGCCTATGATCAGTGGAAGGAAGACTGCGCAACGCTCGTCATCAACGAGAGGACAATATATCTTCCAGTAATTATCAGAAGACAAAGAGCCTCGGCAAGCCCTATGCAAAAAATGCCCGTTTTCGGTACCTCGGTTTTTGAAACTTTTTTTATGCCAAATGGTTACTTACGATGACCCAAAAATCCCTGCAAAATTTCAAGACGAGCATATGCCCTGTTTAAGAAATATAGGGGGTCAAAGTTGACCATGTCCAATTAAAAAATATAGCAGCTTCACATTTATATTCCAATAATAATGTCCAAAAAATTCAGCCGAAATGGTTCTTTTAAGATTTTTGGCTGCTAATTACAAATCTGAAGTCAGATTTTAAAAATTCAAAATGGCGGATCCAATATGGCGGACGAATTTTTCTTAAATTCGTCAGATTCACTTGAAAGTCGTTATTCGGGGGTTTTTGGGGTTCACCAAATACGAAAGAGGTAAAAATCTTGTCATCTTTACTTCTTTTTTGCTTATCACAGCTAACGCATTTAACGAAAGGCATTTTTACTAGAAAATCGAACTTTTTGCAGTAGCGCATATAAAAACTTTTTAAACAAAAAAGCATAGATTTAAGTCATTAGCATGAAAAAACAAAGAGTACAAAAAAAATCTTACCATTTATCATTAATAATATTTTTCAAACAACAATATTTCCAGATTTTCGAAACTGAAACTTTTATTTTATTACATTCGCAAGCGTACGATACAAGTAAGATGTAGGATGGAATGGAATGTTAATGAAATGATCTGCTGATCGTCTTTTGTTTTCAGAGTTTCGTAACTCTAGGCCGAATTCTTTAAAACGAGACTCAGTCCGCTCGACGCTCACCGCTCCTAGGTAGAATGTAGTTCCAATGTGAGGAAAAATAGGTCCATTGTAGGACAAAATAGATTCTATGTAGGGTCAAAGTAGGTTTAATGTAGTGACAAAGAAGATTTAGTGTTGGTTAAAAGTTAGTTAACCGTTAAATTCGTAATCAGCGACCCCAAAAACCTCCGAGTAACGAGTTTCAAGTGAATCTGATGAATTTAAGAAAAATTCGTCCGCCATATTGGATCCGCCATTTTGAATTTTTAAAATCTGACTTCAGCTTCGTAATTAGCAGCCAAAAATCTTAAAAGAACCATTTCGACTGAATTTTTTGGACATTATTATTGGAATATAAATATGAAGCTGCTATATTTTTTAATTGGACACGGTCAACTTTGACCCCCTATATTTCTTAAACTGGGTATATGCTCATCTTGAAATTTTGCAGGGATTTTTGGGTCATCATAAGTAACCATTTGGCATAAAAAAAAGTTTTAAAAATCGAGGTACCGAAAACGGGCATTTTTTGCCGATGCTCTTTCTTAGAATGGAATTCTCTTCGAGTTTATCGAGGTAAAAGCGCCGCCAATGTCTTTCCTCTACACCGACCGTAAGTCATTCCCCCAGACCTATACATCTACCCGAAGAAAAGAAGGAATCGAGCTTTCCTTCCTTTCTCTCTCTCTCTCTCTCTCTCTCTCTCTCTCTTCCAAGATGCAGGTACTTTACCTCGGCGCGAGCAGAAACGGAAGCTGTATTATCGCTGGCGATGAAGGTCAAGGTCGACTTGTGGTCCCTGCAGATCATCTCGGCGCTCTCGAACGCGCCCAGTTGCACGCACAGCAGGGTGCTGAGCCTGGCCGCCGTGGATTGCTCGTCGCCGCGGCCCTTCTTCAGGCCGCGCTCCACGGAATCCGCGATGGTCATCTTCCTGTCCTCCACGAAGTCGGGGATGTACTTGATGGCGAATATCTTCTCGATCCCGTTGAAGCAGATCGTCCTGCCCTTGGCGCTCTTCTGGGTCAGACCGTCGATCGCCTCCCTCAGCTTCTCCTCGAACGCCTCCTGCTGCGCGAGTTCGTCCACCTCGTTGTCATTCGCATCCTCCAGCACGCTGCGGTTGTCGGATTGACCGCTGGTATCGCTGCACGCGTCATTGTAGACTGAGTCCTCGTCGGATGTTAACTCAGCTCTTTTTCCACCGTGACCTGCGCCATCGGGAGGATCACAAGCGTGAGGGGGGACATGTGCGTCGTCTGGGGCAAGTTGTTCCAATTCTTTGCTAAGTTAACTGTGACGGTTCAAATCATACGTCTGTCTTCGTCTAAGTCGGAGGAAAAACAAAGACACAGACATTCGATTTAACTATCAGGTTCACCTTACGTCGGAACTAAGAAGTTGGAACAACCGGAACCCTGAAATGATATCTTGCACTTCAAGGACTGTGCGATGGAATGCTTCGTCTGACTTCCTGGTGGCGCGTCCACCGCGTGAATCTCTTTCCGGAGTTTCACGAACATTCCAGTTCGCTTCCTCAGCGAGAGAGAAAGAGAGGGGGGGGACTACTCGAATTCTCGTCGTTTCTCTACCTGAAGAGGCGAACTGGAATGTTCACGAAACGTCGGGAACGAATCCACTCGAGACTTCGCCGAGACTCGCTGCTTCGCGTCCGTCCCGAGACAAGCGTGATAATCTTCGCACCTGCATACCTCTCGGCTGCTGTCTCGAGCTACTCGCGAGAGGCTACGCGCGATGCGTGCTAATTGCGATTAACGAAAGTTAATCAGCGTGGGAGCTAACCACGTGAGACAATTCACGAGCTGCGCGAATCATCAGCCATGTCGCGGCAGCTGCGTTTCTTCGCGCGCGTCTCTGCCGGTCGTCGGCATATGATGCTTGCGTTCCGCAAAACAAAACTGCTTTACAACTGTTGTAAAATTCGCGAATCTGATTGGTGCATGCTCTTAGATTCGGCTAAATTTATTAAGAGCATATGCCAAGTAAAATTATGAATTTTACGACAGTTATAAAGCAGCTGTTTTTGCTGGACGCAAACATTGCTTACGTTCAGCAGAAAAAGCTGCTTTACAACTGTTGTAAAGTTCGCGAATCTGATTGGTGCATGCTCTTAGATTCGGCTAAATTTATTAAGAACATGTGCCAAGTAAAATTATGAATTTTACAACCGTTGTAAAATTCGCGAATCTAATTGGCGTACGCTCTGAAATTCGGCTAAATCCAAAAGTATGCACCAATCAGGTTCACGAATATTTTATAATAGCGAGGAGAGTCGCAAAGCAGTTTTGTAAAATTCGTAAATCCGAACTGGATGCATGCTCTTAGATTCAGCTAAATTTAAGAGCATACGCCAATTAAAATTATGAATTTAACAGCAACAAAATTGTAAAGCAACTTTTTCTATTGAACACACCATTGCTTATGTCCAGCAGAAAAGGCTGCTTTACAACTGTTGTAAAGTTCGCGAATCTGATTGGTGCATGCTCTTAGATTCGGCTAAATTTATTAAGAACATGTGCCAAGTAAAATTATGAATTTTACAACCGTTGTAAAATTCGCGAATCTAATTGGCGTACGCTCTGAAATTCGGCTAAATCCAAAAGTATGCACCAATCAGGTTCACGAATATTTTATAATAGCGAGGAGAGTCGCAAAGCAGTTTTGTAAAATTCGTAAATCCGAACTGGATGCATGCTCTTAGATTCAGCTAAATTTAAGAGCATACGCCAATTAAAATTATGAATTTAACAGCAACAAAATTGTAAAGCAACTTTTTCTATTGAACACACCATTGCTTATGTCCAGCAGAAAAGGCTGCTTTACAACTGTTGTAAAATTCGTGAATCTAATTTTGGCGTATGGTCTGAAATTCGGCTGAATCCAAAGGAATGCACCAATCAGGTTGACGAATTTTATAATAATTGCGAAGCAGCTTTCTTCGCTGTGAACGTAGCCCCATATTGCGACAATTAACGTCGAGTCGATCGGCGAAAAAGCGACTTCGCCTGCTCGAGGAGATCGAACGAGCCGATGATCGATCGCCGAAGAAGCCGATCGCGGGCGATTAAAGGCCACTTGATCGGAAACGGTGCGGGTCTGAACCGGTAAGTAGGCGGATAGTCCGGGCCGCGGGGGGGAATAATAACAGCTGAAAGTGAATGTCACGTTACGTAATGTGAAATCCACACAGCTGTTATACCTGTTTTCCATCACCAGGTTGCTCGTGCGTGGTCGCGCGCGCTCGGCGGCGGCGGCTCGCGATTGTAACAAATACCGCGGAATTACATCAGTTTCACAGCGCGGTGTAACTCTCTCGACTTTCAATACGAGAGATAAGACTCGAGAGTGGACATAATCAGGCGAGGAGAAAGAGAGAAAACAAAATACACCGAAAACGTGATAAAAGCGCGATATACTTAGCTCAAGGCTGCACTCCGAATGTTACGTTGGGAGCAGCGTGTCACTGAGAAGAAGATTCTACGTAATCCTGACACTTGCAAATGTGGCAAAACGCAACGTCGAGAAATAAACATCGACCGGCGGAGGACCGACAGTCGCCGAAATTATCGGCGCGAGCGGACGGATAAGAGCGTGGATGAACCGGACGATTCGTCAAAACAGATGCGCGGTAATGAAGAAATCACGCAGCCTACTCGACGAGCACAAAAGACGAAAGGTCTCGCGTTTTCAAGGACAGACCAGGCAGATATGGAGGAGCAGGGAGGGCAAGCTTTACCGCAATTAAAATATTTGTGTAGTTGGCAAACGAAAGAGCGAAAAACGAACGAATATCTAGAAAAGAGCGCGACAAGCGACGTAAAGCCGAGACATGTGAACGAGAGCGCGAGAAAGAGAGAAAAAAAGGACACGGCGCGGCCGCCGTCGATTGCCGCCGATTGCGCAAAATCTCGCTCGGGTCTAACTCGAGTTCGAGATCGAGGAAAGATCGTCGAATGCGTCACACACAGTCTGATTAAGTTTCTTCTTACTCGCGCATCGTCATCGTCTGCACTTGAAGAAAATATGATATATATATATATATATATGACATATATATATATATGTGTGGAGGGAATGACATATATATATATAGCAACATTTGTCTAACATTGATAGTGGCGGAAATTGAAATAATGATTGACAAAGAATTAACAAAATATTCATGAACTTTATTCGTAACGGCATTAGTTAACAATCAGGGAAACAACAATAACGCGTGTGTATATATATATATATATATATATATATATATATATATATATATATATATATATATATATATATATATATATATATATATTCGTAAATTTGCGCAAAAGGCAAGGGTGGAGGGGGTAGGGACATTGCACAACAGGACGGAACAGATCTCACGAAGGAACGAAATCAATATGCGCTCCGTGAGAATGAGAGCCAAGGAGTAACGGATCCGCGGATCCTCAGGAAGTCTCAGGCTCTCGCCATGGTGCTTCCCATAACCTCTCTGGAAGGATCACATGTGCCTTCGGCACATGCCGCCTCACCGTTTGGCCAGTGCTTCGCCGAATTTCCGCTCGCGTCTCCCGCGAATCTGCACGATCCATCCTTCCTTTCGCGTTGCCCATCTCGGGCCAACCGCGTGCTGAAATCGCCATGCGCTGTCTCGGAGAGACACGAGAATCACATGGAGAATCGAGAGCAGGGAACGTTGCATTCGCCAAAGACGGACAGCGGAAAATCGCACGCACGGAAAAGAGACAGCGAGTCTCTTTTGAGCGAGCGAACGAGCGAGCGAGAGAGAGAGAGAGAGAGAGGGGAAGGGGGCGAAAAAGCGAAAGAGAGAGAGAGAGAGGAAAGGAGAGCTTTGACGCAACGTGATGCAAGTCGTGCAAATAAATAAGATTCCCATTCGTTGACGCACGATGAATCACTGAAGCGGATTAAACGTGCGGATAGACGGACAAATGCAGCAACGATCGATAATTTAATAACGTCGAGAGCGCGCGTCACGTGCTCGTCCTTCACAGGCCGTGGATCCTCGTGGAAGAGCTGACGGAGGAGAGGTCACTCGATTCGGGAGGATGTAAAACGATAATGCGATAACGAGAGATTATCTCTTCTGAGGCTGAGGCTGAGACTCACCGTACTTTCTTCTTCTGCCCCCTTTGCCTGGCATCGTTCCTCAGCTTGCTTATTGCACAATTGGTACTAGGTGAAAGACTCGATCAAGAGGGTAAATGTCTCGCACTAGTGGTTTTTCTTCGTATACTGAACACACCACGTAAATTTTTCGTTGGGAGCCGACGAAAACTCATTAACATGTTGCGGAGCGTTCAGAACATACACGCCGAGACAGCCTACAATGGGCTTTCTCAAAGTGCACTGCCGTTGCCGTTGGCTCTCTTCTTTTCCTCTCCACGTCGCCCACGAACGCGCCCGATCTTTCTCGAATGCTGCCGAACAGGATCGAACGCGCAGAATCGTCGGCGAGTCTCAGTAGCGCGCATGCGCGACCCGTTACGCACGGAAGGTGCAAATGTTCTATGCGGATAACCCTATTCTCTGTAGCTGCACTTTCCGCATTTTCTTGTACTTTTCCAGTTGCCATCTCGATTCTACCAGGTGTCGTGTGAGTGCCTCCCACGCTTTGAGCTGCGTTCCGATATTCACTGCCAGTATTGAAAATATATACTTTATGTCACGTATATTATAGATTTTCAGTACTGGCAGTGAATATCGGAACGCAGCCCTGAATGGTAGCCCTGTGCTACAAAGAGCGGGTCCAAGGCCTTTGAAGTTTGAAAAGTTCGTCGAAGAACTCGCGCAGACTGTTTGCTTTCTTTCATGAGCTTTAATAAAAATAAAAATACTCGAAATTGGAAGTCCCTTTATCGACCCGGCGAGAGATCCATGGTACGGTAAGAGATTAAATTGTAAATAAAATATTAAGTTTATTAAATCCACTGAGCCTCAGAACGATATGTCAACATTTACAAACGGACTTTGGTACTTAAACTATAGATTAAGATATACATTCGCTTGAACGTAACGCTCTCTTATATTATCTTTATGTATATATTAACGAAACGAACATTCATACGCTTATATGTTATAAAAATGCACAAACAACATATGCGTTTGTTAATTCTAAGCTGTTTGAATACTTAAACCATAACCTTGTATAAAGTAATTAAAAGCACTTTCGGAACATCATAATTTGCTGGTTTTGGCAAAATATAAATATATAGCCACATGATACCTTTTCATGCGGCAGCACAAGTTGTTAAAATTGTTTGCAAGTATAATCAGTAGTATCTTAATTCTCAATGAAGACACTTTATTCGTATGATTTGGTTACTTACATAGCATCTAACCTTAAACACGTACAAAATATACAAAAAACGTACTATGTATTATATATATGATAATGATAGATGGATTCTCTTCATTTGATTGAATAGTTTTACAAGTAAATCATCAAAGCTGCGCATATACATACACATTGTGATAAACAAAAATAATGGATATTTATAAATATATATCATAAAAATAAAATTAAGTATCTTCACATAACAAATGTATACATATTCAAAATATAGCGAAACATTCAAAGAAAAAATAGCACTTTTCATAGAATAACATTACATATAAAAAAGTATTTTATACATATACATGTGTGTGTGTGTGTGTGTGTGTGTGTGTGTGTGTGTGTGTGTCAATAAACATATATTCTAAAACAATAAACAATATGACATATGAACACCATATGAAAAATAAAATTGTTAAATTTATATTTTTAAACATCTTAAATTTGTTATAAACTAAGATTGAAGAAATTTCACTATAATTTGAATATGTAATTCAATGTAATTAACTTAACTAATTCCTACCTTAATTTCACAGCAAATAAAATAAGTTTAAAAAACTTTAAATTAACTTTTTCAATATAAATGTTATACGATATGAGAAAAAAAACGTTATATTATTGGAGGTAAAACATTCTTTGTTCTCGTTTGTACGAAATGTTTATGAAAAACTTTTGATCCACTGTCACATACCTTGATATCATTTCTCTGAGATGATTTCAATGATGAAGATTGTTACAATTACTAATTGAAGATTGCACAACATATGGCAATTGCAATCTGCAGTGGTATTGGTAACTGTTATTAGAGAAGAAATTGAAGATGAAGAAAGCAATTGTTACGTTTTGGTGTCTTCCAGCTGTGTGTCTTCCAGTGTAAAAAAGAAATCAATTATATAAAATATTAATAACCGCAAACACCATCAAGAAACGAAGAATTCTGTCACTTGCTACCAAGCGACTAAAAAGATTCCAATCTGCAATCTTCATCTTTGTAATGATTGCTCGTGTATCAATCTTCGATTCGCAATCTTAACCCTTTCACTGTTAGTGGGAAGTATACTTCCCATTTTTTCTTTATTCAATTTTACATTGTAAATCACATAATTTTGAAGAACTAATCCGGGATTTGAATTTTCCAGATAACTGAATAGTTGTTCAACATACTCTAATAGGTTTTTATACCCAATTATTCATTTGTGATTATTTATAACAAATCAAAGTTAAAAAAAATGCGTTTTTTTTTTTTTTTTAAGAAAAATCGATTCCTCGGAGAGTATTGAATGTAGAGGTCTGAAATTTTCACCAAATATTTTTCTGATGCTGTACAAGAACATATATCTTTTTCAGTATTCTTTTGCAAGTTAGATTTTTCTTTTATAAACAAATATTTCTACAAAAACGGCCGAAATTTGATTTTTTTGCACTTTTTAGCTCTATTTTCCTAGTTTTTTTCATTCTGGATCTCCCCATCTCTTATCCATACTATCAATATTATTTTACTCAAAAATGAATGTTTAATCTGTAGTAAGCATAAATATGCAATATTGAACATTTTCCTACATCAATTTTTTCCAGCTCGATCGAGTTCCATCATTTAGAACAGAGCTGGAGACGATCTCTGCACATTTCGGGCGAAATTCAAGAGGTGACACCCACTGCTGCCCCCCCTGCCACCGCTCCGCGCTCAGCGGCCGAAGTGACGATCGCGGTGCGTTCAGGTCCGTCGCTGTATAAGAAATCAGCTGAAGCGTACCCTTGTGTCATATTATCATTAACATTTTTTCCTCGTTTAATAATCACTTTAAAATATATATGTTTATGCGTTATATATATATATATATATATAAAATGCATAAACATATATTTTTAAGTGATTATTAAACGAGGAAAAAATTTTAATGATAATATGACGCGAGGGTGCGCTCCAGTTGATTTCTTATACAGCGACGGACCTGAATGGCATCGTGATCGTCGCTTCGGCCGCTGAGCGGTAGCAGGGGGACGGTGGGTGTCACCTCTTGAATTTCGCCCGAAATGTGCAGATCGTCTCCAGCTCTAGTCTAGAATCATATGTTCTTATTACGACTTGGTCATTATTTAATAATAATTGGAATTTTCATTAATTTTGTACATCATGATCGCCATATTGAGTCCACCATTTTGAATTTTGCAAATTTGACTTTAGATTCGTAATTAGCGATCCGAAAAACGTAGGACTACCAAATATTTAAATAATTTTCTCAAGAGAAGTTAATTCAAGCAGTGAAAGGGTTAATATATCCTGATATATCCTGACGTCTACCGCATGTCCTGAATATGATTTAAGGCTATTCCAATGTGCATTTAATATTTTACGCTATCGCACCGAACAAGTAATTTTGCCTACAGCTCGCTACAACGGACAAGATTACTAGTACGGCGGTGAAAGCGCCTGATACACGCGGAGCTCCGTTACCGGATGCTCCTTTACCGGTGGCAGCGGCGCTCTGTGCGTTCAGCAAATTCTCGCACGGCGTTACCCTCTTGATAAAATTGAATATCGAGTCCACGATGTTCGCAGGCGTCGGGTCCGTGCACGTCTCCAGTTCCTTCACCATGCAAGCCTGAAGATTGCTCATGTCCCTGTGCGACACGTGAAAAACAGACGTATAAGGCTCCACCACATTTTCTTCAGAAGCTTTGGCAAATTGCCAAACGCGAGATTTTCTCGCGATTATTTTTCATTGGTGGCGCGCTTTATCTCCCTCTCGTGATGATAACGTAAGGTACATTACGTATTTACCGTCTCCCGCACAACTTACGTGCATTCTTTGTTTCCAAAGTTCAAATTCGGCAGATTCTCGAGTCCTATCAGTCCGCTGCCGGAGAGATCATTTTTTGGTATATAGCCACTTAGCGTTTTATTGGCGCAGTCTTGAACCGCGTCCTGTTTGCTTTGGAAACACTCCGGTCCTCCAGCCGCTATGAAGACTGAAAAAGTAACATCATTTCAGTCTTTCTGATTTATTGTGACGACAACATCGTGAAGAAACTCGAAGAGACAAAAGTCCGAGAGACTTCGGGCGCTTCTGGGAATTTTTCCAGAGACAGAGAGGTCACCGAGGAGTCCCTGAAGAAAACATCTAAAATGGTATACGTACGAGCGATGCGATCTCCCTCCTTGTAGCAAATGAATTCCAGCATCGAATCGGTAATGTTCATGACGATCTTTTTGTTCTCCTTTTCCTTCACGTCTAGACATTGCTCCACTTCATTGGTGAAGTTGCTCACGCAGGCACGGAGAATCGAGCGCTTGTTGCAGTACTTCTTGAACACGACGTCCAGGTCGCCGTTCGGCTTGTGCATTTCCATCTCCGCCTGAAGCTCCGTAACGTTGATGAGCGACTTAAGGCACTGTTCCATCTCCACCTGGGCTTGCTGCGCTTTCTCGAATGCCTCTGGCCCGCCATTTTTTGTACACTTCTCCCTGAAGAGATTTTTCGCCTCCTCCACGTTAGGCAGTGCTGATGTGTCCAGGCCCGGCAAGGGTACCGCTTCGTTGACCTGACGGAGTATCTCATCGGCGGAAGGCACATTCTCCTGCGAATGCGTGTGCCCGAGAAGACCTGAAGAGCAACAAAAACGAGGAAATTACAGACTGTGCACTTGGGCGGGAGAAGCGAAGAGCAATTACCTCGGCCAGCAATTACAATCGCAAAGTTGCTATTCACGCTTATCACCAATGTCATATCAATAACTCGAAATGTATTTCGAATGCATCGGCCAATGTTTGCAATAATGACTCGGTTTTATCGAACGATTGACAGCCATGCATAAATTCTGAGGCCGCGAATATCATCAAAGCTCGTCGAAAGCACGCATACACCGCCGCAGGAGCTAATGATCAATGCTTTTTTCTCCTCGTTTTATCTGACTTTAGCTTGACACGAGTGTAATTAACATCGTTACATCGTCTCGCACACGTAACTCCATCGCGTCGCGCGTAAAAAGACACTCGCGCTCCATCCGGGAAATATTGGATGTACAAATTAGTTCGGTCCGTTTTCAAAAGATGGCTCCGGCTGTTAAGAATGGTTCATAGTGACTGCCGATTTTGGCGGTTTCAGAGAGGTTAGACATCTGCCAATAATATTCAGTTTATATCGCTTTGAGTTTCATACAAAAACCTTGCTTTTTACAGTGTTGAAAATGTCGAATTTTGTGTTAGCCAAGCAGCATTTGCGGGAGGTTTTAATTTTCTGTTTTAATTGGAAGAAAAGTGCAGCTGAAGCCTATCGAATGCTTGTTGAAGTTTATGGTGACGCTGCTCCAACTGATAAATCATGTAGGGAATGGTTTCGACGTTTCAAGGATGGAGATTTCAGCGTCGAAGACAAGCCTCGCTCTGGACAGCCAAAAAAATTCGAGGACAAAGAATTAGAGGCATTACTCGAAGAAGATCAGAGTCAAACGCAAGAGGAGCTTGCAAAATCATTGGGAGTGACTCAACAAGCCGTTTCCGTACGATTGAGAGACATGGGAATTATTCAAAAACAAGGAAAACAAGGAAAGGGTGCCTTATGAACTGAAACCGAGAGACGTTGAAAGGCGTTCCTCATGACAACGCTCGGCCTCATGTCGCAAAAGTCGTAAAAAAATATTTGGAAACGCTCAAATGGGATGAATACGGCGCACCCGCCGTATTTTCCGGACATTGCTCCTTCTGATTACTGGTTGTTCCGAAGGATGCAGCACGATTTGGCAGGTCACCGGTTCGCTTCTTTCGCAGATCGAAAATTGGCTCCAAACTTGGATCGCCTCAAAAGACGAGTCATTTTTTCGAGATGGAATTCGAAAATTGCCTGAGAAATGGGAGAAAGTAGTAGCCAGCGATGGAAAATACTTCAGTTGATCTGTTCATTCATTTTATTTTGAAATAAACACGTCTTTTAACACAAAAAAACGGACCGAACTAATTTGTACTCCCAATAATTGCACGAATATCTTTTTTTCTCTTTTTATCAACGGGGTCAGTGACATATTTCATGCGCGCACGCACATAATGGAAACTCGGCGAGTGTTGATTCAGACAGAAATTCTCATTTTACAGTGTCGGCTGATAATCGGCGTGCCGAAAGGTCGCAAACCCAACAGGGTTTCTCAATGAGTTTCGCAACGCGTCCGTGTCCAATAGAAAAATTTGCTCTCCGATCATTGGCGGAGGACGAATTTGCTTATCGCTTCTGAAATTCATCGAGATAAAAGCGTTGCGATATTTAGCCCGCCGGCTACTGAATGTTTGAATTGCATTTCGAATCACAATAAAAGTCGCAGCGATGTTTTGTAAAACAAAGTACACTACTTCCACTCGTTACGCAACGTAAGCGATATCAGCCTCGTCGGTCGCATATTAATTCGCTAAGAACCGTGTCGTCATTAGCATTTATCGCCTCCATCCAATCGCCACAATCGCATGCTTTATATATAATTGACTTATAATCTTTATTCACGCGAAAAAAGCGACAGCTCCAAGGAAATATAGTTGAAGTTGTCGCGTCTGCGTTCTATTATTATTTTCTTTATTTTTTCATTTATAACACACGGGTCACACATGTGACCCCTTTGGTGTGCAGTGTAGTTGAGACAATAGTATAGCGAGTAAGAAGATTCTCATGCAATAAATAGGGAAAAAAATAAAGTAAGACAAAAAAAGAAAAAGGAAGGGAGGAAGAAAGAAAGAAAAAAAAAATAAGAGAGGAAAAAAAGGAGAAAAAAATTCCTTATTTTGAGGAACGAGCGCTCTTCTCGTATCTCGACCACGCTCGCCTGGCTGGTTACCAGATCCAAGATCGACAAAGATCTACAGATGTTTACGAAAAAAGAATTCTAAACTGAAAACGTAGTTTACGAAGATACATTTTCAAAGGAATACGGCGGTGGATAAAAAGATATTTAACGACCCGAACATTTTTGTGGAATATTAGCTGGAGGTGTGAAATCTGGACGTTTGGCAACGTTATACGCTACGAGTCTCCCATAGCATAGAAAAATCTCCCGCCGTCATTTCCTCCTTTCCGCTAAAGACAAATCGCGCGCGTAATCTACGGAGACTTTGTACTCGTCGCGTCAGCGATCGCGTTTTATCTGGATTTCTCTTTTGTCTCGCGCCGCCTCTCTTTCCGCCGTCGCCGGCACGTGTTGTGCGAACGCCGATACTTCTACCTTTCTCTCTCTCTCTCTCTCTGTCTTCGTATTCCCGACGGTGATTTTGCATAAACCGTCTATTACTGTGCGCGTGGACACCTCGACAACGAGGTGTCGCGTCGCTCCTTTGTCCCGTTCTTTCTTTTCCCTCCGACGTCATTACCGCGACGGGACGGGACGTTGTTTTTACGGCGCGGTTTTTAGTGCCGTGTATTCTCACAATGAAGTTCTGACAAGATGCTTGAAAGAGCACATTGAAACGCGCGACCGCGGGGCAAAGTGCAAGCGACACGCCAAATGATGGCGGCGGTAACTTGATCAACGATCGAGCGTGTTATCGCGCGAACCGGTGCAAAGATCCGGCGATCAAAGACTACGAGTTTCCTTTCATGTTCGAGTCGACGATCATCAGCCTTAGGTCAGATCTCCGTCAAGGGACGACGGTGATCAACTCTCGGCAGCCGTTCGCGACGATCGTCGTGCGATCAATTAATTCCGAACAGGAATAGAACCACTGCCGAGGTTGGCAATTTCATCGGTCGGTTCTCGTTCGGTTTGAACGACGAGGGGACGAGTTAATAATGAATCCCGATCGAGAACATCGCAATCAGTTCATGCTCGTTCGCGACTTGCCGTGTATTGTTACCAATCGTTACAAAATGCGTAACAACATGCGGCTTATCGGAAGAAAAAAGTTTACCAAGGCGATCACAGTTGGAGTATCGCGAGAATCACACCTATGAAATCTTGACTTTTCCACGTCACGTGGAAGCGCGCAACGTCGAGAATGCGTTTACGAGTCTCGGTTCGCGAATTTGGAGAAGGTCAGCTTAAGGGGGAGGGGGGGGGGATTACATGCGGAGCAGGTCGCTTTCGAGGCTATTTTTACGAATTTTTTTCAACAGAAACGATAACGGTGGAGTTGAAGTTTTTACAGTGTATTCATTAGTGTTCAAAGTATAAAATAAATTTTATCGAATCAGAAGAACCGATGCAATTTGTAATTATGGATAAAAACGCAGTCATCCGTTTGCGAGCTCTATGCTTGCCGTCGACATAATTCCGGGCCTCTCACTACTCTGAAAGCAAAAACCGAGAGAGATTTTTAAAATATACGGTTGCCATTATATCCCGTACCAAAATGAAGGCAGTGCAGCCATGTTTGGGAAAATAATGAGCGTACAAAAAAAAAGTGCCGAAAATGAAACTTTTTCCAACTTGTAGTCATGTTTAAAAAAATGAATAAAATAAAATATAATCGTGTTCGAGGTGAGGGCGGAAAACTATATGTCTATACTGTATATTGTATAAAAATTTCAAGTTATTCGGTTCAGTAGTTTTTGCATAATTTTAACGACAGTTTAAGAAAACAGTTGAAGAAACTGGTGTTTCCAGATAAACGCATTTAAAGTTTTATGCGTACCTTCCGTATGGATAGTAACAAATTTATTTTATACTTCGAACATTGAATGAGTACACTGTGAAAATTTCAAGTCCATTGATCCTACTGTCTCTGTTAAAAAAATTTGTTAAGGCAGCCTTGAAAACGGCTGTTCCGCCGGTAATGTAATTCCCCCCTTAATAGAATGTCCCGCCTAAAATACGGGAGAAGCGCGTTATTCGAGAGGACTATTCCAGTCGACAGTCAGACCACGAAGTCACTCACTGTTTTATCGCCTCCATAAAAGCAAACAGCTTTTGTCTGAAACGTCTTTTTCGCGGACATGCGTTCCTTCCGAAGTATCTTAAGTATTTTACTTGGAAAGTCGAGTCACTCTGTTACGTGTCACGATATCCTCCTCGATGAGTCGGACGACAATGTGCAATTACGAAACTCTTGAAAACTCGTTCATGACGAAAGTAGCGATACGGTCGAATTTCAAACGGAATTAGAAGCTGAATTTGCTACGGAAAAGAGAACGCACTTGGACGCGTCATAAATTCCTCGTTGCACTCGCCTCTTATCGTATTTATAGACTTTATTACGTATGTAATGTTTGACTTCTGATACGTAATCCATCGTGCATCGAGAATGTAAACAACGTCCCCAATGTTGTCATGTCCTTGCAGTCCACTCCCAAGCGTTCCAGTGACCGATGGGTGTGCAACGACGTTTTGTTCCCAGCTAATGGGATCAAGTAATTCTCAAGTGTTTTTTTTTTCGCTGCATCACGCATAAACCGCACCCGAAAGGAAAAATTACACTCGAGAAAATATTCCCTCCGGACTGAGGAGATCCCCCCGACCTTTGCATTGTTTTACACTACTCCGGAGTGCCTTGATGATGAAATTCTAATGTGCAAGCAATTAATGTGCGAGAAAGCCGAGATAGCCGAGAAAAAAGCCATCCAATACGTAAGATATATTGATCTTCATCATCGACCGAATGGCTCGTCATCGTTATTCGTGTGTTACGCGTGTGTGAAGCGGTGTGAAGCCCGCATTAGACCTCGAGTCTATTGGTTTGTTCTTTTTAGCTGCACTACTGAACTGGTGCAATAAGTTAAAGTGAGAAAAAATATAGTTGTCTCATTTTAACTTATTGCACTATAGCCGTAGTGCAGCTAAAAAGAACAGATCATATATGTTATGAAAGCACCCGAAGGTAAGGATGCCGATTTCAAATGGATTTAATCGAAGATCGATTAATCGGAGCCTAAAGGGTCGATTTCAAGTCGATTTTCTGGAACTAAATTGATTCAAGGATCGATCTGTAAATTCTGGAAATCGCCAACACGATTTTTTCAGTTTCTGCTAGTAATATAGTTCTTTTTTTTTAATTCTTTTTAGTTGTAATATTTGAACTCACTTAAGGGGACTGGAAGGTCAGATTGCTGAAAAATCGTGCTTGTTTTTGATAATATTTTGCGACGAATTGAATAAATGTGCGAGAATAAAAATTTCAGGTATATAGTTATATAACATATGAAGAGTGGAAAGATCAGTGGTCCGAGCAGAGCGAATTTTAGCTAGAAATCTTGAGGAAGCTTATCATTATCCGGTGAACCATTGGAAAAAAATCGAACAAAATTAACAAAATGGCAGCTATTATTAGGATAAAATTCAAATTTTTCAGTTCTTTTACAATAAAAAAATTAATATCTCGAAATGAAATATTTTGACGGAGTTGTCTATGGTTCACCTGAGAGCCACATGAACAAATATTGCTTTAAAATTTCAAATCGATACGAAGTTCAGTTTCGGAGAAATCACTGCAAAAAGTTGAACAATAAAATTTCGAGAAAAACGCGTTTAAAATTTAAGTGGACCTATATCTATATGAGTATTTGGTTGAAAACAAAATTTTTCTATTCTTCGTGTTATATAAATATATGTAAAATTTTCATTCTTGCACATTTATTCAGTTCGTCACAAAATCATTATCAAAAACAAGCACGATTTTTCAGTAATCTGACCCTCCAGTGCTATTAACCCTTCATTGCCCTCGTTTAAAAAAACGAATTTTAGTTTTCTCATATTAAAAAAATTGTATTAACATAATTCAGAAAATAACTATACAGATATAATCTAAATGGTTATAAGTAAAAAGTCAGAAAGTTTCAGAGTCAACTTTTATGCCACATCTAAGTAATTAAAAAAAAAAGAAATGTAAACTGAGCGTTTGCCTCATACGAGGGCAATGGAGGGTTAATGGCTGCACATTACGTTGCCTTTAGGCAACGATTCGCCCATGGGCGAAAATTTTCAGCGGAACGGAACGCGCGAACCAATCACAGCCACTCCATATAATAGTAAATATTATATACGCATGTATATACACATGTATAATAGTAAACGTGATTTCTTATTATAATAGCGTTTAAAAACCCTTGATTGATGTTTAATCAGACTGATTAAATCCTTAGCATAAAGATTTAAAGATCCTTTTCTATCTTGTTGTTGCCACACACAACACAACCAAAAGAGTATCCATCTGTTATATTTCTTTCATTCATATTAAACTTTATACGATAACTTTATACACGACGCCTACTTTAGAGTGTAGAAATTTGACAGATAGTATATTTTGAATGAGTGGAGTACATTTTACATGCATACCGATTCAAACTGATTTTCTGAAATCGATTCTTTACAAACCGATTCTTTTCTTCGTGATTCGAGTCGATCTTTAAATCGATCTCTACCGAATAAAAATCGGCATCTCTACCCGAAGGAGGTAAATCGGTTTTCCCTGAAAAACACAACGCAAGTCTAGGGAATAACGACTCCGACGGGGAAGCTTCCCGAATACTTTCATAACACTTGTCTAGATATCAGCTATTAGAGATCGAGGTCCACGGATTGGACATTGAAACCCGGACAATCACGACAAAGAGTTTCAAGTTGACTGTCTCATCGAGTTGCAATCGCAAAGTCGCAGGACCTCAATCTTCGATGTTCAGTCTGACTGCGAACGCATTGCGACAAAAAGAAATCCGGTTTTCCAGCGTCGACGAGCGAGAGATCCGCGAGGATCTCCTAAGCCGACGACGACGAGGACGAGTTGTACAACTCACCGAGAAGTAACATTACGGCAGTGAACGTGGTGCGCTTCATCTCGCACATTTCCGCGCTACGTTCTCGTGGCAGAGGTAGACGATGACGGAGATGTCGTTAACGGGGTGACTGCCCTTCGTTCGGTGGCTCTCTCCTCGTGTGCGTCACGTCAACGCACGTACATACGCATCACGCGCGTGTCACACGAGAGAGGGCACAATGCCAGCCTGGCGTGTCGTTCGTCAACGGACTCTTCGCGACGGCACCTTGGTTAGCTACTGCGAGCTACGAGCAGAGCAGATAAAACGAGGTAGAGAGGGGATACGCCGCGAGAAACGAAAACGAAAGAAAATCACTAAGCAATGACGCGCGCCAACTGAGACCACTCAACGCGCGCGTCCGTTTTATACGCATGCGTCGCGCGCCATCTCGCGGCCGCGCCATGTTCAAACTTACTCGTGAATCTCGACGGGTAAAAATCGACGGCCTAATTGGGAGCAAGCAACATTTTCGCGGTGAACTGAGACCCCTGTAAACACAAAGTATCATCGATATTACAATGTCAGCTAAATCATATGGTAAGTTGCATAACAATTGCTTTGTTATGTAACAAAGTAACAGTTACAGTACATACCGTATATGATTTAGCTGACATTGTAACATCGACGATGATACTTTGTGTTTACTGGGGCCTTATTCTAGGCGCACGGCGAATGCATTTTAATATATACCTGTTTAATTGCAAGATTAATTTTACTTTACTGTATGAGTATTGCGCAAAAAGTCGTTTCATTTTTGAAATTGGGAAGGCATGTTTAGCGTTCGCTAGATGCTCAAAAGACGGTCTTTGGTCTTACATTAAAGCGCTTTATTTATCATATTTTGCATTAAATCACGTTAAAATGCTTTATAGACTGGAAAGGAAATTCGCCTATCTTATTATGTACATTCAATTTAAATTTGTTTCGTCGTATTAGTTCTATATGAGCTGAGTTTAAAAGAATCTCTATCAGGTATCCTCGGTAGTATAGTGGTTAGTATCCCCGCCTGTCACGCGGGAGACCGGGGTTCGATTCCCCGCCGGGGAGAATACCTTTTTTTTTCTTTTTTTCAATCGATTATTGTAATTTTAGGATTTAGTATTTATTGCATTTTCTATTTTGCATGTATAAATTACAATACGCATCTTATTTTACAACTAACAGTACTCATGTAAGAGATAAAGGTTTAAGGACAAACAGTTATAGAGAACCGGTGATGATGTGGTGCATTTGCAAATTTATTAAAGTCATGATTAAAAAAACACTTAACGTTTTGTATGTTTTATACATGCGAAATATGCAAAGAAAAATTTGCACAATATGAAATTTAGTCCATTCCTATTCCTGTATTATGGGATCGAGGTGAGAGAGTTACCAAGCATCGGTGGTTCAGTGGTAGAATGCTCGCCTGCCACGCGGGCGGCCCGGGTTCGATTCCCGGCCGATGCAATTTTTTTTTTCTTAATGTGATTATTGTTTTTATACATTAAATTATACACAACTCGACGCTGTTCGATTCCACGAACCTCGGTGATCGAAATTTATTGCTGCAAGCATCAGTCTACGGTTGACTAGTTTTTGAAATTCCTCGACTGCTGCGTGATTAATTCGCTTGAATTCATCACGAAGTTACGATATTTTCCATTGCTACTGAACGCAATGTCGTTTTTGTAGAAGTCCTGAAGAAGTGCACTATACATCTCGACGAAGTCGTAGTTTATCACGGTGTCTGATCATTGATTACGCCACGATCGTGCACTAGATTTCAATTACTTATCATTATCGACACCGGTAGTAGGCGTAGCAAAGATCGTTGTGCAACAACTTTACATTTCCGCTTTCGCTAAGAGACATCGGCTGCAAACGAAACACTCGGACAATATCTGTCGCGTATAACTCGACTTTGCGCGGAGATAAGGATTTTTTTGACGGTAACGAAAGAGTGTGATAAATTTTCCACTGCCGTCGCGTGTAGCTCTTTTGACGGGGAAAATTTCATTCCGAAGCAATTAAAGAAAATAAAATCTCGGTATTATCACTGTTCATTTCTGATCGAGAGTTGAACTTATTATTAATTTCAACCCTCATTTTTACATCATAAATTGAATCCTGTCTGTCTTATTCCTTTGACTTCGTGATTAGTTCTCCATTCCTCGTGCCTCGATCGAATTGATTTCGCTCGCGAGCGGAAACGTTTCTCTTCCGAGAAAAAGGGAGGAAACGTTGATTGCATTGATCATGATGTTAGTCATAGCAATTGCATGCTACACATTTTTTATCTTATTCTTGTGATTTCCGAGAAATGCATCGTGATGGTCTTCCTGTTACGAACAACGCTAAAATCGTGCGTTGGCACGATATAAATTATTAGAATACATTTTATAAGGATACGTCTTTTTTTGGGTTACTTTAGCCTGTAGATTATAGAATCCGGGAAATAGAAACGCACAAGAGAGAGACGCACACGGAGAAACGCACAAGAGACACGATGTTGTCATCTGGAGCGTGACACATCGTTTATCGCAAGGAAACGGGACAATGATCACACACACGTGTGCCGAGGTAATTTTCACAGTCGGCAGTTCAGCACGTCCTAACCGCGACTGTTTTTATTTGCAGTGGAGCGAGCGCACGTGGTTTTACAGAGAAACGCTTAAAGCACGCGCGGTTTGTGCAGCGGTACAGCCAATATATGCGGGTTGCAGCTGCGCTATAAAATTGGACCCTATAACCAACTTCTGTCGTTATCGATAATTCATTAGAACGCTGAAGAAGAATGAGAAAAAGAGAGAGAGAGAGAGAGAGAGAGAGAGAGAGAGAGAGAGAGAGAGAGAGAGAGACGGCAGATAGCCGGCCTCGTTTACACTTTATTTGCTCAACTACTTTCCAGAAATAAACAAGTTATATCCGACTCGAGGATGGAGGAGGGAGGAAGGTGACAATGGAGTGACGGATAAATTTTTCATGAGTCTCTCCCGAGACCGGTCTCCTCTCGCGTCTCTTCTCCCTCGCTCGAGGACGCACGTTGCGATGAATCATTAATGACCGATAGATTTGTATGTATACGGAAAGAGTGTATGTATACCCGCTATTAATTTCGATGATCGAAATCAAGAGTGGACGACTTTATCATTATCGAGAACAGCATACGATGCTTTTGGATTTGCGCAATCGGCGCACTACGTGCAAGAGTCTAACAGCAAGCTAAGGCACACTCGGTACGATGTAACAATGACGATATTAATTTATACATTCGTCCGATGCAGCCGCAACGATTATCGCCGAACGGAAGGATGAGACGGCGTTGTGTCGTCCAAGTGTAAGCGCCGGTTTCGAGATTTACAATTTGTAAGCGTTGCGCATCATCAGGTCGAAGTAAGCGTCGTGATCTATGCTCGCGCTGATGGCGCAGTAGTAATTCAGAAACTCCTCCTCCGTTACCTGAAGCAAAACAAGAGACGATCACGATGAGCGCGTGTTGTCAACCGGCGAGTGATTTGAATAAGAATAAGACTTCTCGCAGAGGAAAAACCGGCAAATCTGTCCGGTATCTCTTATTGCGTATAATCATCTTAATAATTAACATTATGCAACGCACTGGATTTCCAATCTCTCTATGATTTCCGTAGCAAAAACACAAAGAGTTCAACATGTTTAACAGAAACTGGTTGAATTGATCAAACGCACTTCGGTTGAAGGAAACAAAGAAGGTTTTTTCCTAGAACCAAATTCAGGAAAGGACCAGCAATTACATTTCCTTCGGCCAAAACGCCTCTTCCGTTCGTTCATCACATCATGCAAACTCAGCCAGTCTTTCCTCTCCGTGTACAGATTTATCGAGAGCATGATTCACCGAAAAAAAAAAAATTCTATTTATAAAGTAATTTTTCCCATAGTCTCTTATATTCTAAGCCAAGCCTTTTACAGAAGAAGGATTCCTCTTTCGATCAAGCGATTAAAGTGAACCATTCGTCTAAAATTTATTAGATATTATTCCAATTGCTTTCCTCTTATTTCAAGAGGATTTCCTCTTCAATCTATCAATTAATTTTCCTCTTATACGAAGAGGAATATGTTGATTTAAATGTCGACTTTTTTTGTTCAGTCATATTCTGCATGAACGAAAAAATAACCATATGCTCGTGGGTCAGAATATTTGGAACGTTTTTTAAAAAAGGTATGTTTGTTGCTGTAACACAGATAACAAAGATAATTTACCCATATTTGGTCAAATACTGTTTATAATCTATTGCGAGAAATTAAGTAATATATTCTTTTTTTTAACTATGTCTCGTACAATTGGTTATGATGAACATCTTTGTAGCTATGAAGTCCATAACAAAACTGATTGAAAATTCATTTGTTACGATGATCTTATTTCATTTGTGCCTACTTATTATAAAATCGGAGCCACAAGTATATCTATATATGTGTATTACTTTTCACTATACATTATAATAATTTTTTTTCAAATTAACTAGTATAACCTGTAAAAATAAAATACAGTAAGAATAAATAATAATCCTGTTAAAAAATATTAAATAATCTGTGTATAAGAGGAAATTTATGTTATGAAATCATTAAGATTTGCATTATACATATAACGTATAATCTCTCTAACTTTAAGAATAATGTGTTTGTTTATAATATTTTCCTCTTAGTCTTAAGAGGATGTGGGGCCATGTATAAGGATAAAATTCTCTAAAATTTAGATGATTCCGTTCGTTCTAAAATTACTTCTTTTTGGGTGTTCGGAAATGTCGAGGAAATTGAGAAATAGATCGATGATTTCAAAGGAACAAGAGATGAGTCACTTCTTCCTCACACACATGTACAGAATCCGACTAATTATCTGCAATAGAAACCGGTGAATAATGAAGGCAAGCTCTGCTTCGATAAAACATATATCTGAATTGTTTCATTTCTATAAATAGAAAGAAATGTGGCTGAAAGACTGACAAACTTTCGCAAGTATTTTTCGGTTATATCGCGTGCTAGAGCTACTCCGCCGATTAACATTCAATGAGTTAGCAAAGAAGAAGTTAGAAAGAGAAGGAGAGAGAGAGAGAGAGAGAGAGAGAGAGAGAGAGAGAGAGAGAGAGAGAGAGAGAGAGAGAGAGAGAGAGAGAGAGAGAGAGAGAGAGAGAGAGAGAGAGAGAGAGAGAGAGAGAACGCTCATTAATAATTAAGAGATCACAGTCGAGCCTCGTTCCGTCTGAACGATTATCGAAACAAGCGATAGAAGGATTTTTCGTGTCCTTTTGTACTCGCGAATAGCGAAATCGATTCGACGCGGCCGCTGACCGAGACTGATTCGTAGGCCGGTAATGCGATTCAGCGCAGCTGCGGGGTAATAAACTCGATTAGAATACACATCCGATGGAGCTCGTCGACGAGATACCAGCATCGCCGAGAGCGATTCAATTTAGCGCTGACCTAATGTGAGAAATGCAATTGAGGCACTTACGATGCCGTCCGAAGTGCCTTGCTCGAAGTTGGACAGGAACTTGTTCAAGATGCTCTCCTCGCTCTCCTCGCCGCTGATGTAACGCGGATGACATTTGACGTTGTAGACGCCCTTCAGGTCGTCGACGGTGATCCGGCCGTCGCCGGACTTGTCCAATTTCTGGAACGCCTGCTCGACCACATTCTTGCGGCTCTGAGACATCTGCGGCTAAAAGAAGCAGAGCGTTCAAACTTTTTTTTGTAATTTCTGCTACAAAGTTCCTACAAAGCGGAAATGGTGCATCTTGGTCTCTTTGTTTTCTCGCCAGGCATGCAAAAAGTAGCGCTTGAGAGAACATTCAATGCGATTGAACGAGCAAGTGTGTAAAAGCTCTATTGCGCGCGAGTCTACGGCTTGAAGTCGGCAGATTGTTGGAGACACTCACTCTGATGCCGACGAGGAACTCGTCGACGCTGATGTTACCGTCGGTGTCGGTATCAAACTTCTGAAAGATATCGTTGATCTCGTCCTCGGATAACTCCAGCCCGGTTTCCTCCAGGCCCTTCGTGAACTCCTCAAGATTCAGCTTCTTGTTGCCATCGTCGTCCATGCGACGGAACGTCCTGAAATTCATCATCGTTACGACGTCGGATGACACTCGGAGGTCTCTCGAGAAAGGTCAAGGACGGTCGTTTCAACTGACTCATCGTCGTGCGTGCGCTCGTGGGAAAAGGAAATCACACACCGCACGTCAGCGTGCACGCCGACGACATCGCCGGACGACGAGCGCCAACAATCCCGACTAATCTCTTCACCTCGGCCTGCTTCGCGGTATAAACAAAGAATACTCGCCGTCGAGAGACTCACCTACCCAGACCGAGGATGCCGTTGGCACCCCTGGCCAAGCAGAGCAGACGCAGCTTCTCCATGCAGTCCGTGGTGTTGTGTATTGCCCGTTGGGCCTTGTTGATCATCTCAATCTCCTGCCTCGTGGTGGCACTCTGAGGCCGCAGACTGAACATCGCTGAAAAGAGAATGTGATCACCAGCTCACGTGACGACTGTGAGTCAGATGCGACGACAGGTAGAGAGGGAGAGGAAGGTCATATTTGGAACACCTGACGGCTACATTCGCGAAAAGCGGACTACATTCGCACAGCGCGATGCCGGCCAGTATCTCGCTATTTGACAATAGCGAGTTCCCGGTGAGAGGATGTGACCAGAAGAAGAGAACAGATTGACAAGAGTGGACGTCGGCTTTCAGCTGCTGAGGAGTCGAAAAGGATGCTCACCCTCGCAAGATGCGTTCGTGTTAAGAACCGATTGTTCCAACTTCTTGCTTGGTTAACTGACAGTTAAATCATGTGTTTATCTTTGTTCTTCCTTTCCAACGTAGACAAAGACAGACGTATGATTTAATTATCAGTTTGCTCACCAAGCAGTTGGAACAACCGGAAAATTCTAACTCGGAAATCAATGAATGGTTTTCTCAGGGTATTCCCGGCAGCGCGCAGCACGGGGCGATTTTTTCCACGCGCGGCAACGACAACCTTTTTTTCCGCATTGCCATTGTCGCGCGTGCACAGAGACACACTCGCGAAATGGGTCATTGATTAGTCGCGTCCGACGGCAAGCGGTCAACTCGCTGGCAAATGCTACATTGAGCTTCCATCGGCGCCTCGCGGGCCATGTGTGTCTAGAAACTCGCTCGTTAATCGTCTTCAATTACTCCTCGGGGCTTTCTTCCCGCAGCCTCAGCGGCCGAAAATCGCGTCGTCCGTTCTGAAAGCTTCGGTCACACAAGAGCCTCGTTGTTGCCCACCGCTTGCCAGATACTTGTCGCTTTTTTTTCCAGACGACATTAACATCAAGCGATAGGCTGAGTAAAAGAAACATGATATGTAGAATATATCAAATTAGGAACACGTGACGTGGCGGGAGAGACAAGTTTCGTTGTTTTATTATTTAATGCTTCGACGGTGGCTTCCGCAGAGTCTTGATGTTATCGGGTTGGTATGCAGAAAAAGCTTGTAAATTGTCTAATCGATTCTCTAACGGGGGGAGGGGGAAGGGGGAAATAAAGGAAAAGATACGGGGAGAAGAGTTAACAGAAGAAAAAGGAAAAGGAAAGAACAATAAAGATATGGAAAGAGAAAGATAAGAAATTGCAAGAGCGGAGGGAAAGAAAAAGAAATCAAACGATTAATGGTGATTAATGGCGAATATAGCAGATAAGCAAGGTATAATCAATCAATTTATTTAAAATATTAAAATGTAAGAATTAGCTATAAGACAGGGCGACACAGGTAATATAGGATGATTCATGAAGGTGTAAGAAATAGTAGTAAGAAATAGTAGAACTGAAATAGTAATATTGAAATGTTAAGTTCATTTTTAAGTTATATATATGTAGAATAGGATAAAGTAAAGGAAATGAGTGTGAGAAAGAATGGATGGATGAATAAGGTTTATTGAAAACCTTATATAAGGTTACTCTGCGGTAATAAGGTCTTATTATAAACCAAGTCCCTTCTTAGCTGTGAAATAGCTGAAGAATAAATATATCTATCTCTAGTCAATTCTCATAGGAATATTTTGGTGTCAAACCAGAAAGATGCCAAGTCCTCGTCGAATGTCTGAAAGAATATCGAGTCTGTGCTCAGCTCACTTCGCTCGCAGGAGTCACGAATCCTTCGGAATCGGATAATTTCGTTTTCTATCTCATTTCACAAATCTCTCGCAACAGCCCAGCATAAAAGACAGCACCTTCCGGATGCATTAAATCGTTCGTGGAAGATGAAACCGTGCGTTCAAACATTACCGTCCTTTGTGAACATCCAAGTCAATCTTCCGCGCGGCTGGTGCCTTCGAGGAAACCACGGGTGCTATTCTCGAGTTGTTTGAGCATTAGAGCGAAGGTTACAAGCCTAGTAGCGGAGGCATTAAACAGATTCCTCCACGACACGGTGTACATATCCGCAAAGTACAAGGACCTGACCGCGGTATCGACTTCGCCTTTTCGCAGACTCGAGCTGACCGAGCGGAGCGGCGTGTTGTTTTGCCGGTAATCGGAGCATCGACAGGATATTAAATATTAGCGGACGTCCGACGTTCAGAATATACCAGGAAAATTGCTGCCGTCGTATGGAAACTAGGCCGGGGCGGGGCAGCCGCATTTTATCACGCGTTTTCAGAGCTGCTCCTTCGACGGGCGTTTTTAGTCACGCGACTACAGGGCTTGGACAATGTAGCGGCATGATGTGCGCACGACGAAATGTCAACCCGCCGCCGACATAAGTCTAAACACGCACAGTCCATCGTAGAAACATCGAAAGAGACACGCCAAGCAGAGCAGAAATTCACGATGGCGCTTGAGTGATGAGACAATAATCACGTCAAGGCCCCCTTCTTCATGATCCAATCATTCTCCCGTCGCTCTCTGAGCTCTCACCTTCAGATAATTACAATTTTTTTCTACCTGGAACTCGCCGAGAGCGAGTTTATCGCTCTGAACAATCGGGAGGATACGGAGCGCGAGTCGATTTATCCATGAAATTACTCATTTATCTGCGCGACTCGCGGGGTGAAAGCGCGAAGACGAGAAGACGGTCTTCGCTGGACGTCCTTCCGGAGCGCGACACCACTCACCTCGGCTCGCGCAGCTTCCGGCGAACAGCGGAGGACACAGCGGAGGTCGCGCAACAGGAGCAGCGCGGGCGAAGGGAGAGGGACGGCCAGTCGGGGCGGCTGCGAGCTGGAGGAACCTCCTCGCGGCTCGGTCCTCTTCTCGGCGTCCTCTTCAGCGGCGCGGCGGTGGCGGCGGCGGCGGCGACGGCGGTACGACGTATTTTTCAAGAGGATCGGCAAGCGAGTGGCGATCCTCCGGCATGGCACGGACCTCGCGGACGACGATCCTATAGCGCGACTCTACACGTCGCGCACGTAGTAGTACACACCTCTGACGAGAGCGTGCCGTGTGACGCGCGACGTGAAGGAAGAGCCTATACATTACGCCGATGGTCCCGGCGACACGTATCCATAACGACCGGCGTGTCACAACACGCGCATCACTGCTCGCGCGAGCCATTGTCGATTGCATCGACCGATCCATCGATACCGATCGTCGTCGCCGTCGGGTGGCCGAAGAACCGGAGGACCTGCGTGCGAGGACCGACACGGAGACCCCGGAAAGGTGGTTGAACGGCAGACTCGTCTCGCAGGCCTCGGCAGGAAGTCTCTCGTCGCTGTAATTTTACGCAAATCGTTAAGATGGCTGCGATAATTAGTCAACATTATTGTGTCAACACGTTCGTTAGCGCGCGGCTTATTCGAAGAAGTAACTCTCCCCGCAGACCACGTTGTATTTGTTTTCACGCGGTCGGCCGGAACGGACTTTGTTGTTCCGGTGGATATAGAACAAGGAGAAAAATCGCCGCGCTGTTCACACACACACACACACACACACACACACACACACACACACACACACACACACACACACACACACACACACACACACGTGTGCGACGTGTCGCTATCGAACTTGAGCGGAATCGAATATCACGAGCAGGGAAATGGACTTCAAGCGAGAAGTCGGCGTGTCACATATATGTGACATACTCGTAGCGAACGTGTTAATCACTCAGGTGGCGGAAACTTTTGAAAGACGTCTAGATGCTGAGAAAAGTGGGACGTCTTAAAGACACCTCTGAGACGTCCTTGAGAAGTTTCCACCTGCCGGCCAAGTCTTAAGGAGAATCTTCTCTGCGCGACTGACAGACGAATTAAAGGCCTGGCTGTAATCTCTGAGTATAGATGAATTAATTCGAGATATTAGCTCGAGTGTCTCACGTATGAAGCGCGAGTCTCGTAGAGGAGACCTCTTGCGCCTCCTTGCGCATCATGTGGGCCATGTTTTTCGCTCCATTAATTGCCCCATTAGCAGAGTGATGAATCTCCCAAGTGGAGATCCATCGAAGGGAGCGTCGCTTAGCGCTCCGTTGCGCACCGCGCCGCAAATCGCCTAATCGTCTCAAACAACAAATCGCGATGATGGAATTCCCTTGAGGGGCGGAGGGGAGCGCCGCTTCTCATCGAACGTTTGCACATCCGGTCATTGTTGTCGCAGAGAGAGAGTCGTCCAGCCGCGCGTGTTCTTCTCTATCGAACATCTTCGGGACTCGCGGGTACTCATCCTCGAACATGAAATGCCGATCTGTAAAACAAATATAACACGACAGTACACGCCGATTGCAGGAGAAGGTACGATCGACACGTTGATCTCTATCGGGGTGCGTCATTCTACCAACACTCGAGCATTAGTTTTATCGTGAAAAATCCCACGGTCTGAGAGATAATAATCGATAGAGAATCGACAAATCCGAAAATCCGAGCTTTCGCGCGAGAAAACAGGATGTCGATCGAGAAGAAGCTAAAAACGACCGCTCGAAGCTACTTCCCGAACGAACACACGCTGTGACAATGTATCGTTAGACTGTTTATTCTTGTCAGTGTGTTGATGTCACCTTGACCTCCGCATTCGATTGACGCCAAGAACACAAGGTTGAACGGCGTTCGCGGTGGAAAGTCCGCGAACTGGGTAAATTATCGTGCATATTTGATCAGAGCTCTATCTACTAGAGCCGGATGATTGAGCTACAGATAGAGCTGATAGCCGCTACAATGTAGTCGCGATTTTAAATCCTGTTTCGCATACGATTATAGTGCGCAACTGGTACTCAAGTGGCGGCAATGACACGTGTATATCTGTAATGCAAAAGTTAATATGCAGTAAATGCACATTGTATCTGGAAAGTCATGATACGACTGGAGGTATAATTTTTCTTCCAAGTCTTCGTCGTATTCGAAGCTTCGATATAAAATATTTGACGATCGAAGCATCGGACCTTCGAAGTTTCAGTCTTCGAACTTCGAGATTTCGAGAATTCGAAGGTGTTCGCGAGAATCGAAGCTGCCACGAGCTGATACTTTTATTATATCCACGGAATGTAGAATATATCGAATCAATATTGTGCTTCTGACTGATCGGGTCGGAAACAACCGCGGCGCATCCTTCGAAGCTCGAAATATATCGAAGCTTCGAAGAGTGACATCTTCGAAGACTAATGTTCGAAGCTTCGGCACAAAAGCTTCCAAGCTTCAAAGTTGACTTTCGAAGTTGACGGATCATTCGAAGCTTCGGAACTTCGGAGTTGCCGAAGAGTAATAGCTCTAGATGGTATAGGTTGCGCCGGAACAAACTATACTTACTCGTTAATAAATAGCGAGCAGAGTGGCAGATTGTAACAACAGTCATTCCCGTGCTGGATAATATGCGCTTGCAGGATCGTGGGTACGCAGAAAGGATGACAAGTTGAAGTCTCACCGGTGAAGTGGCTGAGATGAAGACCCGGGTAACTTTAGTAAATTCGCGGGCGGGTTCGTAGTGGTAATCGAAGGTGACGATATTACCAACTGCAAAGAAGACAACTCATGTTTTACTGTTGGTTGCTTTGTTACCAACGACACCGTGCAGTAAATGCTTCTTACTTTGGCCGCGACGAAGATGGAGGCGATGAGAATGCAACATATGGTCTGTTCTTTTGAGCTGCACTACTGAACTGGTGCAATAAGTTAAAGTGAGAAAAAATATAGTTATCTCATTCTAACTTATTGCACTAGTTCTGCAGTGCAGCAGAAAAGAACAGACCAATATTTTTCAGACTTATTATATTCCGATAGTTTTTCATACGACGATATCTCATCCATGGGATTAATTTTAAAACAAGAGTTAAAGCAGCGAGGAGAAAGCGTCGTTTCCCATCGTGTTGTAGGATCCCGCTTTAAAATATACTGCTATCGCGACACATGAAGGTCCAGATTGCGCCAGTCGGCCTGTCGCTAAGAGAACAACCTGCTTTACCTGCTTTACTCCTTTCCCTCATCGAGAATTTATATTTTATCATTATTGCAAATCGCCAATATTCACATCAGACGGATGTTGGACTCGACGTTTCTCTCATGATGATCTATCGCGTCGATATAATTATACAAATGTCGAATATGATATCGGAAAGTATTACTTTAAAAAGATATGAAAAAAGTATATGTGTGACGAAGGTGAAATTACTCGTAAACAACAACAACGGGGGCGAGAGCAGATTTAGCCGACGTTAAGAACTTAACGTCGCCTGAAATTTTACCTTTCCGTAAGGACGAATTTGTTTATCTCCACATGGCTGCGCATACTTATCGGTAATTCGATTCGCGATAGCCGCGCGGATACGTGTCGAACGGAATTGATGCGTTCGGCACTGATGAATTTTCTAGAACGTGGAAGAGGCATGTGTGTAACGCTGGACCAATAACGGAAGGACATTTGGATGAAGCTGCTGCCGGCACGCTCGCTATTGGCGCGCGCGGCTGCTGCCGTGGTTCGATGCGATTGGACGGCCGGGTCCGCCGGTGCGCTTGATATATCCGCCGTCCTCGCGGTGCTTCTGTGACAAGTTGGACGTTGCCAGTGACGTTGGTTGGAGCCGTGCGTGGCTGAGTGACACCGTGGTTTCTTTCCTTCTTCGTCAATCGCTCACAGTTCGCGCGCGCGCGTGGCGACGATGAAGAAACTTTACGTTGTAATTGCGGCTTTGCTCATGCTGGCGGGTAAGTAATCGCCCCGTGTAATATATCCGAGGCCAAACGGCGCGCGACTTCGGCGAACCGCGCCGTGCGATTGTACTTATTCCGTGTTTTTACCTGCTCCTCAGGGCTCGTTTCCGCCAGCGAAAACGAGGAGAATGTTGGGACCGTCGACGACGACCTCGGTGCGAGTCGCGAGGCATCCAGAACAGGTTTGTGTTACACGATGTAATTTGTAAGCTGATTGTAATTGATCGGCATACAATCCTGAAATTTCTGTGTGTGAATATTATAACAGATGGTAGGAATCTGTTCGCATGTTGTTTTAACTATTAACTAAAAAGAAAAGAGATATACAAAAGACGAAAAATGTGATCGATACATTCAAGATATTCAATAAATACTTGTATTGCCGGTTGACCGGTGAATTGTTTTCTTTTGTTGTTTGTTTTCCTTTTGGTTGTTTTCTCTTTGACCTTCATAGTTTAAGAATCATATGTTGGGAGAAAATAAATATCCTGATTGTGTGTATTATAGATCACGAAGCAGTTCAAAGAGAAGAAGAAGCGATAAAAATAGATGGTTTAAATACTGCTCAGATAAAGGAACTGAGGGAGAAAGCTGAGAAATTTGCATTTCAGACTGAGGTCAATCGTATGATGAAGCTTATCATTAATTCTCTGTACCGTAATAAAGAAATCTATCTCAGAGAATTGATCTCTAATGCATCCGATGCTTTGGATAAGATCAGGCTGTTGTCTCTCACTGACAGGAGCGTATTAGATACCAACAGTGAACTAGCTATTAGATTAAAAGCTGACAAAGACAACAAGGTGTTACACATAATGGATTCTGGTATTGGTATGACTAAACAAGACTTAGTAAGCAATCTTGGAACCATTGCAAAATCTGGCACAGCTGAGTTCTTAGGGAAGATGCAGGAGGCCACTAATGTTCAAGATATGAATGACATGATTGGGCAGTTTGGTGTAGGTTTCTATTCTGCTTACTTAGTCTCAAATGTTGTGATTGTTACCACTAAACACAATGACGACAAACAATACATTTGGGAGTCTGACAGTAGCAATTACAGCATTGTTGAAGATCCACGGGGAGATACTTTGAAGAGAGGAACAACTGTCAGGTAAACTATACAATCTAAGACTAAATCAATCTCAATCTCAAAATATACTTTAGTCGATTGTAAAGTCTTTGAGTTGAACTTTCAATCGATACTAATTTGTACTCTGTTTCATAGCTTGCATCTGAAGGATGAAGCACTAGACTTTTTGGAGCCAGACACGATAAAGACCTTGGTGAAGAAGTACTCACAGTTTATCAACTTCCCCATATACTTGTGGAACAGCAAGGTCATTCAAGTCGACGCAGACGAAGAGGAGAGTGATAAACCCACGAAAGAAGATGCGGAAAAAGATGCCTCTGAGGACAAGATAGAGGATGAAGATGATACAAAGGTGGAGGAAGATGCAGACGAGAAGAAATCCAAGAAAATAGAAAAAACCGTGTGGGATTGGGAATTGTTGAACGATTCCAAGCCGATCTGGACGATGAAACCGAGTGAAGTCGAAGATAAGGAGTATAATGAATTTTACAGAACACTCACCAAGGACAACCAGGAGCCCTTAGCAAAGATACACTTTGTCGCTGAGGGTGAAGTTACATTCAAGTCTGTCTTGTTCATCCCCAAGGTTCAACCGGGCGACAGTTTCAATCGTTATGGCACCAAGTCGGATAACATCAAGTTGTACGTGCGAAGAGTCTTCATTACCGATAAGTTCAACGATATGATGCCGAATTACCTGTCGTTTATCCGTGGTATCGTGGATAGCGACGATCTGCCGCTCAATGTTTCCCGTGAGAATCTTCAGCAACATAAGCTGATCAAGGTAATCAAGAAAAAGCTGGTCAGGAAAGTATTGGACATGATCAAGAAGATCCCCAAAGAGGACTATGAAAAGTTCTGGAAGGAATACAGCACAAACATCAAGCTGGGCTTGGTCGATGACGTGCAAAATCGTGCGAGACTGTCCAAGCTCTTGCAATTCCAGTCGTCCACCCAGAAGGAAATGACCTTCTTGGCTGACTACGTCGCCCGTATGAAACCCAACCAGCAGCACATCTTCTACATCGCCGGGTCGTCGGAAGACGAGGTGAAGAAGTCACCGTTCGTCGAGCGTCTCGAGAAAAAGGGCTACGAGGTGCTGCAATTGTCCGAGGCTGCGGACGAGTACGCTATCTCGTCACTGTCCGAGTTTGAAGGCAAGAAATTCCAGAATGTCGCGAAGGAAGGATTCACGCTCAACGAGGGCGAGAAAGCCAAGGAGCGAATGGAGCAATTGAAGACGACGTTTGAACCGTTGATTAAGTGGCTAAACGACATCTTGAAGGAACACATCAGCAAGGCGCAGGTGTCCGAGCGTTTGACCGACTCGCCTTGCGCTTTGGTCGCCAGCATGTTCGGCTGGACCGGCAATATGGAGAGACTAGCGATCTCGAACGCGCATCAAAAGTCGGACGATCCACAGAAATCCTACTACCTGAACCAGAAGAAGATGCTGGAGATCAACCCACGTCATCCGCTCATCAGGGAGCTGTTGCGTCGTGTTGAGGTCGACTTGGCCGATCAGACGGCGAAGGACATCGCTCTGATGATGTATCGCACTTCTGTGCTACGGTCCGGCTACATGCTCAAAGAGACCGCCGGTTTTGCGACCAGCGTGGAGCAGATGATGAGGAAGACCTTAGGCATCTCTGTGGATGAGGTGCCCGAAGAAGAGGAGATGCAGGACGAGGAGATGCCTAGCAACGATACGGAGGAGAAGGTCTCGGACATCGACGCCGAGGATGAGAAAGACGAGGAGCACGATGAATTGTAATAGCGGATGAGAATACGAGGCGAGGATATTCCAGAGAGAGAAAGAGAAAGACAGACATAATTTAAAAAGTCGTAACTATACAGTGTATAGTTACATTTAAAGTTCTTCTAATCGGTCGTGAGCCCGTGGACATTTTTACGTGCAAATTGCGCTGAAAGTTTGTTTAGACTTCTTTCCATTTGAGATCTAGTTTCAGTTAACGTTGCTGTTGTCCAGAAACTCGTTGGAGAGACATTCATATATGCCGAATATTCTTTTCCTACGTAAAATTAAGTTATTGTGCACATTGTCGAGTCATCTTTTTCATCGATGTTTTGAAAGAAGTGTCTGAAAACGTGTGCGTATGTGTAATAACTTTCGTTGGTTCTTCCACGTTTTTTTATGACGTAAGAGAGCACTGACTGAGCGTTACTGATGTAACAAGAATGTTTGAGACATTTGTGAGTGCATTTGTACAAGAGATATTAAATGAGTTATATTAAAGTAATATATAATGTACATCTATTATATTTGAAGGAGACAGAGAGAGAGAGAGAGAGAGAGAGAGTCGAGTGTATAATCCATTCTCGCGTCCTAAAGTAAAATCTCATATGGTTTACTTCTCAGATTGATTTACAAATAAAAAATATATATATTCTATTTGTGTGTTCCCGCGAGGGCTCTCTAATTTACCGTTGACGTCTGCATGCAAAACCGATGGAAGCTGATAGTCGCTTCCACATCTCGAACAAAACAAGACAACTTCCCTCGCGGATTTGTCTAATTTATATTCTATCTAGAGCAAAAGAGGTGTAGACGGGAACAAGGAGCGGGGACAAGGGTTAAGTACAAAAATAGAACCTAGTCTAGAGCAATGAAGTACGCAATAATAATTATTATTAATAATAATTATTCTCTCAATGAAACATTTTCTCTAACTCGTACACATACGATAAATATATCGCATCATTTTCGAAGAGAGGAAACCACTTTCTTTTTCCTTTTAAATAATACATGATCTGCTACGAGGGGCATGAGCGCCGAATGTTCGAGCGGGTGAAAATCGAGCTGGAAATACATACGTATCTCGGTGGTTTGCAAGGCGAACGAAAATTAATAAAATAACGAAAATTAACGCGAGAATTTGGCTACGGAACGATCCGTCGAGATGACAACGTTCACTATGGAAGTCCGCGTATGTAATACATTTGGGTTTTTTCAGCGAGAAGAACAAACTAGATATAGAAATCGTATATAGTTACATTATTTATAGAGTATATATTTACATCTCTCTCTCTCTCTCTCCCCCTCTCCCCCTCTCCTTCTAATATGTACATGTCCCTCCGAATCGTGTAGAAAAATAGGCTTGCGTAGAAAAAGTAGGATCGAGCGAACATGTCGAAAACAAACTCGCGCGTAACCATATCGAGGCAGTATAGATTTCTTAGGGAAACGCGCTATCTCGCTTCTTGCTTCCTCTGCGACGGTGTGTAAAATATACAATCGGAATGTAATACTACATCTAACGTATTAATACCATTCGGACGAAGGCACAATGTGTATTAATAAGAGCGATACTTTACTACACGTACGGATTCGTCGTTATTTACCGCCTTGAAACGCCTCACCTCGTCTCCTCGATTCTCGATTCGCGATCGGTCAACAGATATATATAACACAGATAGAAATGAAATTAAAATTCGAAAATTTTAACACTGTGTAAACACGCAATGGAGTAGACAGAGTCGATACACGAATAGGCGTATATGAATGCGCTTACGCAACGGGAATATTTAGTTTTCTTTTTTTTTCTTTTTTCTTTATATCGTTTTCAAAGGACGCGCAACTGGAATGCGACAGAGAGATATACCAGGTATGTAAATATGAAACCGAAATTTTTGTATAGAAAATACACGTTTATTGTATGAAAATGATAAAAAATATTTTATTCGAAGTATTGCCCATCGCTAGCTATACATTTTTCCCACCTGTCTGACAATTTGTGGATGCCATGCCAAAAAAACTGTTGCTCTTTTGAGGCAAACCAGTCATCGAGCCATTTTCGTACATTTTCGTAAGAAGTGAAGTGCTGCTCAGCAAGTGCGTGTCCCATCGATGCAAATAAGTAGTAATCGGACGGAGCCAAGTCTGGTGAGTAAGCCACATGCGAAAATATTTCCCAACTAAACGCCTCAATTGTTTCCTTGACCAGTTTTGCTGTGTGTGATGGTGCATTATCATGAAGCAAAATCACTTTGTGTTGCTTTTTTTTATATTCTGGTCGTTCTTCACGCAAAGTTTAATTCAAATCGATCATTTGTTGTCGGTAGCGTTCAGTATTAACGGTTTCGCCAGGTTTTAGCAGCTCATTATAGATTACAACCTTCTGATTCCACCAAACACAGAGCATTGTCTTCCGTCCATAGCGATTTGGCCTTGCAGTCGATGTCGGTGGTTCGCCTGGAGTTACCCATGATCTTTTACGCTTAGGATTCTCAAAATATATCCACTTTTCATCGCCAGTCACAATTCGATGGAGAAATTACTTTCTTTTGTACCTGGCGAGCAGCGTTTCGCAAGTGGTTTTTCGGTTTTCCTGCTGTCTTTCATTCAGTTCATGTGGAACCCATTTTCCCATCTTCTGCATTTTTCCCATGGCTTTCAAACGTATGGAGACGGCTTCTCGTGTCATATTTAATTGATCCGCGAGTTGTTGTTGCGTTTGAGCATCATCCTCATCCAATGATGCTTGCAATTCGCTGTCTTCAAACTTTTTCGGTGGTCTTCCACGTTCTTCGTTTCTCGCGTCAAAATCGCCACGTTTGAATTTTTTAAACCACTCAAAGTAGTGATTTACCAAGAGCATGCTCACCGTAAGCTTCGACAAGCATTCGATGCGATTCTGCAGCAGTTTTCTTCAAATGGTAACAGAAAATCAATGCTGTCCACAAATCGTACCTTCCAGGCACAAAATTCGACATGTTCAACGCTATTATAAACGCTATGCTGTTGTATGAAACTTGTATTGTTGTGAGTTGAAAATCTTTGTCAGATGTCAACAAATAGAAATGGCGCCAATGACGCGGTTTGACGGTAAGTACATTGACAGCTAGAGCCATCTATGGGCAAATTCCGGTTTCATATTTACAAACCTGGTAAGTAACATTTGACAACAATTTGTCTTCATGAACTGAAAGAGAAGCCTCTATCAGGTGAACGCGTAAATATAACCAACGATCAATAGTCTTGCTATATTGTCATCCATATCTTATATATGCGATGTATATTATACATACATCGGTATCTTATGTATATTGAGTAAATAACCTCTCTCTCTTTCTCTCTCTCTCTCTCTCTCTCTCTCTCTCTCTCTCTCCCTCTCTCTCTCTCCCTCTCTCTCTCTCTCTCTCTCTCCCTCTCTCTCTCTCTCTCTCACGAGCAAACACAGCGGACGTTATTAACCCTTGCGCTGAGGAAGCCATGTATATACGCCCTCAAAAAGTAGCCTCTCATTTGCAGACAGCAAAGCGTTTACATACAACTTGAAAAACTTTATATATGCATTGATGTAGAATCTGCATACATTAGTACGTAAAAATTTTAAAACGCGAATATCGCTCAGCACACCCAGTGGACGGTTTTCGATGAAAGCGCGCCGCAGCGAAAGGGTTAAATTGAGCACTTAATTCGGTACAATCAATCATCGTCGTCGTCTTAGAGATGCAGCACACCTTGATCGTGGCTGAAGTGCCGGCGCTTTGTGTAGATTGACGGCTCTCGGACGATAATTGGCTCTTACGTGAAAATGAGCCGCGACGAGGTCATCTGCTCTCACATAAATGCAATAACATTAAAAAAAATTGAAGAGAATTAAACGCAAAGACGCGTTGCGTGTGTTGTATTAATTGATCATTGATTGCAACAAATAATTTGCCAATTTGTTGCACAGATATCTCATTTACATTCTTGACTGTCGTGCAAATATTTAGAATGAAATATTACCAACAATAAAGAATAAAATGTGACTAATTATACAAAAGTATAAAAATAGATGAGAGATATGCTAACAATTCAAAATAAATTTTATCTATTATGTTTTACTCTATTCTATCACTAATGCATCATGGTGTGACTAAAAGTTTTCATGGAAGAATTACTCACCTGATCGAGTGTTTTCCCAGCAATTTCAATACCATTCACTTCTAAAACTTCATCATTGACTGCTAAAAGACCTGTGCTTTCTACCAAGCCACCTGGTACCAGTCTGCTAATGAATACACCTGGTACCTTCTCGATTCCACCACCAGCAGATGGTGTCAATATACGAAAACTTTCACCATCCTTGATGTAAAATCCCAAGGGTTTGTCTGAGCCATGTTTTAAAAGACGTACACGTCGACAAGTTTCTGGCAGTATATCGACATCAATGATTACAGACACTTAGCAGTAAAAGCAATTATATGATAAACTAGTTTACTAGAGCGTATAGAGAAAGTGATGCATGACAAAGTACACTGTGAAAACTCACCTGCCTAAAATCATGTGGATTAGAGATAGCTAATGGCTTTGGCTTGCCTGGTGTACTACCCAAAATACTAGATATCAAATTTTTGGTTTTCATTGTACCATATGCGTTGATATCCTCTAATCTGTCACCTGTCACAATGACAACTACATTGAATAGAGATATTCATGCATGCTTAGAATGTACACACACACACACACACAAACACACAATCAAACATAGGATTGTTACCTTTCCTCTGAGTAAAAATTCTGAGCAATGGTTTGCTAGCTAGCAAAGCCCTAGCCAGATTGTTATCATTATTAATAGACAGCAGATCTCCATCTGTAGGATCCGTATACCAAATAAGAAAGTTTATATCAGGCCCGATGTCATGTCGTTGTGCCAATAACTTGCCAAAATCCTCATAACTCATAGGCTCGTCACGATTAATAGAAAACCTGATGATGTCGGCATCAAACTGCAACGCACAATACGGACATGATGCATAGTTCTGAACATTCCACAATCAGCTACCAATCGTGAAAGCCATATAATATACATATATATCACCTTGCTCTTGACGGCGACAATGCCGTTGTCGACTTTGTGCTTGTTCTTGGACATGTTACAATCTCCAGAGAGCCCTCCCACCTAAGCGCGCGACTCCAATTTCAACCGAATGCGTCCTTCCTTCCTTCTTTCCTTCAATATATAGTTCTGGGCTTGTGGGAGTAGGCCCCTACGCCATTCTTCTCGATAAAAGAGGTAAAAGAAGAACAGGGACAACGTGTACGTTGTCCCCACGATCAAAAAGTATGGGCAGTTACAAGAACCATGTCCAACCACGCAAGCGAACAAAAGATTTTTCTCGAAATACATGTGCCACGTGAAAAAACCGAATGCGTCATGTCAAGCATCTTGTGAGGAGGGCGAGGAGACGTGCATACCTCATGTAACGGCATGCAATGTGCATTTCAACTACGCTCATGGACCTGTTCTAGTTATTTCTCCTTCCACCGATTCCTCTCACCGACGAATAAATAAAGATAAAATAAATAAAACAAGTTCATGGACATATATTACGTCAACAAGGCAAAATATTGCTTCTTGTAAAATGGTATTCCATCTGATTCGCTGCAATTTCTGGTACGGTTGATGCTTTATATTTATATATTATAAATTTTTGACGACCGGATTGCAAAATCTGGCTCCGTAGGGTCCCTCAGGGATAGTTCAAGGAAGATGCTATAACAGTTTGGCAATTATACGTATCGTCAACGAGGCGATATTTTGCATCTCGTAAATAATTTTTCGAGTGATTCGCTGCGATGCTTGGTACGGCGGACGCTTCATTTATTTCTCATAAATTATGGACGGCTGGATTGCAAAATCTGGCTCTGTAGGGACCTCGATAATAGTTCAAGGAATATTTCATATCAATTTGGTAGTTACATATTGTCAACGTGGCAAAATATCTTATGTTTTAAAGTGGAAGCTGCAGCTGGATTCTGTAACTCGTTATTGGAGTTAACGACACTTTCGCGTTATCGTTGCGCAGCCTTTCTACGGTATACAAGAGCTGCGCAATGATAACGAAAGTGTCGTTAACTCCAATAACGAGTTACAGAATCGCGGTACTGTGGTGCGATTCTGTAACTCGTTATTGGAGTTAACGACAGTTTCGTTATTGTTGCGCAGCTTCTGTATACCGTAGAAAAGCTGCGCAACAATAACGAAACTGTCGTTAACTCCAATAACGTTACAGTGCTGCGATTCTGTAACTCGTTATTGGAGTTAACGACACTTTCGTTATCGTTGCGCAGCTTTTCTACGGTATACAAAAGCTGCGCAACGATAACGAAAGTGTCGTTAACTCCAATAACGAGTTACAGAATCGCGGTACAGAGAGTTACAGAATCGCGGTACTGGAAGGTATTCGTACACATACGCACGGCAATACTTATGCACTGCTCATATATACGCTAATACTAATGCATTGCTCACGCGAACGCAAGGCAGGAAGATTAGGTCATATGGACTGCATTATAGTGCAACTGGACTACACTTTCCGTGTTATCTACATCTACAGATTTTGCCACGCATACATCATATTCGCTTATCGGGCTTACATGGGCATCTTCCTTATATTACTATCTAGGGTCGTACAGAGCCCGATTTTGCATTTAAGTTCTTGAAAATTTGTAATAAATGGAAATATGGGCTCGTGCTGCACCGCGGGATGAACGCTCATTCAAATTATTTAATCGATTTTTATTTCGACTTGTTTTCCAAAAAAGCGCTCTGTATGACCCTGCGGACGTTTCTCCTGATTGCAAATATCATACGTATAAAGTGATTCTCTCCGTATTTTGTTCATAATTTGTAGTATAATTTTGTCTAATTCGCGGTTCTCCGCGAGAGGTCTCTAGTGTGGCTCCTGCAGACCCTTAATAGTCTTTGATATCTTCCGACACCTTTTTCCCATTATTCCATATCTGTTACCATCCATGCTTATTTCGAGCTATGTTTCATATTTCGGCTACGATATTCCTAAGAGGACGCTAGTGCACAGAGAAATTTCTTTGGCACGCTAAGTCCCGTAAGGCCAACAGCCTTTATAGTATCTCGTCGGTGATGTCGGCTACGGATCTGTCTTCTCGATGCTTCTCAATATTTTCAAAGAACTTTCAAAGTCGGATGTTATATTCGAGATCGTCTTCAGTTGATCTTCGGATGCTGCGTAGCCAATGAACGATGAGAAATCCAACGACGAATTATGAAAATGGCCTTAATGCAAACGGTCGTATTCTTCATTACTTCCGGCGACAAGGAAACTTTGGCAAGAGAGAGAGAGAGAGAGAGAGAGAGAGAGAGAAGTTCCATGAGATGTTTGATGTAAATTTCAAGACTCACACTCATGCTTGCCGAAAGTGAGAATTCTCCCATCAGAAGTCAGCGAAAGAATCGTAGAGACAACCTGCAGTCTCTGTTTCTAGTTCTTTTTCGAAAGACTTGGACTGCTGCACATTGTTTCAACAAGTCGGAGCGAAATAATATATATACTCGTCTCGTTCTGACTTATATCGCGCACGAGTTCGAGAGGTTGTTCGAAAAAGAACAAACCTCTTTTTGTCGACGGCCGTCAGCGTTCCCGAGCTATCCCGAGCGTTCTCGCGTCCGATTGGCAAGTTCTGTTGGATAAAAAAATTCTCACCAATCGAGCGCGGTAGCTCGTCGCGCTCCGTGTGATACCGAACGTGCCCGATGAAGTGAGCTTCCTCCGACCGCCGTGGATGGTTGGCAACACTCCATGGTAGCATTTCCGTTTTCGAATCCGACGTCATCTACTCCGAAAGTCCGTGTGTTTTGTGTTTCGTTTGGGGCCACGATGATTATCGCTAATTTAACGTAAGTACCGCGACGCCGCTAGGCCACCGCTAGGCGACACGGCCGCGTCCTGGTGCCCGAGAACTCGCATACGCGAATATTCGCTCGGCGCCGCCGTCACCGTCGCCGTCGTCGATCGTTTCGTTCCATACCTCGCGGGCCGTGGTGGCTCAACAGTCGAGGAGATCGCTACGGCACCCGCCTACTATCAACCTGCCGTTGTTTGCTGTCGAGATTTGCTCCGCCTGGTGAACCTCCGACTGTCCACTCGACCTTATCGTGCACGATCGGCAGTCCGACACAGCGCACAGCACAGCACAGCACAGCACGGCACGGCACGGCACAACGGGGAAAGGTGCCGCGACCTGTCCTCTATTGTGCCGGCGCCGCGAGATAAGCGAGGAAAGACTACGGAGGTGTGAACGTGCGAAGCGTCTTGGCGCGGTCAGAATCGCGAGGACGAGACAGCTTCCTCGTAGCCGGCGCCGACGTCGCGCGCGCCGATGAAAGTCAAAGATGTCCGACGAGGCGTTTATTTTGCACGGGACGTTGCGATCGACCGGCGCGATCCCGACCACCAGCGGAACCACGAGCGTCGGAAGCATGATTCCGTGCTCCTTCTCCTTCCGTGCCGTCGCGTCGCGTCGCGTCACGTCGCGGTCCAGCCCGCTGCGGAAAATTCTCCGCTCGTCCGTTCAGCGGGAGGGTTCAGTGCGCCCTCGAAATATTTTCCGGACGAGCTGTCTCTCTCCTTCCACTTAACTTTTCTCTGTTTGTTTCTCTCCTCCTCCCCCTTCTCTCTCTCTCTCTCTCTCGCGCTCTTTGTTTCTTTCTACGATAATGCATGATGTATATGCAAAACGTCGTCGACGCACTCGTGCGGCAAAAACGCACGATTAACGATTATTCACTGATTACAGTCGGGTGGACTTGGATTTTGTCATAACTGAATCCCAGTGGCTACGTTCAGCAGAGAAAGCAATCTAGCAGGAGCCTTGCACTGCGTAGCCAGCAGCTTTGCAACTGTTGTAAGATTTTCTGCTGAGGGACACCGGCGGTTTATGCTTCTCCGACATGTTTACCAAGCAGTTATCACCCTTCTTCAGCATACCTTCTTAATATATGATGGACCGCTCGTAGTAAACATGTTGGAAAAGCGTGAGCCACCATAAGTCCATCCGGCGAAAAATCAGCGCATAGCGCTTTCTAAGCTATTTCTTCTGCTGAAAGCAGCCGGTGCATAGCGCCCGCGAGTAATACCGTGCCTTTCTTCGTTTGCAGGTTGAAGCTTTTGAAATTGAACTTAAGTTTCTTCACATCCTAAAGATACTGCAAAAGCATACCAACTTTGATTGTAACAAGAACACATTGCTGGACGCAAAAATAAGTACCAATCTAAAAAGTCGCAACACTATTGCGTAAGGAAAACAAAAAAAAAGGGGGGGAAGCCAGAGAGACAAATTAACTTTGTTCACGACTGGACGGTAACTAGGGAGAAAAAGGAGAAATGGGCATTCAAGACTTGCAAGCTTTCCTCGATGGTAATTGCGTGCAGGGAAGCACTGTAGGGGTGGACCTGTTGAAAATTGCGCGTTTAGTCGCTCAACGGCAACGTAACCGCGTGATAAAGGGACAACAATTGCACAATAGTGCCAAATTGAGACTGGTTCTCGATGGAGAATGCTGCTTGGATCGATTGTACGGTGGATTTTTCTCAGGTAAAACGGCAGACGAATCGCGCGACGCGCTTATTATCCATGAATTGTCCAGTAACGCCAATATAATGATCCCGATACGCATAGATTGGGCCTGCGGTGGACAATGGAATCGTATGCTGCAGTTTCTCGCGGTCCTCATACAAGCGACAGAGATGTCGAATTTGGAGCTGGCCGTGTTCTTTAATGGATGCTTCGAGTCGTCACGGCGAGCCGACTGGGTGCAAAATCAGCTGCAATTGCGCGCCAAAGTCAATAACGTAAGTCTTTGCGAGAGCGTAGCGCGTCCAGAGCGGCGAAGCATCTGAAGCGAGAGGTATGGAATTCATGCCAAGAAATATTCCAGGTCTTGAAACACATAATAACCAAAGGCACTCCACCGCCGAAAATTTGGTGGACCCCGCCTGTGTGCCTGAGGACCAGCCTACGTATGGCGCTCAGGCATTTAAACGTCACAGTTGTAAGTTGTTTCGTGAACGATCGTGAAGATTCGAAACTTTTGTTTCTTCCTCCACTTTTTTGCAGCTGAACTAGAACTGCCGTGCCGGGGAGAAGCTCGTTCCGTTTTTCCTTCAACACTATTATGTATCTGTTTCATTCCAAAGGCAAACAAAGTGCAATCTAGTTCAGCAGACAAAAAAGACACCTTCGGTAAGGATCACGATAATTTGACGCTTCACTTTGACAGCTGTGCAGCATGGACGACCATCACCAGGAAGTGATCGCTTATTGTCGTGAGAATAATTACAACGGGTTGATAGCCGACGACGCCGAGTATGCGGCGTTCGACCCTCCGCGATATTTCTCATCCGAACAGCTGAAGCTCACATACAAAGTATGTATTTTCAGTAATTCAGCTAATGTTTCCGCAAAGTTTTCTGTCCCTATATATGCGCGCGATAACAATTTGTAGTGACCAGATAGATAACAGCCATGTACACGCTGTGTACTAATGTACGTAGTGTCTTACGTAGAGGGTTGAAAACATAAGATGTAAAGAACGAGACTGTATTTCCCTTACATTGTTGAAAGCATGCTATCTTTGTTCAGTTTCCTTCAACAGAAGCGAAACTAGACAAAAGTCGAATACCTTTGGCTTATCCTTAAGCTTTCTTCCACAGATGTGATCTTTGTAGTCTCTTCTGGAATGTCCAGTCTGTACGTGTGTGTGTGTGTGTGTGTAAAAGTCTATGATCCGAGTGGCGTTTGTTTTAACTTCATACGTGGTTGTCACTTTTTATTTTCTCCTTCTCTACAGGGTTCTCTTGACACGAAAGAATACATGCTCTCCGAACTTACGAAAGCTCTCAACATACCATCCGACAGACTCTGCATATTGGCAGCGTTGCTAGGAAATTACATATTAACTGAAAATGACTTGGCTGATTTCTACAAGAAACTCAACATTAGCACTAATATCAATAAGACTAGCGTCGAACAGACCATCAGGACAATTGCGAATTTCGTCAGAGAACTACCGTCCGTGGAGCTGGATGTAGTCTCGCAAAAGGTTTTCGGCTCCACTTCAGATCCGAGATGTTCCAAATTGCGACAGTCTATACAATATTATTTAAACGGAACGAAGGAGGGTTTTCTGCATTACAAGCCTGTGAAACCAACGAAAGGTACAATTCTGACATAAAGAACTCTTCCTTCTTCTGAGCTTTAACGAGTTGTGTTATAAATTATAAAATGTAAATTAGTGCTGTTAATATAATCCGGGTACCTGTGTAATACCTGCGAAAAATTCTGGCAAAAATTCCGAAACAACCAGAGGTACTCGGGTGGTTGAAATTGACAACATTACTGATAAATACTGTCCTGTGATTCGTACTCTACATTCGTGTGTGTACAAATTTATTTCAGCTCATAAGGTAGATTCGAAACCAAGCGCACAGGCTCCGTCGAATCAGTCGACCGACACACCGTCAGCCTCAGAGAGCGACTCTAACCTGGAGACGTCGAGGTTCGCATCCGAGACCTTAGAGAGCGAACGTGAGAGCTTGAACGCGTATAAACAGGCGACGGCCAACGCAAAATCAGCGCCGCAAATTGTGATCGATCCACCTGGTATCCAGGGTCACGGAGACGCAGACACCATCCGTACCGAGGACGAGCAAAGTACGTGGTGTTGTTTCACTGGTGCTATACGAAACCCCAATTTTATTATGCGCATTCTACTTTATCAACACTGTTAAGTACATTGAGTCTCCGAAATAGGTAACGGTCATGCGATCAACGGTACTCACAATCTTCTGATCAGCTCGTCGAGTTCGAGCAGCAGCTCTTCCGCTACATCACCGTCCCACGCAACGGCCGACTCTGCGAAACAATCTGAGAAAACGACCAGTATCCCCACCACTGTGCCGGAGGTTATGCGTACTGCCTCGGAACGTCATCAGAAAGGATTGATGTCGCCACACATCTATCAGATTCTCATCGCTGGCGAAATCAAGCTTCCGGTACTTCTCGAGGACGAGAATCATCGAGAGTTTCCTTCCATTCATCTAATTTACCGGCCAATCCGGCAGATGGTGTATGCAATCCTGTTCAATCTTCATCATCGAATGTATCTGGCTACGAAGAGCAAAGAGAAAGGTGGTGAGTAGAAATTTTTGCGCAAAATATGAGCAGGATTGGGTAATAATTTGGTAAATTAGTTAAAAGTTAAGTAAAAAAGTTGATAACTTTCAACTTAACTTAAAAAGAGTCAACTTTTAACTTGAACTAGTTATTTCAAAATTTTAGAGTTTTTAACTTTTTATTTTTTTTTATACAAGTTGAAGTAATTTATCAGTATTAAAATCATCGTGGACTGTTCACGATAAGAGAACAAGAAACATCCAAAATAATGCTAGTAAATTTTTTCCTCTTTTTGAGTAGCTTCTTTTTTATTTATTTTTCTTTTTTTTTTTTTAACTCAGAATCTTAAGCGCACACACACACACGCACACACACACGCACACACACACTTCAAACTGAACTTAATTTAAAAAATGTATTAACCTACCCAACCCTGAATATGAGGAAACACATTGTATAAATTGCAAGGTGTGGCTGTTGCACCGAATTCTATTTCTTCGAATTTGTCGGGCAGACTGCGAAAAGGTTGAAGTGCCTGACGTCATAATCAAGGAATGGGTATGGTCCAAATCAAATCCATATCAAACTCCCGAATTAGTGAAAGCAGAGCAGATCGGTTGGGGTGTGCCTACGATTCAACGTTTGTGGTTTGGGTAAGCAATTTGTTCGATTAAGTTGGGCGACTCGTTTGCTCGCACGCAACGACGATGCTACGAATTAATTAATTAGAAAAATCAATGTTGAGGAAGAGTCGTCCTCTATGCTGTAAGCTCACACAATTTCCTGTTCTTTAGCACAGTCATAGACGACAAACGGCGCAGACTCCGGGGATTTCTGACTTGTATGAGATCAGACACACCTCTCATGCTAAATACATCATATGTGCCTCAACACCTATTGGTCATGGCATGTGTATTAAGGTGAACATCGACTTTAATCTGCTGTTTCAATTTGCTGCGTCTAGATGAGTTCCTAGGAGAACATTATGCCTAACTTTCTTCTGAAGTTTGAGCGTGAGGATCAAAACTGATTAAAGTTGGTCCAAGTTAGCACAACTGATCGATTGTCTTTTGCAGATATATCATGTCGTTCTCCGATAAAATAAAAATCTTACGACGTCAAGAGTTGGACGCCTTTATCGCGCAGGCTTTCTCTCCAGAACTTATGAACGCTCAGTATTTGCAGGACTTACAGGTAAATAAATACATTGCGATGCACTTTTTACGAACCACGAATCACACCTCGCTTCAGGCAAACATATTGACGATCAATTTGTCATTTGTCATTTGGCAGCTTCCATTGGTGACATCGCGCGGTGTGCAATTAGCTACATTATTCATGGCTGGAGTGGAGACCGCGTTATTGGCGAACGACGCTTGCGGCGCACCGATTCCTTGGTTAATGTGCTGCCCGTGGCTCTATTTCGATGGCAAACTGTTTCATCATACCTTGGCTCGCGCTACCATCGCCAAGAATCTGCTGGAACTCTGCAGTGGTCACATAGATCGTGTAGTGAAGGTTGAAAGGATGCGGAAAGCGATTCTAGAAGGAGTTACCGTCGTGTTCGCGCGTCCGCCTATACCAGTCGCTCCAGGTGCATTAACGTCTTTTCGCTTAATTTTGCAACGATATACCCGACGCTCACTCGTGAGCGTCGTGAGCGAATGGAAGAGTATCGGTGTTCGAAGACGTGGGTAGCTCGATTGACAGACATTGGCAGCGATCGGAAGATCCCGGCTTCGATTGCCGACTCTTCACGTGTCAAACGTGAATGTGTAACAATCTCTTCCATTCTCCTGGCATCCTATACGATCTCGGGCGGTAGGATGCTTCGAATGGAAGTAGAGCAAAGGCCAGCTAAATTGCTTCGCGGGGTTCACACTATATGACTTTGCGAATCTCAAGGCTGCGACAGTGTTCCCGATCGAGCCGAGAGCGGATCCAACTTAACGCAATAGACAATCTCTTACTAGAAAATTGCGTCATAAGCTGATAGGAAGTATGGCCTACGTTTGCACGGAAGCTTAAGATCGGTTTAGTAACGTCTGTAAAAGTACCATAATCTATATTTACATGACTAGTATGAATGTCGTTCTTTTGAAGTCGACCATGCTCGGCGTTGCGACCGCTAATGTTACGTGTAATTGTAGACTATGGGTGTTATCGAGTCGATTTTAAGTTGTAGACGTAGTCCGTGTTATACTGCGTGAAAATGCATTTCCATTATGCGCGTGTTCGTCATCGTGTGACGTCAACGTCAGCGGCAGTACGTTGAGTAATCTCTCTGCACGTTCTCTGTGTGTTGTACTTGTGTGTCGTATATCATATCTGTGATTGTCGATAAAAGATCAAAGAGACAACCGCCTGTAACGAGCCTGTTTCTCATCGTCGCACAGGTATCCGTGTGTCCGTTCCTACGAATATCCTGCCCGCCGGATGTACCATCAACGACGGGCTGATGCGCGGTCGCGGCGGCGGCACGATGCCGCAGCGTGGATTAATGCGACGTCCGATACCGTCTCGCGGTGGTCAATTGGAGATCGCCGGTGTCGTCGTGGGCCAGTGGGGTCCGAATTACGGACAACCCGGCCGTTTGCCTCAACCACTTCAGGGACACCCCCGTGGACGTATCCCACCCCAGGTAGGATATCATTTCAATAGGGTATACGAGTCTCGCAGTCTTGCGGCGATTCGCCATCGTCGCGTCTATACGGAGCAAGAGGCATACGACGATGACGAGGCCCAGATATTAGAGGAGTATATCGATTAGTCCGATCCTTGTTTAAACGCTGGGTGTGTAAGAGTCTGTCGCACGGTCTTGCACGCCGGTGTACACATGATTATACAGGTGAACATCGAGATTATGTATTTGAGGTTTATATACGTTAAGCATCAAGGATATGCAATTTATTTTAGAATTCGAGGCACATCAACTGTGTAGTATACCGCAGGGATTTTATGCGCTATTATATACTCCGTTGCACCGTCAGAACCTTTTTTTTTCTACGGTGTAGCTTTTTAGACTTTCTTTTTTTTTTTTATTTACCTTTAATGACCTTGCAATTTTGTATCATCGCATCTGCATGTTTTTTATATGTAGTATAAACACTGTTAAAATAAAGACCTCTATTATATTTTAACTCCTAGTATTTTAACTGGTGTTCCTTATTTTAAGTTCTATTCCGCTTTGCGAGATTATAAGTAATGGCACAACCTGAATAGCTGAATAAAGTGCATCATCGAGTAACGAAACAATCGTAACTACAACTCGTATACGAGTTTTTGTTTATTGCGCATATTAAAATCATTTATTAAGAAAAAGATACATATTTACGCATCTTCGATAGATTTTGTGTATACTTAATGATTATATCAAGAGTATATATACTTTTCTTACGTATATATTTGTCAGTTTTTAATTTAACGGTGTATCTTACATTCTCCAAGCTGAGAAAAAGCTATATCATTTGTATAAATTGTTATTATTGTCAATATTAGAATTAAGATTCTAAAGTACCTTGTCTCCCACATCTCCAACCTAGCTCTGAATTAGTCGTATAAAGAAATGTAGAGTAGAAGATCTTGACGAGGAGGTAAGTATGCTTGTGAAAGAGACACCTGTAATGGTGGGACAATGCGACGAATATATCGCGACCAACGATGAGATTCCCTCTCATACAGAGGGAAACAATGCGCAGGTGAAAATCTGTGATACATCAGCTCAGCGTCGAGCGTGACACTGAGAAAATACACGATTTAATCGATCGCATTTTATAAAAAGAAAGAAAGAAAGAAAAGATCTGGGCTGGGATTGATGCAGCGCGCACCACACGGCGCCCACGTATCTGACTTCTTAACTCTGCACGTGTCACCACTTCGGTGATTTTGTTGTAGGTAACTTCGATCGGCGGGCTTAAATACAGTCTTCCTCGTGGCTTCAATCCGATGGGTCGGCCAACGTTTCACACTCGCGGAAACAACCGCGCTCCGATCGCCGGACGCGGCAAGAAGACGCAGATGAAGGTAAAAATCTGTCAATCTTGCCTCCTTGACTCTCCCGCGGGAGGGGTAAAGCGTGTAACAACACCGACTGTTTTTCCAGATGACTGGCAAGAAGAAAACCACTATCAAGAAGACGAAGGAAATCGAAAAGAAGGACAGCAGAGGTCGCGGCATCACTGTCGACGGAATAACCGATTATAAGTAAGCATCTCGAGTTTCTCTCTAATACATTTCACTCTAATACATTTCTCCTACAATTGTCCTTACTCGATTGACCTATTTTTGCGCTCCGAGGAAAGCGATATAGTCACACGCGTGCGTGTGTGTATATGAAAATATGTATGTATAACGTCCGCTGCTGTTCTCAGCGAGACGGTTCCGAGCATGAATTCGACGACGAAGGAAACGCCGCCGGTACCGGGCCAGTTTGACGACGCCACAGAGAACAGCAAGAGCGTGGAGAAAGGACAGGGTGACGCGCCGCTCGTCACCCCAGTCGCCACGGAGAATTAAGTATCAGTATATCGGTAAAAACGGAGAGAAAAACTCTCCGATGACTAACCACTCCCGGATGTGACTCAAGACTGCAAAACAAATCTACTTATATGTTCCGAGCGATTGCGCACCGTAACATTCGAGAATGGACGACCATCCTCGCGTCGAGCGAGAGGATTTAGTAACGGATTGTTAACGAATTTCTGTTTTCGATAAAATTTGACTCGCTTTGATATCGCCGTTCTTCAGGATATACTTATAATCAGCATAATTTTAAAAAGTCGAACATTTAAAAAAATACGCAAATATTCGTAACACATTCTTACGAGTATTTGAGACTCTTCCTTTTTTCTCCTTTTCCGTGAAAAATTAAGAAAAAGAGAAAACGCTGATAAAGTATAGTATATATGTTACCTGAAACGGCATACACGATGCGTGTACATCGTGTATGTAAAATTGCAATTGCATCTTTCGAAACGTCGACGCGCCGCGATTTTCTGGAGTTACACAGGTCGCAATGAGATGTTACGTGCGCAATAACTCGATATGTCTAAAGCTCTGATGGGGCCAAAATGTTGAACTAATAATAGGAGACAAGGAATCTGTACTCACGGTGTCCATCTCACGAAATTATTTTAATGCGTGTGACACGTGAAGTATACAAAGATTTTACCCGTTCTTGACATGTCCTCACTGCCAAACCAGTACCACTCTGTATAAGATAGGAAGACAGACGTAACGAAGAGACAAATCGTGCTTGTGCTAACGAGCTAATTTCGCTCGCATTACCATGGAATGGAACTCGACTGATTAGTGTATGCGTGCGCTAATTTTACTACTCAGAACAAGTCGTCAGCTGCTATAAGTATTTAATTCTTAAGAAGTGTGATTATTTTTTTTACACAAAAATATATATTTTCCGGTATTATATGAAATGCTCGCTGCGACGGTCTCAGTGGTCAGGTCTGATCGCGAAGAAAGTAGCCTGATATACATGCGTAGAGTACACGTACATACACGCACACAGACACGCACGCACACACACACACACACAGACACGCACGCACACACACACACAGACACACGCGCGCGCGCGCGAACACAACACATCAGCATGTTCACACGCGCACACAAGCCACATCACGATAGCGTTTACTGATTTTTGTAGATAAGAAAGAGCCAGACGGAGCACTGAGGCAGTCATTAGCACATGGAGACTGATGCTTTTCATATAGGTAAAATATATATTTATATATACATATGATTTAGATATTAGAGTTCCCATATAGTATACTATACGTAAGTTGTGCCTGCGTATTGTGCGTGAGTGAGTACTTGCGAGTACACGAGAGAATTTGTGAATACCGTAGCGTGAATGTGCATCGAGCGAAAGAGATGGCGAGGAAGAGAGAGAGAGAACGAGAGAGAAAGAGAAAGAAGGAAAGAGTGCAAGTGAGAGAGAGAGAGAGAGAGAGAGAGAGAGAGAGAGAGAGAGAGAGTGTGTTACGAAAGTGATGTACATAAAGCGCGGGATGTTATGTCATTGTTGACGCGTGTACATACGTGGGATTGCAACCGATTCGTCATGTGTACACGCGTGTACGCAATCTAGGTCATATATTTATTTGCTGTTACGTTGGAGAGAGAGAAAGAGAGAGAGAGAGAGAGAGAGAAAGGAGCGAAAGAGAGAGAGGGAGAGAACGTGAATGAATGAGCTTGGATTGACTTAAAAGTTTTAGGTACAATAACGTTTCTATATCTGACATCCGCAGACTTGAGGCGTATCGCGAGGGTGCCCGCGAACGTGCAAGAGGGTGACGATTGTTGAAGCCATTATCCTCACGGTACGCCTCATAATTGTTTAGCGAATATGCTACATCACGGCATCACACGCGAGAAGTTCGTCCGTGGGCGACGATTCGGTGATTTTTAGATTAAAATGTATTCGTCCAGTTTTGTGGAATTTTTACGTTCTGCTACACGTGGGCATTGTCCGTGATTATATTTTGACATTTCGAGGTAGCCAAATCGATGATACGTTGACTCACGATCACAATCGCGAGATTTAGGCGTTAGATGAGGGAAGGGGGGAATTGTTTTAGGGAGAAATTTAATTATATTTATATATATATATATACATATATATATATATACATACATATATATATATATATATATATATATATATATATATATCACAGATTGTTCGCGTAAAGGAGGAAACGCGCGTGTTTCTCCCTGTGTGTATGTATGTGCATGAGCGCGCATACACGCGCCTTTTGTAGCATATTTCGAGATATGACCCTCGTTTAATTGTACATATATAAACGGTTACTTTAGAGAAATGACGGTATGATTGATATACGGTGTACATACAGAATCCAGATGCGCGTGTTAACCGCGCACCGGGATTAGGATGATTATGTTAAAAATGTACTATTTATGTGAGTAGAATAGTCTAAAAGACTTTCTACCAAAGATCATCGGAGTTTAAGAGAGCAAGTTCTTTTGTCGATAGAAAATGATATATGAAACGGTGAAATGTGGAAAGAGAGCAAGACAGCACGATAGAACACGATTACTAAAGTAAGTAACGAAGGTGTGAGGATGCAAAGACATGTGTGTCTAAGTGCACGGAGTGCGATTTAAGACGAGTAAAAGAAAAAAAAAAACATTTATCGAGATAATATAAATGAGAGATGATAAGATAAAATGTTATATTTTTGTAGATTTGTTATTGCGTAAAATGCATTAGGACAATGAGAACCTTTATATAATTTGAGTAAAGTGACAGTTAACAAGCCTGAGATTTAAATGGATAAGTGTGAACGGAAAGAACAGAGTGTGAAGGGAAAAATCAGAGAAAGAGAGAGAGAGAGATAGAGAGAGAGAGGGAAGGAGAGAAAGAGAGAGAGAGAGAGAGAGAGAGAGAGAGAAGAGGAGATGGAGAGACGAAAGTGCTTTTAGATGGCATGTTATACGGAAATAACATCCGCGGAGAAATTTTGCTAAAGAAAAAGAAAGGAAAGAAAAAAACGAATTCCACGTTCTCCTACGTTTCCGAAGCTCTCAGTTCCCTGAGTTGCTTGTAGGAACAGGATTAAAAAGGACACACAGTACATCATATGTATACACACACACATAGACACACACACACACACATTTTATATAAGTACATGCATGTATACATATACGAGAATAACTGAAATGAATCGCAACTATGTAAAGTCAGCTTCAATGTGCGCCGAGCATATGTGGAAGTAATTCGATTCACTGTTTCATACGCGACGCGTACGCGAAATGGACGTTTGCTTCGAGTTTGTATCACAGCCACGCCTCACGCATATATAATATATTATTTGGATATATCGTTTAACATCATTCGAGTCTCATCGCTCTTAACAATTAGCGTGCGTTATCGTGCAAGTACGTCACCAAGTACAATCGACATGGAAGTAATTTCTTTGCGCGAGAAGGTAAAAGAAAAACGTAAGTTTCGAAAATCGACAAGTCGACCGTGCTCTGAAAGACACACACTTATACATATGAGTATATACATTATATACACACACGCATACACACATACACATACAATACATACTAGAAGCCGACTTTCTGAATCTGACGAATACTAATGATGAATTTGAGAGTAAAATGCCACTTTACGCTTTTACGTAAAGATAAATGATTTTCTTTCTGAGAAATCGAACTCTTGATATATACATATATATATATATATACATATATATACCGGATACAAAACGTAAGGACACAAATATGATGTTACGCAACGCGATCAGTCGCCGCTGCGCTGATGTGAATAATGAGTAACGTGAAATAATTTATTATAAACGCAAAGCGTATAATGCCAAAAAAAGGTAAATATGGGAAACCACATTGAATACAGCAGATGCAGAAACGTTGAAAATAAATATATTGAAACTCGCATAAAACACGAACGACGTAAAAAAAGGAAAAATAAAAACAGGCACGTACGACGTGCCTGCTTTTCGTTGTAATAGAGAGAGAGAGAGAGAGAGAGAGGGAAAGAGAGAGAGAGAAAAAGAAAGAAGAGGGAAGGGATAGAGAGAGAGAGAGAGAGAGAGAGAGAGAGAGAAAGAGAAAGAGAAAATGAAAGAAAGGAAGAGGGGCCCACGAAACTCGTCTATGATACCGACATACCATTAAAAAAGATACACGAGTAATCTATTGTATTTATAAAGTAACGATCTATAATGACATTTGAGCATTGTGTGTTGTGATAACGGAAAAAAAATTAATTGTACACCGAGTAATAATACTAACTCTCGATAATCTTTGTGCCGGAGTGGCAGACGCTTCAACGAGGAAATGATCGACGTAAAATAAATCGTGGCGAAGATTGGGTATCCTGACGAGATATCGTCTAATAATCCGCGTCTCTCCGTCGCGTCGCGCGAGAAGTTGTTCGTAATAAATAATAACGCGCTCGACTTTTTCCGAATGGCTGTTTCCATTTTATTTCGATCGCCGATGCTCATTCAGCACAGAATATTAACGACGCAGCCATCAACTAGACTCTCTAATTAACATCTTAAACGTAATTCGTAAAGTAGCTTTGTATCCCTTTATTTTGGAGACGAGAGGGAAAGAGAGAGAGAGAGGGAGAGAGAGAGAGAGAGAGAGAGAGAGATTTTTTCGCTGTATGTTATCCGCGCGCTCACCCCCTTTTCGTTTTTCGTACCGCGTAGAAAGAGAGAGAGAGAGAGAGAGAGAGCGAACCACTTATAAAGAGGTCGTCTTGCAAAAATCTAGAAAAGAACAAAAAAAAAAAGAGGACAAAAGACGAGATCATTTAATTCCAATAACTTGTTTTAAATGATTGCCCCTCCTAAAAAAAGAGGAATATGTATATTACGTTTCACATATATCTTAGATGCGCGCACGATGCGTCGAATAGCATCGTGTCGTTCGTGTTGCTCTTATTTTTTAACTTGCTGTAGCCTTGTACGAGATGTAGAGTTTGCGAATTTTCATAGCGATCCGGACATAAGAGTAATAATAACGACGAATAATCAACCTGAGTTGCTATATGTGCGCTCGACGTTTTAAATCTTAAGTTTTTCCTTACCGTAGTTTTGCTTAATATACATAAAAAGTATGAGAATATACTAAAAAAAAAAAAATAAAGATACGATAGCAAACACAAATATAATCGAATAAAGTAAAAAGAACAAAAAAAAATTAAACACTTATCGATGTAGCTGAAAAAAGAAAACGCATGTGGGCCCCGCGCGAAGACACACCTTATATATTATTAAATATTACATAAATATAACGTATATTCTGCTATTATTTTTCATAGCTGAGAGAAGGAAAAAAAAATGATACACGCATACGCGCGATAATAATGTATGTTTGATAACCATTATAGTATGTTTATTTTTCGTGTTTTTACTTTCTCTTTCCTATACATTAAAGAATAAAAGAAATAAAGGGAGAAATAATGTAATATGATCGCAAAAGCGCATGGGATGACGCAATGAGAGAAAGGGAGAAAGAGAGAAAGAGAAAGAAACGTTGCACCAGTTTGTGTATTTGCGAGAAAAGAAAATGCCCTTCGACAGCTTTTGTAGCCGAGATAAATTCTACTGTCCGGAATATGTCGCAGTTTCCGGTTTACGAAGGGAGAGAGAGGAAAGACAGAGAAATAGGAGAAAGCGTGAGAGAGAAGGGTGGTGGATGGAGAAGAGAGAAAAGGCAAGAGAGGAAGGTGAAGGGGTTTGTTGATCCGAGAAAAAAAAATTGTACGTGCGCTAAGCTATTATTGATAATCATATAATTTGACCTCGATGGGTTGGCCGGTGATCAGTAATATGCTGTAAGACGGCGGTGCGCAGACGGTTTCACGAATTCACTTTTCCAGATTTCAGAGAAACTCATTGTTCAACATTATCGGACAACAGTAAAGAGAGAGAGAGAGAGAGAGAGAGAGAGAGAGAGAGAGAGAGAGAGAGAGAGAGAAACCGAGACACAGGGTAGAGTCTGTCGAGCAAGGAGAGATAAAGAGAGAAAGAGAGAGAGAGAGATAAAAAGAAAAATCCCATTGCTCGCGGAGCGATTCTCCGAGGGACGAGAGAAAAAAATGTGCGCGCCGGAAGAATTACACTTATTATTACGTAATTTATTATATATACACTGATCGTAAATAGCAATGAGCCGGCACATCGGAGTAGAATTCGAGTAGACGAGATCGTCCGATCGTTCACACGCAGCCGACCCATTCTCGGTCCTCGCATTTATATAAAGGCAGTCACACACATTGATGTATTCTTGTTGGATTATTATACCATTGTAACACTTACTGTTGTAACATGTACCCCCCCCCCATTCATGTCTAGTGTCGAGCAGAGCTGATTCTATGCTTTCGCTAGTTCGAAGAAAAGAGACGCCGAGATCGTGTGTGCAAAAACAAGAAAAAAGAAATCTCTGAGTAATCATTATTCACAACTTCCGTGATTCCGGGGTTATTACATGATTTTACGAATCAAATGAAAGGGAAAGGAAGCGAAAAGGGAAGAGAGAGAGAGAGAGAGAGAGAGAGAGAAAGAGAGAGTGAAAGAGAGAGAGAGGGCGGAAGAGAGATAGGGTGAAAGAATCAGTGCTGGTGAGAACACGAGGCAACCGTGAATAAGCAAAAAGCAAAAAAAACGACTATTGTAACTCTAAAGTCACATTTAAACTACTTTTAAAAGCGGATACATATTTGGAGAGTAGCAGGTATAATAATTAATATAAATGTAGTGGCAATTCTCTATAATACTACCACAAAGAAAAAAAAAACCAATATATACAATGATGATTATTCGAAGTGTAAAACTGCGAAACGCACTCTTTAATGAATGTTGTAACGATTTAGAGATACTTAAATTGCATTGATATTTGCTGTAAATCTGTCTGTTGGAATGTGTATGCTCTGTACGCTTATCCTACACTGTCTCGCGCGACGTCAAGTATCGCGAGATGCCGGTTTCAAAGTCCCACTTTCGAGTGGAGAGAGAGAGAGAGAAAGAAAGAGAAAGAGAGAGAGAGAGAGAGAGAGCACAGAGCGGAGCGGTCCGATCGGCAGATAAAGTCTTAAGTTTCTTCCTTTTTCTCAAGAGCGTAACTATTTAATCCTTCATTTATATCTTCTATAACGCAACCTCTCACAACACACATACACACGCAGAATTTAGAGTATTTAAGATTCGTAGATTCCTACGTTTTGAGTTTACACGAAGAAAGGAGGGAAGCCTTGCGCGCGACATAATATATATATATGTGTGTATACGGCTTTTTTTGTGAAAAGGCTACGAAACCAATTTGATCGAGTTTTGTAAAAGGAAGCTCTTAGCACCAGAGGGGAGGATAAGAGAGGGAGGGTTCTCGGATATGGTTGGCTGACATTTTCGGAAGTTTAATGATTTATCGAAACGTGTTGTCATGTCTTGAATACAATTAAAAAGAATATGAAAAATTGCAGCGGAGCGAGTTTACTTTACTGAACCTCCCGAGAAGTGTTCTCCTGTTACCGATGTTTATTTGTTTGTTTCTTTGATTTTGCGCTAATGGCGTTCTTACTTACTTGACGCTTCACGCGCAAAGGAGAATAACGTGAGACGCATGAAAATGGTCCCTTTCGATTTCACGTGGAAAACTCAGAACTCACGAGCGTGTCTTTTGAGTAACTTTATTCAAGTTTATCCTATTCGTAGTACTTTATATTTTGACGTCATACAGGTTAATAATGATGTACATATATATATATAACAATACGATAAAGTATATCAATTGCGTGTAAAATTTGCTCGTTTGCTTCTGCAATTTAAAAAATTAACTAAAAGAATATTCACTTCGCGATATGCAAAATGTTCTCGAAAGCATTAATCGCAACGGTAATTTTGGTTTATTGAGAGAGATGAAACGTTTTGGCAGTTAGACCCAAAGGGATACACTTGCAAATGTACACCGCGGTGTCTTCGTTACATTGCACTATCGTTTATTTTACGCGACAGTCGGCGCTGTGAGGACCTAAAAAATAGAGAGGAGTTAGCATTATAATTTATCACATTTCATTGGGAACATAGGAAGCTGTTTCTTGAAGTCTTCTAAATCGTCGATATAATTCTTTCGCTTCTCTTCGCTCATTTGCTCAATTATATATTCCAGAGAGAACTTTGCCATTCTGCGATCCTCAGCATCATCTGCAAGGCAATCGGGTTCCCTTAAATCTCCATTATGCTAAGCCGATAAATGTAATATACGGTCAATCATCACAACGTCACACATGCGTAGGAACTAATTTGACACTAACTTTTCTGCATCACCTCTCTCTTCGATCACAATGAGACGCTGAAAGGGCGCTCGTTTAAGTAGCGCTCTCAGCGTGACATCATGATCGAACATCGTAACTAAGACTCACTAGTGAATTCCATAGATCCCCTTTCTTCAGGTTCAGGACTGACATGGCTGTCGGGAATATTCGCCTTCCCGACCACGTGTATACTCAGTTTCCGGAAGTTGGGTCCGTTCTGCACATGCTGCGCGTACCATGCTCGCAGCGTGTCGACTCCTATGTGCTGCAGCGCATTTAATTCCCTGTGGTATCTATCAAACACGTAGTATTCCGTCTCGATCTCGTTCCAATTCCTGTCAACTTCTTGCTTCAGATGAACATCGACGGAGTGCTTCCTCTTCTTCAGCGTCTCCTTGAACGTGTCCAACTCTTCTTGCGTGGTTTTCTCCAGAGTCTCGGCGAACGACTTCAAGAACTCTTCGATCCGCTCGTCCACGTATTCCGTCGTGTACTTGGTCGCCCGTATAAAAGCTCTGATGTAGAATCCCAAGATCCCGTTGGTGTTTTTGTCTTTGCAGTGAATGTCGTAGCCGAGCTGTTCCTTGGTTCTAAGTTGATGGAACATTGGTTCCTCCATCATTAACTGAAACGAGCGGAGTAAGATGTAGCCGACGCGTAACCACGAGATTCTGCGACCGTTGGATACCGACATGATGACAGAGTTTTCGTAGTTTGCGCTTTCCTCTATTTGTTTCCATAGAATTGCAAATACTTTCGCAGGGTGAAAGTACAATCGATGAATTGAACAATATACCCCATGTTATTTTAAAAACCAAAGAAATCTTGCAAGTCAAACATTCAGTTTTGTTTTTGACACAACCCGAGGTACTCTTCGGTTTAGTGATATTTATATTTTCACTCTGTAAAAGCATTTGCGATTCTAAATAACAAAAAAAAAAAAAAGAAAACAGTACAAACTACGAAAGCTACATTATATCGATATCTAGGATCCTTTCGGCATCGTGATACCCACCAACAGCAAATTGATCATCGCGCTTCCTTCGTCCGACTCAACTCCAAGTTGATAATAATTTGACACTACGGAGTTCACGTCGGTTTCGTTAAAGTTCCGCACTTTGCAGTAGCGCGTACCCACTGGTAATTGCATGATTCTCGGCTGTGGCTTCTTACTGAGCTCTAAAGATTCGCATTGGAACATCCCGACGGGTTCTCGTATCTTCTCAACAACGTCATTCTGCGTCATGTTACCTTGCACCAGGCACTGAATGTAAAGGTGACTCAAGTAGGACTTGACAAACTCCAGAAGATCGCCGAAAGTGACATCCCGTATGGCGGTGTGTTTCTGAATATCCGTGCGGTAGACTTGCATCAATACCGTTAACCTTATAGTGCTGCGAAGAAATACGAGAGAACTTTCTCAAGGAGGTCTCAATGAGTCACCGGTAAAAAGTAACCGGTTTGTAACTTTTTAGAAAAATTATTTAAATTTATAAAACGATGCGTTTTATGCTTTTAATGGACGTTAAATAAAACTAAAAAAAAATATATATATATATCTGTTCTTGCATAATTCTTTCTGAAGAAACCCGTTATCTTGATAGTTCCGACAGAAATCGCATCAATCATTAGTTAGTTCTGGTGTTAATTTATAATCTCTGAGCGATTGTTTTTCGAGAATGTCATAGTTATGCTAATTAATGAACGCTGTGAGACCATACGTGGTGATGTTCTTGGGATCCAGTAGGGAATTGTAGTACTGTGTGGCCAGATACATCTTCATAATTTCGAATAGATCCTTCGTGATGAGATTCGGGAAATCCACCATTCGCTTTACGATCATCATTAGTACAAGCTGCAAAATAAGAACATCATGGTACCACGAAGTCGTGGAACTGTAACTACGAGGTTTTCAACGCACGAACCGGAAGTTTCTCAGTGAAGCCATCCATACGCAATAGAGCACCATGTTCGAGAGTTTCGATATCATAATTATATCCCACCGCTACAGCTGGATATAGATCTTCAATCAGCATTTGGTTCAAAATCATGACATATAGATCCATAAGAACTGAGCTAAAATGTCACCCTCGAGGGTCTTAGATATAATGAAATAGAAATAGGGCAAAGCAAGAGAGAGACAAAGAGAGACAAAGAGAGACAGAGAGAGAGAGAGAGAGAGAGAGAGAGAGATATGGGGGAAGGAAGGAGAGGAAGCAAAAGTTGAAATAGAAATAAGCAAAAATTAAGGTTTACATCAAGGTGCCCAGCATATACAATTATTAATTATTAACTGAACATTACTTACTTTTTTACCGACTTGTATGGCACGTCTGAGATGAAATATAATGACATGTAACAAATAGGTAGACCGAACGTGGGATCCGGTCGATACCATATGTTCAATAACTTGTCGCTGTATACTTTCTCAGGATAGTCAGGTACTTTTTCCGGCAATGACACCATGGAGAAGTCGTTAACGAGGAACATGTTCGGAAGCGGCAAAGAGAAATATGAATACGGCTCGATGGTACTCCAGCGTTTAATACACTCCGGCGATATTTCGGTGTCCGTGTACTTAGTCACGAACCAGGGCTCCAACTTGTCAAACTCCTGCTCGTTGTACATTTTGTTGTAGACGATTATGTTCATGTTATCCGGTGCCAAATAGTCCAGATATTGCTTTATCAGGTCTGCATTATACTCGTAGAGCAGGAAGTTGCCGATTATGTATTCCCGCGGTGGATAATAGAACATGGTCTCAACCATGTCCACCACGTATTCCTCGGCCTCTGTTTCCTCTAAAAATCTGGAGAAGTTCTTTGAGAACTCCTGCTTCTTCACAGCGACCCACTTGAGTTAATAACGCCAGAAGAAGCGAGGAAATACACTCTAAAAATTCTGCAAAATCCGTTGAAATAAATAGGGCATGAAACAGATATACTCACAAAATGACGCTTACAATCTGTACCGCGAGCAGATTTATAAAGTAGTCCAAAAATTTTCCTTTTATTCTCTAACAATCAATAAACTTATTACGACTTACGATTTTTAACATATCTCCCCTCATAATTCAATCACGTTAATTTTACGGTTATTTACTGATCGCGTTGGAGGAAAAGGAAAACGTTTGTATTAGTTCACAGATCTATTCCATCGATTATAAGCATCATTTTATGGATATATTCTTCCACCTCGATGCATTTTTCAAGAACTTTTTACGTGTATTTTCCTCCTTCTATTTTCGCTTCCTTAGGTCATTCTAAACTCCACACACACACACACACACACACACACACACACACACACACACACACACACACACACACGCACGCACGCACGCACGCACGCACGCGCACGCACACACACACACACACACACGCACGCACGCACGCACGCACGCACACACGCACGCACGCACGCACGCACGCACGCACATACACATTCGTTTATTTCTGAGATATCGTTACCTGAAGTTGGTGTTTACAATGTGTTGATTTTCGTCATACAAAATCTTCTGTGGGCCTTCCCTCTTGACCAGATTGATATAAGAAAATACAGCATCAAGTACTTCCTCCAAGTGTTCGTGTCCTTCATCAGTGAGCACGATATTCATATAAAACAAACTGTACAAACAGTTGTCTTCGAATTCTTCTTCATGATCACAAATGATAGCGATACACCATAGTTTCTGGCGCAGATAACTCATCAACGAACCTTGACCGCAATTGCCAAGAACTGTTGTTAAATATTCATCGGGTTTAGTCTTATAGTGTTCAACTATTGAAGGCATCACCCATGTTATTTCAACCTGCAACAGATGACATTTCATTCAGCGTTTTCCACATAAACTCAGGAATACTTTTGCAATATATCTTTCTATCATTTAATTCGTTCTATAATCAAATTCTTATCAAATTCTGCATACACTGCATAAGTCTTTAATTGGTTTGATTTTGTACATCCTTCGGAAAGCCGGAGTATCGAACGACTTGACACCTTTGAATTCGCTAAAATCATCGGCTGGCAACCCATTATTCGGTATATCAGAAAAGTACTCGACCACGTATTCTTCCAGCGTGTCCAACGGTAATTTTCCCTGTAAAGCAACATATAAATCAGTAGTTAAGACAAATAAGATAAATGAAATAAGATAAAATAAATCATGTGTAAATACGGATGGAAAGTTTGCTGCAAATCAAAATGAAGCTGCTCCTCTCACCTGTATAGCTAATTTCATTCTGTGAGCACTATAGTGACGTTCTCTGAACTTGTGCAACTCCTCGTACAATTTATCCTCGCTCACATTGTCGCGCAATGTCGTCATATTGCCCCAACTAAATTTCCTCACCGGATGATTGTCGCAAGCAAAGCTGCTTTGTAACTGTAACTTTTTGTTTGTGTCGCTGGGCAAGGCCATCTGGAATTCTGCGCGAATATGTGTAATGATACGTTGTGGAGAAAAAAAAATTAATAATGTCGCGATTGTTTCAGTGTACAACGTACCGCTTTCCACAGCTTCTCGCTCGCGTGTGATTGAGTCCCTTTTCATCAGTGGGTTGATGAAGAATTGAGCAAAACGATCGAGGGCGGGTTTCAAGTTATCCTTTTGTATACAGAAATTAAATGTTGTCAGCTCGAGTCCAGTTACCCCATTAGAGTGTCCCCCATATTTGCTAACATAGGCATCAAAGTCATTTTCCTACAAAATAAAGCAAAATAGAGAACAAATCATTATGTTTGCAATAAACACAGTATTATATATTCTAAATATTGTTTAGAATTATAGAACAATCTTTAAAACTGTTACTCGCAGCAACAGCTTGAAGCGTAATACCTTTGGATACTTTTGCGATCCCATGAAGATCATATGCTCTAAAAAATGCGCCAAGCCTTGTATTTCCGGTGGGTCACTGAAAGTACCTACTCCTACAGACATTGCACATGCCACCTATTTGGAAAAAAGACATACCTGTATAAAATAATATATTACAAATGTCAATAAATAAATGTTTCATTTATTCATGCATTTGAAAGCACTTCCCATAAACATTCTACTTCAAAATAGTCTTTCATTCACAAAAAGTATATCTTTTTATAAATGTTTACTTAGGTATTGGCAATGTTAAAGAAATATGTAATCATACTATTGTTATTAATATATGGTAAGTTATGTCAAGAGAAATTTACACAAGATATAGTATGACATGTGAAATCTGTTATATTGATACCATCCTATCTCCCGTCTTGTTTCCTCTAGGTAATACATCATCTTCAGATTCGTCTTCATCAGATTCCTCATCTTCATCAAAGCTTCCTTCATCATCTTCATCTTCAAATTCATCATCCTCATCTTCAGATTCATCCTCCATATCTGTATCACTTTGATCATCTTTGGACATATGTGCACTAGTTGCTATATCAAATAATAAATCACAAGCGTTATATCTTGAAATTGTGTATCTCACACAATTGTATATCACACTTTGTGTACAAACACTAATTGTACATATCTGTCTGAGATGTACTCACCTTTCTCCTTATCTTCATCTTGTTGAGCGCCTGATTTCATGTCAGATATTAGCACAGCTATCAAACCATTTTGCAGTTTGATAACCCTAAAGTTAATATCAAATATCAGTACTAGTGCGTGTGAAATATCAGTAATACCAAATATTAAAATAAAGCTCGCAGCTGTGCATTTATTACACACGAAGCTACACATGTAAAATGAGAAGGAAGCTACGATACAGCAGATACAGGTGTTATGCCGAAACCTAACCTAACCTGTACTCTTTTTTGTCATTCTCCGACTTAATGGGAGTCTCCAGGTACTCGACTCGACGATGCTCGTTACTGTCGTTCATCATCCGTCGTTGTTCCTCCATTGCTCCTCCGTGGATTTCGTATGCTCCGACGTTGAGATTAGGATTAAGCGGCGGCGGCTGATCATTCGGATTCGAATACGGCGGAGAACTCGCGGAAGCGGCACCCTGTTCAGTCATTTCCCGTTCGTTCACGGGTGTTTTCCGTATGTATTTTTTCACCATTCTGTTCAGCAAATATATAATTTTACGCGTGCCTATCGTAACGGTAACGGCCCCGTTACGGGAACAACCGCTAAAGAATAAACGCTAAAGACCATACGTCACCCATACCCTGCGTACCTTGCTTAGCAGGAGTAAAGCCCCTTGCACAATGCCAGGCAACAGCAATAAGAATAAAAAAAGATCAATCACAATAGATTATACTTGTAATAGTCGATTATGATTGGTCTATTTTTATTCTTATTGTTTCCTGGCATTGTGCAAGGGCCTTAAGCCAGCGGCACACGGTGCTTATTTTCGTGTTGGATTGCTTGCTGGATGAAAATACTGCGTTCTGATTGGTGCATTTTCATCCATCTTCGGAAATGTCTCGCTTGCTACACTCGCTTGCGCGCGCGCACTTGCGCGTTCATGCGCTATAAAGGTCATTCTACAATACGTGTCGTAAGTTGTAAGTCGTAAGAATTGGCGAATCACAGTCAATTATTAGAAAAATAATCGGCTATAATTGGTCAGTTCTTACGACTTACAACTTACGACACGTATTATAGAATGACCTTTATAGCTGCGTTTCAATGGCTGCATTCGACAGACTCAACAGTTGGACATTACTAGATTTTCCATTGAATCTCGCTTCTGATTGGTCAATACTTCTGAGTCTATGAAGAATCTAAAAGAATGCTCCAATCACAGACAATAATCACTAAGCGCTCTCTGATCACTTTGTTCTACTGAACGCGGCCATTGTTCCTAATGCCAGTACTGAAAATAAAATGGTTTGCGTGACGTATATCACAGATTTTCAGTGCTAGCAGTGAATGTCGGAACGCAGCCAATTTGCAGGCGAAAAACTACCGATAGCCCCAGGCAGAACAGAAAATCATGATGACATGAAAATGACGTCAAAATGAAAAGGAAAACTCATTTTTTATCATGATTCAATCATTTTCTCGTCATTTTGATGTCATCATGATTTTCTGTTATACCTGGAGCATTATTATCAATAGATATCTATCGATAGTTTATTTCAAGTTATCACGATAATTCTCAAAAACTTTTTCCCTTCACAATCGCAATATTTTAAAGTAACAGCTTGTGTGACGTAATACTTCGAATCGTTTGATCAGCAATTAATAAATTAATTTCCCTTGCTTGGATTAACAAGTGAATCTGGTTTAAAAAGATTTGTATTTACAAATGTCCGAAATAAGCGAATGGAGGAATGGAGGCCACACAAGCTGAACTTTTAGGTTAATATAGTCATAGATTTTCTGCCTTCTCCAAGTATTTGCATCAAAGTATACTTTTTATGGCGTTTCCGAATAACAATGGCGGGCGAACTTCACATTCGAAGTAGTACTTATCAACGACAAACCGGGCGGCCTTTTACTTTTAGTCTGTTCTGTTCTTTTTAGCTGCACTGTTTAACTGGTGCAACAAGTTGGAGTGAGAAAAAATATAGTTATCTCACTTTAACTTACTGCACCGGTTCATCAGTGCAGCTGTCAAGAACAGACCACTTATCCTGAAGAATAGTCGATATTCCATCGGCCAACGAGCTGTAACTTCGAGTCCACTTTCACTTGAATTTTTATATCGAAAAATTATTTTTATACAAAATTAAATAAACGCATTTTACAAAAGGGATCCTTAAGTTTTCTTTATATATTCCTTAACGATTGTCATACGTCATCAGTTCGTTCATCCTGATGGATGATCGAAACTGAATGGACGCCTTTCGATTCAATATGAAACAATTCGATGAGGTCATCGTCCATATGCAAATTAAAAAATAAAAGTTTCGCACTTTCAGGCGACAGACGATTCTGATTCGTGTAAAAATTTTCCTTTGCATGCTCGACATGAAATGTCATAAAAGATTTTCATATTATTAACGGAGAGATACTCATTCTTTAGTCTCGTAACATAAAAACAATTAATTAAACTTTGTATCGGATAGTAAAGGATTAAGAACTAGAAACTTAAATTTGCGGAATACTTGTCTATAACCATTTTAACATTATTCTTTATCCTAAGTTATAGCTCATTGAATTTTAATTACGTGCGTTCAAGAATATCCTTCGACTTTGTGAGCCATGCTTTCGGCTCGCAGTTATGCAACGGACGAGCGAAACCTGTTAATAAATTAATAATTTATAGAGAGAAACGCAGGAGGAGAATGACAATGCTTGAAGCGAGATACGTCTATCGACGTTTTATTACCGAAAATCGCGATCATTGCACGTATACAATTGCCTTTATACTTTATGTATTAATGTGTTGCGCGTCTACATACGTACGTGACAATTTGTCAGCATCGATCATGTACAAATATTACAAACAGGTACAAAATCTACATTGCTAGAGTTAAATATTGTTTCACGCGACTTTCGGTGTCGCCTATACTCGCTCGTCAATTATTCAAATGCAAAACTTAGAAGAGCTTGAGCTTGGTCTCTGGAGCTCTCACCGCGCGAATTAATTCGTTCGCCGCTTCTTCAGATGGGGGTGAGTATTCTTCTTCGTTTTCTCTCTCTCTCTCTCTCTCTCTCTCTCTCTCTCTCTCTCTCTCTCTTACGCTCAGTCATTTTTATCCTCTATGCTATTTTGTCGTCTATTCTTTCTAAACTCTCGCCAAGAATCTTTTTGCGAAATTTTCGGCCGAGATTTGCATCGTGTAATTATTATCGTGGACTCGTCGCCAACGTTTCACCGTATTCCTATCTTTGGCCACTCTTGGCAGTGACAAGTTGCGAGATTCGTATGTTCGTTTAACGTTTAATTCATTCTCACTCGTCAGGCTCGATGAAGTCGATGAAATTATTCAAACTCCACCAAACGGCGCACATTACACGCCGTTGACTCGATATCGCGCGGTAGCAATATAAAAATTCCTGCAGGTCACATGCTAGTCACATAAATAAAAAATCTGTACAAAGCACACGTGTCCGTTTGAACTGATTTACACTAGTTTGCAGAAGCACTTATGGATCTATGGATTTATCGACGATTCACCAGGTACGTAGGTATGTCAATCAGTTTACAGATATTGTTCGCTATGTAGCTCGCGAATTCTGTCTCGCACGTGTTTCATCATATTACCGAGCATCACACACTTTATGGGAGAGCTACGTTTATTAAAAAAATATTATACTATATACGACAGTATGTACAAGTCAATACTGTGTGTACTGTATTTACAGCGATATTAAATAATATTTCAACTTAAATCTCCCGCATGTAAGTCTGGTCCCGCGTCGTCAAAGTAGTCTTTGTACTAAAAAGATAAAAAATCTGAAAAGCGATTGGCCATACACGCTCGTCGCCTGATAGTAGAAAAGCTAGTCAAGCCCTTGAAAGGCGTATCAAATTCGTACGAAATCATCGTGTGTTCGTATGTGCTTGCTTTCAGAATCACTTCTCAGAATTTTTAACAGCTGAGACATGTAAAGAACCAAGTTACGCATTATGAAGCTTTAAAACTTTACGAGCTATTTCTTGCATCAGGGACTTGCAAAATATTTCTCGGATCCTTCATGGTTTTACTAGCTCGAAAGATATTCTAACCTGACCTGAAAACGTATGAAGAATGGTAGAAACTGGCATAGTGACGGCACACAGGTACTTTAATTAACCGTGACGTGTGCTGTCTCCTTGTTATCGAAGTAAAAGAGATACAAGTGAAAATTCGACGAATTTTTGCAAGCCTCCGATACTTCAATTATGATATAAAAAAAATTATGATATAAATATAATAATATGTACGTTTGTGCCTACGGACATATTGCTTGTATCACTCTTATACGTATATGTATAAATATAAATATAAATGCAGCTGAATGTATATCAAGCATTATTGCAAGGTATTCAGCTATTTTCATTAAAATATAGGACATTGCTTATATATGTATGTACACGTGTGTGCGTGCACGTATATACAGGCACACATGCAAAGTACAAAGGAAATATGTACACTATATATGTACTTTAAAATAATCAATCTATAAAAAAGATTAAGTCTCAAAAAATTACAAAAATATATAATATGCACAGAGTGTCCCACCGCTTCTTCGTCAATTGTAACAATTATACTATCGTCATAATATTTAGGGCTCAAGGGTATCTGCTATTGTGAGATATACCGTAGCCGAGCGCGCGGAATTCCTATCCATGGCCGATTGCTTATCTCTTCAAACGCTATCAAACGCTTTCCCATGAATGAAAAAAGAAACTTTAGCCTCGACTTTAGTTTTCGACTGAGTACTGAGACCCTGGTCTCAGAGTTTCTTCGGGAATGTGCCATTGACGAACGCAGTTCGCCGGTGAGCAGTGAGACAGACTGTGGGGTGTAATCTACATTACGCTATTGTACAAATATATTTCATTGATATAATGATGATTTAAAGCAAAGATTTATCGATATTTAAGATGACGTATTGGGGAGCTGTCGTTACGGGTTGTGAGGTGAGCGCTCCGAGTGGTCCGGCTTGTAGCCTGGACGGTCCGGCTTGCGGTCCGGATGGAGAACCGGACGGTCTCACCGCGATTCTTCGGCGGACCGTGTTCTCTTGAACCTGCAAGACGACCGGAGCGTTCTGCACTGGTTCAGAGTTACTCATTCTCCTTCTTTTCTGAATCGGCGACACTTCATGCAGATGTAAGTGCACCTGGTGCGGCAAGCTCGTCGCATGAACCTGTCCGTAGACCTCGATTTGGTTGGCGTTGCCATTCTCCTCCTCGTGACTTTCGTCCTGGTGGCCGTGGTCTGCCAGAGGATACTGCGCCTCAACGTGCTCCTGCGCCATAGCTTCTGCTTCTTCTTCCTCGTGCAAAAGACTCTGCTGTCCCTCGGCCTCGAGAGTCACGGAGGGCACGGATTCCATAGAGTTCTCGTCGCTACTGCCGTCTTCGTCGTTCTCCATGTAATTCTCTTCCTCTATGTACTCCATGTTCGGGTTGCCAACCACGAACTTCATCTCGCCGCGTTCCAGCCGTTCCAACATGTGTGGCTCAGACATGGATAGCGTGACGCCCGCTGGGTCCTTCTTCGAACGGCTCTTCATGGTTTCGACCAGCTTCTTGGTCTTGTCGGGAGCGTATCTCCACAGGCCCCCTTTCTTTTGGGTACTGTTTTTCGGCTCGCCGTCACCATCATCGTCATCATCGTCATCGACCTTCTCGAATCTATTGTTCAATGAAAGATTGTGCCTTACCGAGTTCTTCCACCCCGCAGGCGCAGTCCTGAAGTAAGGAAAATGGTAGCTGCAAAAGGATAAAAAGCTATTGAGCTCTACATACATTTGATTACGCTACATATTTAGAGACAAACCAAGAGATGTAATAACACGTAATAACAGCGTCTAGCAATTCTACGTCTTGAGAATTTGATCTAAATTACATTCTTGTTAATTACATTCTTGTTGAGAATATAATTAAGATCAGCTTAACAGCAGTCAACTTGACTCGCCATAGTAGTCGTTTTATGTTCAATGGAAGTTAACAATAAAAATAATAACGTAATGATCGCAAGAGACAAAGGTACTGCGCGCGTACCATATAAAACTGTAGATGTCGCAGACCCGCAGAGCTCCCCGGTAGCTATTCTTCAAGGCCAACATGATGAGGACCGAGTAAGAATAAGGAGGTTTCGGATACTGGGACGACGCTTCGTTCTCGCATATCGCCTGCTGCGACGGTTGATACGGTGGGATTATCATCGGCGGCTCCCGTTTTTTCCTCCTGTCCCGTTTGATGCGATACACCGCGTGTTCTGGCGACTGGCTCGATTCCGACTGCGACAGCCTCATGAGCTTGATCGGCGACACCATGAGAGACGAGACTGAGGAAGCGTCCACGTCAACGTCCGCGACGTTGATGGGCGACGACAACGGCGTTTGGAAGTCCGAAGGTGTGAGCAATGCTGTGTCCTCCTGTCCTTCGTTCTCGTGCTTTACTTGTCTCTGCTCGTTCTCCTCCTTCACCTCCAGCTTCAGCTCTTCCTTCTTCAGCCTCTCCTCTTCCTCCTCTTTGCCTTCCTTCAGCTCCTCCTCCGTCAACCTGCCGTTTACCACATCGCAATCTTCATCTTCGTTTTCCTTGCTCTCTTTTTCGTCAGCCTTGCTTGTGTCGATTGGCTCGGTTTTTATTACTAGCTCATCTTCCGACATGGGCTCGTCTTTTATTACGGATTTATCACTATCCTGATTCTCGACGCTGTCCCCGACCTGGATCTTCTCCTCCGTTGCGTTTCCTGTCGTTTGTACTTCCTTGTACGATGGCGCGATGGGCAGTGTGAGCGGTATCACCTCGTTCGGATTCAACAGAGGCAGTGCGTCGCTGTCGCTGAGATCATGCTGATCCATGATCTGACTACGTTGATCCATGTTCCTGCAAGAGGGATGAAGTATGAGTTTCCGTGAATATACGGCTGTACGCGCGAGGTGACAGTGAGAAGAGGCAATTTAGACAAAAAGAAGCAACGAAACTTACCAGGTTATTTGTTTGAAATATTTCACAAGTTTATATATCTGTAAATCCATCGTGCAAGCATTTATCACAAGTATTGGCTTTACTCAGAATACACTACAGAGCTAGTGTGCCAGTGAGTTTAGTATTTCCATCAAAAATATTAAGTTGAGACAAAAGTTAGATTTGCTGCTTATATAGAGTAGTGTAGAAGATAATGAACCTCTTTGAAATTCATGCTGAATATTTGAATGTGAATTTGAGACTACTATCAAGCAAATATTCTTTATTGAAGCTTTATTGGAACTGGTACCCTTGAAGGAGGGAGACCGAATAATAATTTTCCTCAGCGGTAGAATGTGTTTCTCTGTGTGAAAAAAAAAAAAGAAAAAGAAAAGAAAAACAGTCGCAAATTTTCGAGCTGATCGCGATTCTCTGCTGACGCACGTCCCGTCACAAACTTCACAAACGAGGAGGTTTACCCGTTGGAACTATCGTTGAGCTCGCCGGGTTCATCTCTCGGTAGAGACTGCAACGAGTAGAGCAGTGTATCGAGATCGGGAGGATTATCCACTTCCGTGCTCAAGTAACGTCGCAGGTCCCATATTTCGTCAAGGTTGAAAAACTGGCTGTCATTTTTCAAGTGTCGGAAGATATCTATGTTCACCATCTTCGTCGGCCTGATATCGGCCAGGCTGCTCTCAGCGTACAACATTCAGTAGACTGCAAAGAGAAGGAAAGGATACACTTGAGATGTGAAGAACCAACGCGACAGACAATATGCCGCGAGCGAATATAGCTCTGAATTGCGAAACTAGAATTGTAAAAAGACTTTACATATGATTGTAATATCAAATCGTCCTCACTCTCGGCGACTTTGTCGAGTCTTCATTAGTCTGACCGTTTCGCGCTCTTGCGTTACATTACCGTATTTAAATTAATTCAATAGCGACGATGAGCAGACACGATAAAGAAGCAGACAAGAATAAAGAACGCGTGGTGGTAAAATGCGTGCGGGATTTCCGAAACAAGAGAATTACCATTTGAGTGGCGCCCGCTTCTCGCACGCTTATTCTCCGGTTCGTCGTTTTCATTTCATACGCGATATGCGAAGGGAGATCGGGAGAACGCGGTCGCACGTGTTATTATTGCGCTCGCGAGTAGTCATTGCGGAGTAGACGCGCTAATAATGCAGCGAGGAACGGAGACAGGGGAAGAATGCAGAGAAACGGTTGGAAAGAATCGACGAGAGAATGAATTGCCCATGACTCCGTTTTAATTGTCGCCCAACGGTACGGTCATCATCATCATCATCATCATCATTATCATCATCATCATCATTGTGTTCGGACCAAGTATCCGACTTTTCTCTTCATCGGCTCAAGCAAGGTCCAAGCAAGGTACGTACGGTCGGACCTCACAAGTAAACGTCAGACGTTGATTTGTTTCCAATTTTTTATAGTTATTTTTTATGTCAAAATATAAAGAAATCTGTTATCATTTGTAGGTTAAATTAATTTTTTCAATTTTTTCGAAATTTCTTAAGTTCTTTGTTCATTTCTTGTACCAGATTTTTACCAGATTTTGACCAGATTTAAAAAATGAGCTTGTTTGCTGGAGTGAGCCGAAAGATTACCCAACGAATGTAGCGTAAAACTGAACGCTGTTTCAACAATGACATCAGCTACAGTCTGTAAAGTAAGAGCGTGTACGGCATAAATGGCAGTTGGCTTCAAATATTGTCCAAGTTTTTTTTTAGCCGTATTGTGAGGCATATCTCAAGCACAAGCTTCGAGGAAAAAAAGTGTGCGCTTTGAAGCAGCTGACACGACAAATTCGTCTCATTTGGAGGTCTTTACCGAACGAATACGCAGTCAACTTAGTGGAAAGTATGTCTCGGAGATGCCAGGCAATTATCAATGCCGGTGGTGACTGGACTCATTATTAACGGTATAGCGTTTTTCTTCTCATGGAGTACAACAAATCCATGTACTTAGAAATCATCAAAAATAAATTTTTCTACACATTAACCCGTACACGCTCTTACTTTACAGACTGTATATTAGATCCGCCATTTTGAATTTTACAAAATGGTTCTGATTCATAATCGGCGACGTGTGTGTGTGCAAGTTTCAACAAATCAGATACATATATTTTTAAGAAATATTGTTTTAAATATGTCTAAAATAGTGTACCTGCGCCGAACTTGAAAAACTTCGAAAAAATTAATTTAACCTGTAAATAACAACAGATTCCTTCATATTTTGACATAAAAAGTAATTATAAAAAATTGGAAACAAATCGGCGTCTGACGTTCCCCGAGAGAGGTTTACTTGGCAGCCGTTGTCAGCGGCAAAGGGGCGAGGGGGCACGAGGGGGCGCGAGCGTGGCGCGGAAAATCGCGAGATAAGATCATGGTTCGATCGATCGCGCGCGCGCGGATCCGGAAACGAAAGTCGCTTCTTCCCCGCGACAGACAGCAGCGGCCGCCGGCCCCTGCGAGATGACAATGCCGACGACTCCGAAAATTCCCACGCTATCTCACAGCAGTTGTTATCAGCTTGTTGCGTTATATCGTGAGCGCTACGCTGATGCACTTCGCTCGGCAAGGCCAACAGATCCCGCGTGCGCACGCGAGAGTGTGGGTGTGTGGGTGCGCGTGACCTCGCGTGCACGCGTGCGGCGTACAACGAGGATCTTGAACCCACAACCGGCTTGTGGGTGTGACTGACTCATAGTACTATAGTCGATTTACTATACGCGCGTGCTCGTAGTACTCTCTTCTCGCCCTCCTCCTGTTTTCTCTCTCTCTCTCTCTCTCTCTCTCTCTCTCTCTCTCTCTCTCTCTCTCTTTCTCGTAGGACGTTTTTGTTTTTTCTTCTCTTTCTCCCTTTCACGCTTTCCCGCTCCTTCTCCTCCTCCTCCTGACTGACTCGCCGTTCAACCTTTCCTCTCAGCCTCTCATCGTGCCGTTTCTCGGATCGAGAAGCGAGAGACCCCGGCATCGGACACACGACCGACCGGTTACGCGGCTCTACGCGCGTACTCGCCTAGATATGGCGACGTAGCTCGTCGTTTCATCGTCTCCTAGCAGAGCGCTCTTGAGCATCCCTTTCCACTCCTTGCGCAATTACGGCTCGTTTTCCGCGATACCTTGAATGCGAGGAATTTTGTCTTGGGGCCATTGATGAACGGCCGTCCGACGTAGATAAGTCAATCTCTATCTCTTTCTCTCTCGCTCGCGAGATAGATTAAAAAGGCAAACGACGAAGAGGAGGAGGAGGAGGAGGAGGAGGAGGAGGAAACAGAGACGGCTGCGGGGAGGGGGAGAGAAAGGAAGGCGCTCGGTTTGAGCTCGGCGCAGGAAAAAGGGAGGAAACGTATACTGGAGCGCATTGTGCTCGGTCGCCGTGCGGAGGAGGGAGCGAGAGACCGAGACGAGAGTCTTAGAGACCGAGAGGCAGACTTGAAAAACAGACGAAAATGAAGCGACCGCAGGGCCCAAGGTTGTTGCAAGCCGAGGTCCGCGGGTGAAGGATCAACGCGCGCGTCTCTTAATGCCGCTCTCGATTGCTTCGCTCCTCCCTTTATGCTTCTCTCTATAGGGTGTTCCGTCGGGCGAGCCGTCGCATCTCGCTGAGTCCGCAAATTCGTCGGACAATTTCCAAATCGACTCCCATCCCTCCTCTCTCTCTCTCTCTCTCTCTGCTGAACTCGCTACCGAGTAGTCGCATGCGTTCGTCCCAGGTACTCAAAAGTGGAATTTGTCAGCCTTCGACAGGTGCCAACATCGTCGGGGTCGTCGTCTATTAAGGGTCGCTGACTCCGACGGACGCGGCATCCTCAGCCGCGGATAGAGCTATTCCGGGTCGACCGAGTTCTCTCCTCCGCATAATTGGAGAGCTGAATCGAGCTGAAGCGCACGGCGCGCGCTTCGGTGCGCCGGAAAGCGCAGAGGTCGAGATAACGAATACAGAACGTCGTCGTCGTCGTCGTCGACGACGAAGACGGAGCGCGTGTACGTGTGTGTGCTCTCCCGTTCTCGGTCGCGCTCGCTAATTTTACACACTTTCCGTAGTAACTGCTTCGCGTTGATATACCCGGCGAATTATTACATCATTGACACGGCCAAGCGAATAATTCGCTGGCGTTACAACAATCGAGCAAGGAGGATTTCCCTTTCACCGTGCTTTCGAGACTATGCGAGCGCGAGCGCGCGCGCGCGCGGCTCACTTCGGGGCCTCGGACTGCTCTCGCAACTTAGAGACGAGCCATGCAAATCGCGCGTCCTGGCGCTCGAGAACGCAAACGCGCGGACGTTATGATGACCGATCGAGAGATATCCGCGCAAGGATATTCTCGTTGCGCGGTTCTAAATTTTGCAAGATTTCAAATGTTGCTCCTTCAGTTCATCTTGGGCTGGAGAATCTTACTCACTCAAAGCGACTACAAAATGGCGGTATTTCAGGCGGACGTTGAGGCTTCAGCTGAACGAACATTTCACTCGATCGGAGTAAATACGTAGATTCCTCTATCGGTGGAGTGCATCAGATTCCGATGGAAAGTATTCACCCGACGATTCAGAGCGAAGGAGCATTCTCGAACTCGAGCAAATTCGGTGGTCTAGACTCTGCTTTTGCAGTGAAGTTTTAGTCCAAGGAATGTAACGATGTGCTGCGGTAAAACCGATCGCACTCTAAATTCGCGGGAGCGGATGCGATCGAGGCACATGGCGCGTAAGATCTT